>NW_011495041.1:2220621-2230372 GCF_000754665.1 Bison bison bison
AAAGAGTAGACAAGGGCAAGACTGAGCCTGGAAGGCGGTCAGAGGGAAGTGTTTGAGTTTATTGTTTCAGAGGCACTGCGGTTCCAAGGGGCATGAGTGTGGAGTAGAGGAGCGCATCAGCAGGGAAAAGTGTCAGGTTGTTGGTGTGTTATCCACAGTGGCTTCAGTGTCACCCAGAAAGATGGTGGGGCCCAGCTTACTGTCTTGCTCTCTCCTTGGTCCTCGATGAATGGGTTCAAGTGACCAAAAGGGTGAAGGTGGGAGATTATGGCGGGCAAACGTGGGTTGAGGGCGTTACATAAATTCTGGAAGGCACAGCTTCCAGAAATAAAGAGGCCTTTTTGTTCAGGGTTGGAAGATTAAAGTTTTGGAATTGGAATCAGGTGGCATGGGGCTCCCTGACGCCACTTCCCAACCCTGTGGAAAACGGAGGTGAGGAGACCTTGGGGAGAACCAACTCCTGCCTGTTTAATTAAAGCGCAGAGGATTACGTGTCAGGTAGGGGCGCCCAGGGCACCAAGTAGTGAGGAGACTTCCAGGGGGAAGGGTGTGTGACTGTGTGTGCCGTGAGGGGCAGGTCCATAGACCTAGCAGGCAGGTTTGGAGGGAGGGCAGTGAGCATCCGACTCAGCCAGCACTGAGAGTGCTGCTCAGGACGCATTGACAGCTGTGGAGTCAGCCCAGCCCCAGATGTTAGCCGCCACTGGGCCTCCTGTTGCTCTGAGACAAGAGACTTTTTTTTTTTAATTATTATTATTAAACGTGTTTATTTTTAATTGAAAGATAATTGCTTGATAGTATTGTGCTGGTTTCTGCCAATATCGGCATTAATCAGCCATACATATTACTGTATCCCCTGTGACTGTCTTTTTTTAAGTAATTTAATTAATTAATGGCTGTGGGCTGTGCTGGGTCTTGGTTGCTGCAGACAGGCTTTCTCTAGCTGTGGTGAGCAGGGGCTACTCTCTCTGTGGTGCACAGGCTTCAGTATTTGTGGCATGTGGGATCTTCCCAGACCAGGGATTGAACCCATGTCCATCTGCATTGGCAGACAGATTCTTCACCACTGGACCACCCGGGAAGCCCAGGGGACTATCTTTAATTACTTTTTCTACGGTACGAGAGCATTTGCACTAATTCTACTTGTATACATATAAACTCTTTATACATGCCCACATGCTTAACTTATACATGTTTGCAGTATCATCATGTTAAGGTGTTCATTTTATATATTTAACCCCTTAAGCCTGGACTTGGGGGGCAGCAATCTCTGAGAAAGTTAACATCTGGTAATGTGGCCGACCTTGCGTTTTCTCAGGTGATGTGGATGACTATAGTGCTGAGGTAGAGGAGATCCTTCCTCAGCATCTCCAGCCGTCTTCCAGTTCTGGCCTTGGCACGTCCCCCGGTTCTTCACCCCGGACCAGTCCCTGCCAGTCACCTACCATATCGGAGGGGCCTGTGCCTTCCCTCCCAGTGAGACCAAGTCGAGCTCCGTCCAGAATGCCCGGGCCCCCTGCTTCACAAAGTATGTGTTTTATTTCAAGTTCTGTATGACTTCCCGGGCTGATATGTTTGATTTAGATGGTTAAACCTCCGATGCCTTCGGATGTCCTTTGGAGAACTATTTTTGCTTAACTTTCACATCCATAGGCTAAAGTGTAGCATGTTTTCTGTGCGTACAAAAGAGGAAACTTTGTAGATGGTTCCGCCCTAAGTGAAGAGGAGGGCTGTTGCTATCACTAGATGAGAACTTTACTTCATCCTTTTTCCATGTGGCAGGTTTGTCCATGGCTTATCACTGACGATTTTTAAGCATTATGGTCAGAACCCATAACTCTTTGGGCTTAACTATCTGTACATTACCTGCATTATAATAGGAAGCAGAAAGAGACAAAACAAGTATTTTGAATTCAACTTGATAGTCATGACTCCTCCAAAGTCAGGTTTTTCTCTGGAAGTTGTTACATCACACAGTTCAGTCACTGTTCCACACTAACCAGTACCCTTGAAAAATACCTTTTATTTCAGCGATTTCTCAAGCTCCCCCATGCTACTCTTAGAGGACCATCTTTAAATAGTCACTGAGTCGTATCTGACTCTTTTGCGACCCCATGGATTATAGCCTGCCAGGCTCCTCTGTCCATTGGATTTCCCAGGCAAGAATATGGGAGTGGGTTGCCATTTCCTTCTCCAGGAGATCTTCCCAATTCAGGGATCAAACTCGCATCTCCTGCATTGGCAGGCGGATTCTTTAGCACTGAGCCACAAGGGAAGCCCTCAGAGGATGGGCTTCCTTCAGTAAATTCAGGAGAAGTCAAGGCATAGAGAGAAGAGGCTCTCTTTGCTTTTTCTTCTCTCTCCTGGCCAGCAGATTGAATTGCAAATGACCTAAGTCACACGGTACTTCATGCCATCTTGTTAGGGCCGCTCAGTAAATCCCCTTTCAGTACCCGGGGCCTGGGTAAGAAGTCCAGAGAGTAACCTGATTGCTCCCGTAGTACCAAAGGGTAAGGTAATAGCACAGCTGCTTGTGTTACTGATACTAAAAATGTATGTCATTCCTCTGTAGTACAGATTATTTTGCTAAATAATTTATCATACGCCTATAGAAAGTACCTGTGTGCTCGTCCCTTGGAACCTGATCCTCTTACCTAAGGTACTTTTTTCTGGTAGGTTCTCCTGTTGACACTCTGCCGGCAACACAGCTGCAGCAGAAAGATTCTTCCCAGACCCTGGAACCCAAGCGGCCTCCCCCTCCCCGCCCGGTTGCTCCTCCTGCACGTCCAGCTCCTCCACAACGACCACCTCCGCCTTCAGGTGACAAATCGTTGTATTTCCATCTCTGCTGGATTTCACCACTCTGCTGAAAAATGTTTTGCATGTTTTTGAAACACTCGCTTTTAGATTTTATCAGTTTTCTGTCACTGGTGCTACTTCCTTAGTTAGCTTTTCTCTAACAAACAGCATAGGCGTGACAGAACAGCTAGATTCCTATAACATGTTTGCAGAGCTGGCCTCTTACAAGCGTGCAGGAAACATTTGCTTTGTTTTTGCTAATTTGATGTGGTTGTACTGATTTCTGTAAAATGCATGATTATCTAAAAATGAAAATTTTTAATGCATGATTAGAACTGAAGAACATACATCTTTCTGTTTACAGTTTTATATATTTGTTTAAATGTTCTTTTAAAATAAGTATAGTCTTAAAAAAAAAAAAATAAGTATAGTCTTGTTTCTGCTAGAGGTATTTGCGTTACATAATAACTTTTTTATAGCACCAAGATATGAATATGTAGTCTCTACATGATATTTGACATCTTGGAAACTATAGTAAATCTTTGACATTTCAATTCTTTATTTAATGTCATTTCCTTTCTGCTGCATATTCTCTTATGAACTATAAGGGGCTAGGAGTCCTGCACCTGCTAGAAAAGAGTTTGGAGGTAACCATTTATATTTGTTATAATATATGGATCTTGGTTCGTTAATTTTTTTGGAGTTTGAGCCCTGTAACTTAGTGACATTTTAGGTTGCTTTGATGAAAGCCAAAATGAATGACATTTATATGCCAACTTAAAAATAACTCCAAACTTTCATTATATTTCTGGTAAAAGATTAGAGCTTGATTTTATTAGTGAATATTATTAGAATTAAGAAGACCTTCCATTTCCCTGATAAACAAAGTTGAATTACTTAAGGCCTGATATACTTTTTATTAATAAATATAGTCAATTTGGTTATAAAGATTAAATGAGTCAAACACAATGAAAATAGGTGGTTTCTCAAGGATTTGATTATATTGGATTATATTAGAACTCTAGTACGTCTTGCCAGTAGCCTGTGAATTAGCAAAATGTCCTAGGAATGCAATTTAAAGTTATCATAATTATCTGAAATATAGCTTTCATTTTGCATGGCTTTATCATAATTTGTCATAACATTCATGCCTCATTTTTAAAATAGAAGAACAAGTCTCTGTTATATATTTCGATAAAGAAATTCTTCTTAACACATGGGTCACTTTTTGTAGTTTACTTGTTTTACATGAAGACTCTTACAAAGCTCAACTAGAGGCGTACATTTGACAAGTTTATTTAATCTATTTCTCAAGAAAGGCTGAGGCAGAATGTCTCAGTCCCACAGAAGAGCTGTTCCTCACCCAGTTCTAGTGTCCTTAGGGCTCACGTGCACAGGCAGCTGGTCTCTCCCTGCTCCAGCTGCCTGAGCACGTCGCCGGCCGACTCACGCTGTCACAGAGTGGCTGCACCGTGTGCAGACTTGAACGACTTTGGGTAATTAGGGTAGCAAAGTTCTTTCAGCACCAAGCTTCTGTAAGATACTACTGGAGGATAACTTTTCCACTAACTTAAAGACGACATTGATTTTTTTCCCATTTCAGACTTGTGCTTTGATTTATAGCTTCATGGAAGATTTTATTTACCTTCCCCTTTAATTAGGAAACCAATCTGTAGAAAAATTTAAAGAAATTTGTGAAAAGCTATACATATTAGCTACTCAGTGACTTATTTAGAAATCTGATGTTTTTTAAAAATTGCTTCTCTTCGTAATTCTTTTGTAGGCAGTCTTAGCAGCATATTTTTTAACCCTATAAGCCAGTAACTGCTTGAAGGCAATAATCTGAAAGTAATTATAGTACTTTTAGAGTTCTTTTTTTTTTTTAATAATGCATTGAAAATTACCTTCTAAGGGACTAACACAGGACTCATAGAGATTTAAAATGAAATTGGAACTTCCAGACTTTTTTTTTCCTTTATGACTGGCAAATATTGGAGCTTTTATTAGTGGTTTAATTCTGAATATAAAGAATGAGATGATTAAAAAGCAAAGACTTTCATTATTTTCAAATTCCCTACCGCTAGTGAAGAAGTGAAAGTGTTAAGTCACTCAGTTGTATCCCGACTCTTTGGAACCCCATGGTCCGTAGCCCACCAGTCTCCTCTGTCCATGGGATTCTCCAGGCAAGAATGCTGGAGGGGGTTGCCATTTCTTCCTCCAGGGAATCCTCCCATGATGTCAGATATAAAAAGAAAACTATTTTCTCCTTTCGATTCTAACTGAAGAAAGGGCAAGGATCAGGTTTGGGCCAGGCATCTAGAGGCACTTTGGTTTATACAGATATCTTTGAAGAAATTTGAAGCAGTGAAAGAACTTTTTTTGCAAAAGGACATTTAACTCAGAAACTGTTTTGTGTGCCTGCCTTTCCCTCTGTTCTATGGGCCCTGAACAATACACAGCTTCTGTTCTCTCTCTAAAAAGGTGTTGGAGCCCCTCCCAGTCCGGGGGTAGCTAGGCGAGAGATGGAAGGTAACAAGACGTTTGCATCCTAGAAATGGATCTCTCGTTTTATTCCTAAATGTCAGCCCCTCCAATGTTTAAAGACATACCAAATCTTTTCTCGGTCCAACTGTAAACTCCCCCTCCCCCTCCTTCTGTATATCTTGTAACTTCGTATTTTTTCTCTTTTCATTCTGTGTTGTATAGTTTCTGGTGGTTGTCCATTTACTTTCTCTGCAATTCTTAATGTTGTTTTGAGCTGTTCTGTATATATATATTTCATATACACTTAAGATGTGAAATTAATGTGCAGTATTATTTTAAGAGGAATGCCTTCAAAAATTTTTTCAGAATAAGTCAAATGTTTAGAAATGTACTGTACTAACTCTGAAGTTTTAAAAATTAATAATTAAACCTTGTTAATTCAGTCCAAGGATATAGTATTTTTTAATCAACTTCAGATAACATAAATATGCTGAGTAAATTTGCTTAAAAGGCTATTAAAACTGGAAGCCATTCATTAAGATTACAGTTATTAAAAGTCTGATGGGTTTCATATAACAATTACACATGAATTTCCTTTCAAAAAGAAGAAATCTGAGATGCTGACCTTAATAGGGTCTCCTACTCCTTTTGGCCCCAAAAGTAGTTTATTGCATTTCAGTCTTCTCCTACATTTCGAATGAGTTTGAGCAGTATTTTAACACTGTCTGGCATAAGGCAGATATTGTAATAAGTAGTGCCCGCCTTCTACCTTAATGATAGGGTCTTTCTGTAGAAATCCGAAAGGTCTCGTAAGAGTCCCTGTCCGTACTGACGTCTACAGCATGAACCTGAAACAGTGCTGTTGGTGTCTTGTGTGACTCGGAAAGTGCGGGTCTGTTGGTCCTGGAGCCGTGAGTCCACCAAGCTCTGGGAAGTAGTGGGGCCACGTCTTGTGACTGTTCCCCCAAACTGACCATGTGTTTTCAGGGTTCATAGGAAAGAGCTCTGTTGGGAAAGTTACCTTCCAAATGAGGTAGCAGACCAACTGCCAACTTGTCCCATAAATGTTACTCTCAGTAGTCTAAATTTTTCTCTTTTGGAGGTATTTTCTAAAGGGCTGATAATACCCTCCAGCATTTCTAAAGCAGAATAGTTTGTTTTGTTTTTCTTTTTCCACCTCGGGCCCCCATTTCTGCTGGTAATGAAACAGAACAGCTAGCTAATATTATATAATATGGCTTATTTACTTATGGATAATTTTTTTTTCCTTCCTGCTTCAAAGCACCCAAAAGCCCAGGAACGACACGGAGAGATAATCTAGGTAAACATTCGAATTCAGCTACTTAACCTTAAAGCTGGACCATGAATAGACAGTGTGGTATAAGTGCATGTTTCTTGTTTCTTTCTTTAAAAACAAAGACCTGAGCTACATGGTGTGATGTCTTTGTTCCAGGACGCAGCCAGCTTCCACCTCAAGCCGGACTGCCAGGCCCGGGACTTGCTGGACACAGTGCAGCCAGACCGGTAGGCAGCGCCTCGCTTGCGAGCCAGGAGGTCTAGGTCCTGGGTCCCAACTTGCTACTAATCAAATGTGTTACCCTGAAGAAATCACGGGCCCATTAAGACTCCAATTTCCTCAATTCTAAACTGGGGGAATTAGACTTGATGCTCTTCAAGGTACCTTCGTGTGTATGTGTGTGTGTGTGTGTTTTACTCTCTGAGGTGTGTGTGTGTGTGTGTGTGTGTGTGTGTACTTGCTGAGTTGTGTCCGACTCTTTGCAACCCCATGGACTGTACCCCATCAGGCTCCTATGTCTATGAAATTTCCCTGGTAAGATTACTGGAGTGGGTTGCCATTTCCTTCTCCAGGGGATCTCCCCAACCTAGGGATCAAACCCGCTTCTCCTGCATTGAGAGGCAGATTATTTACCACTGAGCCACCAGGCAGCCCCACCTTCAACTCAAATGGTATTCTAACATCCTCTTCAGAAGTAAAAGCATCCTTCATTATTTGAATAAAAGTGGTATAGTTAAGTGATTATAGTCACTAAATAAATATCTTAGAATCTTGAAATATATGGGGAAATGATGTACTAGGGCAATTTTTTATGACATTATCTGAGTAATGAAGTAAAGTCATTCTTCTATCAGAAAAGTTTTATTTTACTTTTATTTCCTTTTTATTTATCTTTGCCACACCTTGAGGCATGCGGGATCTTAGTTCCCCAAACAGGGATTGAACCCACACTCCCTGCAGTGGAAGCACAAGTCTTAACTGCTGGACCACCAGGGAAGTCCAGAAGGATTTTAAAATTAGATTTCAGGAACCCCAATGATGATAGCCTGTCAACTAAAACTAGTTCTAAAGGTTTAACCACAGGAGAGCAGATGGCATTGCAGGGTTTCACCCTGCGTTGTAAGTCTGTGGTTTTCTGCGTGTTTATGTGTGTTTTGTTATACACAGAATTATTCTATTATTCACCCACATGAACATTTTCTCTGAGACAGAACAAGTAATTCAAAGAAAAAAAAAAGAAAGGAAAGAGAAACCAGTGTCAGTCAGGTGGAGCCTGGGCTTATTGGGAGGCCACTGGCTGAATCCTGGGAACTGTGACTATACCTGGAGATGAAGAGACTTCTGCTAATGAAACTACTTCAAGAGTCCAAGAAATTCTAATGAGATTTCTAAAACAGAGATATTTTGTTTTTTGTCTTGTAGCCAACCTGAAGGACTTTTTCTATATATAATATTATGCTCCAAAGTAAAGTGTCTGTGGAATTTACCTAAAATAGCCATTATCCACTCCCCTGTTTTTTTAAAAAAGAAGTTGTTATTCACTGACTATACACTTCCCACAAAGTACTTTGCTTACTGAATATTGTAAGAATAGGGAAGGAAAGTCAGGATTTTGTGTGATTACATTTATAACTTTTGCTTATGCATGGAATCTACAAAGATGGTACTGCTGAACCTGTTTGCAGGGCAGCAGTGGAGATGCAGACACAGACAGCAGACTTGTGGACACAGCGGGGGCAGGAGAGGGTGGGACTAACTGAGAGAATACTATGCTGCTGCTGCTGCTAAGTCGCTTCAGGCGTGTCCGACTCTGTGCAACCCCACAGACGGCAGCCTCCCAGGCTCCCCCGTCCCTGGGATTCTCCAGGCAAGAACACTGGAGTGGGTTGCCATTTCCTTCTCCAATGCATGAAAGTGAAAAGTGAAAGTGAAGTCGCTCAGTCGTTTCAGACTCTTAGCGACCCCATGGACTGCAGCCCACCAGGCTCCTCCATCCATGGGATTTTGCAGGCAAGAGTACTGGAGTGGGGTGCCATCGCCTTCTCCGAGAGAATACTATGGAAATGTATATTACCATATGTAAAATAGATAGCAAGTGGGAATCGGGGAGCTCAACCCTGTGCTGTGTGACAATTTAGAAGCCTGGGAGGGGGTACAAGAGGGAGGGGACATGTGTGTACCTGTAGGAGATTCAGGAGGGAGGGGACCTCCACGTGGTTGATTCATATTGATGTATGGCAGAAGCCAACAAATATTGTAAAGCAATTATCCTCCAATTTATAAAAAAATAAGAAAAATGTACTGAGTGCTTAAAGCCTTCAGCAAACATGTGAAGATAGAAAAGGACGTTATTTCCCTAGTGTATCTTCCAGCCTATGTATTTCAGCACATTGAGTTAGCCATTCCAGAGTTTTTAAGCTCTGTGTTTAATAAAGAAAAACAGCCTCAGTGTAGTTTTTGGTAAGCCTCTTAGTTCCGCAGTGTGTGTCCCGCTCCACCTCCTCATGACCTGTAAAATCGTCCCACTAAGGAGTATGATACAGGATAAAGAGAACGGGCCCTGAGTTCGGCTCCTGGCTTTATTTTGTAACTCTGTGGCTTTGGGACAGTTGTATACATTTCTTCATTTTCATTTAAATTAGAGATGATAAAATAATACCTTACCCCCCAGGGCCATTTGGACATTGAAATGTAAATTCATACCCAGTGCTTAGTTAACACAGTGCGTGGCACATAGTAAACAGTGAAAAATATAAAGGAAGATTTTTGAAGCTTAAGGAACAAAATTGGGTCATTTGTAGAGATGTGAATGGACCTAGAGAGTATCATACAGAATGAAGTAAGTCAGAAAGAGAGAAACAGTATTGTGTATTAACCCATATATGTGGAATGTAGATAAATACTATAGATGATCTTATTTGCAAACCAGTAATAGAGACACAGACATAGAGAACAAATGTGTGGATACCAAGGGGCAGGGGAGGAATTGGGAAATTCGAGTTGACACATATATGTGTGTCTGTGTGTGTATACACACACACATATATATATTACTGATACTATGTATAAAATAGATAATTAATGAGAAACTACTGTATATAGCACAGAGAGTTCTACTTAACGCACTGTGATGACCTGAATGGGAGGGAAATCCAAAAGGGAGGAGATATA
>NW_011495041.1:2230472-2239001 GCF_000754665.1 Bison bison bison
ATATATATATATATATATATATATATGTATGCCTGATTCATTTGCTGAAGAGTAGAGACCAACACAACTTTGTAAAGTAACTATGCACCAGTAAAAGTTAATCCTTAATAAAAAAAAAATGAAACTTATGATCATATGGCAATAAATAGAGCCATTAGAATGACAAGAGGCTGAGGAAATGATACAAGATGCACAGACAAAATATTTTCATCAAATCTTATCCGTTGCAGATAAGGTAAATGTCTCAGTGGCTTTCGTTTCCCATCTTTAGATTATTCCGCCCCGTGCTGGAGTCATCAGCGCCCCCCAGAGCCACGCACGGGTGTCTGCTGGGAGACTGACTCCTGAAAGCCAAAGCAAAACCTCAGAAGTACTGAAAGGTAGACCCGTAGTCGAAACAGCAGTGCCATTCTGTATCCTTCCCTTCCACTTCTTTTCTTTTTTCTTTCGCAATCTCTCACTTTATACAACTTGCTCAAATTCTTTCTCTCTCTCTCTCTTTTTTTTTTTTTCCTATCTTTCTGTATGCCATAATAAAGGAGGCTACTGGGGGCTGAGACAGGGACTGGAATTTCCTACCATTTCCTGAAAGGAAGGATAAACTCAGTTTTCCAGAGAATGCCTAACGTCTGGAAATTACTTTCTTTAGGGCCAGCTCTTCTTCCCGAGCCCCTGAAGCCTCAGGCCGCCCTTCCTGTGCCGCCTTCTCTTGCGCCACCTTCTCTTGCGCCACCTGTTCAGAAGATGCAGGAGCCTCTCATCCCGGTGGCCGCACCTCTGGCCCAGGCTGCCCTGCAGCCCAGCCTGGAAACGCCCCCGCAGCCACCCCCTCGGAGCAGGTCGTCCCACAGCTTGCCTTCTGAGCCTCCGGCGCAGCCGCAGGTAAGGCCTTCCAGCGGGGAGAAAGATCATCTGGGTGGGTGGGTGGGTGTGTGTCTGTGTGTGTGTGTGTGTGTGTGTAAGTGTGTGTGTGGGCCTTTGCTTACATTTTGTTTTGTTTTTCCCTTTTTTTTTTTCTTTTACTGAGGCATATTTGATGCTCTTGCTGTAGTCTTTGAACATCCTTATTTTAATTATTAGCTTTAGAAAAAACACCTAAGATTTGATTTTTTAAAAAATTTTGTCATTTGCTAGTAATAACATGTTTAGATATGACTTCAACCAGTGAATGTCATTTGACCACTCAGACTCATCACACAACAAAAGCACGTTTGGCCGTTTGAGGGTTTGGGTTTTTTGTTTGTTTGTCCAACCTGTTGTCTAGATCACGGGTTCTCAGAGAGTGACCCTAGATTAGGGCTCTTTCCCTAAAGGCTCTTTTCCCTAAAACTTCCAAGCGGCCCCCAGGCTGTTTACTTTGTTTAAAGAGTAGGTGATTTTTTTGGTTTTTCTGTGTGTAATTTACTTTGGATACTTAATTAGAGTGGACAGTAATAACTTAGTTTCTTTTTGTTCACAGCTATTAGATTAGTTTTGTCCTTTACCTCCTGGACAGAAAGGCAGTCAGGTCAATCCCTGGCCATTGGCAGTAAATTTCCAATAATCCTATCTCTCCTGATGCTGCAGTTAGCTCTTTTCAGTGATGGAGTCGGCACTGGGCTTCCTTGGGGATCTCTAACAGTTTCAGACACTACTGGATCCATTTAGATGTTTCAGGCATGCAGCAGCAGGCTTATTAACCAAAGTAAAAGCCATCAAAATAATGTTCTCATGAGTATCACATAGAAAATAGTACCATTGCCTTGGTGGGTGGAAATCACAGGATCACAAGGACTTTTGTTATACCAGAGTGATCTCACATTGGAAAGCCTTCTGGTGTATATACACAAAGTTGTTTCAACACAAGAATATTCATGCGAGTTGAATTGTTTTACTTGGAGGCTGTTTTACTTAGTTTTTATTATATACATCTCAGTAAAATCATTAAAATAAGGTTTATCTTTAGTATAAGTTTATCTTTAGTATAAGGTTTATCTTTATATTTCTGTTGTCTAGCCTCACATTGAATTTTATCCAGAAGTTTTAACTTGAAAATGCCATCAAGGCCAAAGAACTGAAGTCTAAGTCTGCTTTTATTTTGGAATAGTCTAAAATACAGAAATATTACACTGGTGATGTCCCTTAAGCATGTTTATAATAATAGTTTGCATTTATTTTTACAGATATGTGAATATGTCCAGCTAATTGGCAGAAGTTAGCAGTTTCTTATGCTTCTTCATAGTGAAAAAAAGATTATAAAGTAAATATGAATCTTGAAACAATATGAATAGTTAGCAATTAGCACTTACTTATCAGACTATTGGTCACATTTTTTAAAAAGCTAAGATGGATATATAATTGAGAATAATGTTCTCTTAAGCTAATGAACACCAAAAAGTATTATATAGTTGAGGATGCTGAAGATATATAGTAATTATAGAAGCCCTTCAAACAATAAATGTCCATTATTTTCTCTTTGCCAGTCTACTTTTAGTGCATGATGATTTTTTCTTTTCATTTTCTTATAAGGTGTAGTATTTATTATTATTGTTTTTTAGTGTAATTGGAGGGCAAGAAACTTTCAAAGAAGCCATCTTAAAGCTTTGTATTACTACAGTTTTAGGACAGAAAGTGATCATGATTTTCACAGTAAAGGTGAACCCTAATTCCTAAAACTCTATAAAATGTTCTCAGTATTGAAAGTAGGTGTGGTACTCTGAACAACTTCAGAAGAACACACTGTCAAAGAAGATTGCAGTTCTCAGTAGAAAGTCATCTTGTGACACAAAGAGTACAGGATGAATATTCCGTGACTGCCATCTATCATTTTCTTAGGTCATTTTCCCCTGTTTTGCTTTCTGATTTTCATTGGAATGGGTATGGTGATTTGCTGACGAAGCACAGCAAGCCTGTGCTTTCTGTGTGGTTTAGTAGATACATTCTGCTCATCAAAACTGTGAAAGGTGTTTGTTATAAGCCTTTCTTTGCCTCAGTCATTGATATCAAATCCCTCTACACATTACATACACAGACACACTTTCCTGGAGAGTGGAGGTCTTGTTCACGTGTAGGCTGCCTTTGTGCAAGATCACAAAGAGCTTAGTTTCCTCCTGGGAGCTTACAGAAAGATAGGGAGGCATTTTACCTTTTTTGCCTTTTTCATTTTGAACCATAAAAATAATGCCTATTCAAAAAATAATGAACATCTAAAGTCTTAAAAATTCTTCTATAATGGCTATAACTTGAAGAGGGTGAGTTAGTAAAATAACTCACATTTTGATATTTTGGTAATAATATGAAACAGTCTTAGAATTGAACTTCGTAGTTTTTACAAGTCTATTAATTCTGCCAAAAATATACAAGGTATTTAAAACATAGACCCAGACATGACCCAGCTTTACTTGTTATTACTATTTAAATTATTTGATTCTATAATTCTATATAGAAAAGATTCTTCTAATTCAAGTGATTATATGTTATATATCCTTTAGAAAATGTAAAAATGCCCCACTTACCTGACTTTCAATGTCTTAGGCATCTGATTATCAGCTGAAAACCAGAAGTCAGGAATCCAATGGGAAGTAAAGTAATAGCATCACAGTTCTACTATTGGAGTGACAGCCGATAGTGAGGGAAGAGGCCAAGTAGAAAATCTCAGGACTTCCCTGGCAGTCCAGTGGTTAAGACCCCGTGCTCCCAATGCAGAGGGCATGCCTTCGATCCCTGGTCAGGGAACTAAGATCCAGCATGCTGCGCAGCACAGCCAAAAAAGAAAAAAAAAATCTCAGCTTTCTGGATCAATTTAATACCATCCCCTTGCATCTTAGTATAAACCCATTCCCAGTTTTTATCCAACTCGTACAAAACTAATGCATCAGGATCATCAGGAAAGGTTCAATTCAGGAGTCTCATGTTTTGTAGTAACACATTTTATATAATATAAATATATAATAAATATATTATTTATAAAATAATTTACTATAGAATGGTGTCTCTCGAATCTGTCTAAGTGAGTTATGGTATTTTAAAATAAGGTAAGCTTTAAATATTGGGGAAGATTTGTTCAAACTGTTTCTTAAGAATACTGTAATTTTTTAAAGTACTGCTGTTATAGAAAGATTGTGATTTCATCTTTAGTATCACCCTTCAGAAAATTTGAGTGATAGATTAATAGAACAAGCCTGGATCCTGACCATGTTAAAATAAATACCAGTTTTCACTTTTCTGCAAAGTGGTGCCGTTTTGAACAATTTCTCTAATCATGATAAACCCATAGGCTGTCTTAAGGCTGTGTCCTAACCTTCTTGGGCTGCCGTAACAAAATACCATGAACTGGGTGACTCAGGCAGTAGAAATTTGTCTTCTCAAGTTCTGGAGGCTAGAAGCCCGAGATCAGGATGCCAGCATGGTTGGGTTCTGCTGGGGCCTCTTCTCCTGTGCCCACATGGCCTTTCCTTGGTGCTTGCACAAGGGAAGAAAGAGCAAGCCCTCTGGTGTGTCTCCTACAAAGGGTGCTAGTTCCATCAAGAGGGCCCACTCTCACGACCTCATCTAACCCCAGTCACCTCCCAGAGGCCGCGTCTCCAAATACCATCACATAAGAAGGTTGGGGTTCAGCATACGAATCTGAGGGGACACAAACATTTCACCCATAGCCTGCTGAAAATACTTCAGTGCTCCAGTAATGTATTTGGAATATTATTTTTGGAATGACTACTTTGAACTAGTTAGTAATCAACCTCAGATAAAATTAAATCCTGAGCCCTATTACAGCAATACATTTTATTGTCTCTTGATCTTATACTGTGACCTGCAGGTCTCACTGCTGTTGGATTTTGTACATAATATAAAACTGAAAGTGTTTTGAATTGTTAGGGTTGCTGCTTGGTCTCAGATTGTCCTCCTAACTCTTTCCCTTGATGTCTATGTTTCGTTTTCTCAAAGCAGGAGCAACCATCAGGGTAACAGGTATCGGATTATTTCTCAATCTTATATGTGCTTCTCATCTGTCTTAGCACAGTAGATGTATGAATCTTTCGCTTCATACATCTAAATTCTCACCCATTTTTAAAAACCACCTGTCCACATTAATAAATTCTGTTATCATACCATAAAACCTGCTTTTTTTCTTAGTATTTTGAATTCTTAGGAACCATTTTAGTTATTCTTGCTAATGCTTTCCCATTTTGCTTTTTTTTTTTTTACAAAAATTAACAAGACTAAAAAGTATAACTTTAAGAAGGTAAGCTTTAGATATATGAAAGTGTATTTGGCAAAACCAAATTGGTTCTTGGTTTTAACAATGGCATAATTATGTAAGTATAAAATTCAATTTTTTTCCTAGATTTCTTTTGGGAAATTAAAAAAACCCAAAAAACTAGTAGCATGTAGATTATAACTGGTAGCACTAGGAGATTTTTTTTTTGTTAAAGAAGAATTGATGATTTACAAAAATGAAAATGAACATTATAGCAGGATTATTTAAGGGCCTTTCCAACACTCTTTTCTGTAAAAAATACCATCATCATTAATGTCAAGTCATCATAAATACTGCTTAGATATATAGAAATTCATTCTAATATAATGAATGATGATGTGGCTCTCATAATTTCAAATCTCATTGGGCAAAATGATCATGTTTCTGTTAAATTACCTTTAACTTATTTTGAAAGAAAAATTTGTTAATATATGAAAATAAAGATATTTAAATGTGCAACATTTATTTGGCAAAAGCCTATTATTCTAAGCTGTACAAAGCATAAACTTCCTACCTATAATGTCTGTGTCATGGACTCTTTGTCTACCATGGGAGAATCGGGGCCCAGACCCACTCAAGTACTTCTGTTTTGTCATATGAATCGTAAATAACCCAGTCATTACTGGTAATGTGTAGCTAATTGTAATTTTACAGCATCTATAGTAAATTTGTCTCTCAAGTACTATAATACACTTAGAATACAGTTTAGAATTTATGACATGTCTGCTTTTTAATTTTGTTCAAATTTATTGTCATATTAAGTTTGAAGAAAAATAAAACTTGTTTACTTAAAGTATACTATAGATTAGTTGAATAAAATAGATCCTAGAGAGTGATTCACGTAAGAAGTTATCCACACTGTTTCCTTTTGCAAATGAGCAGCCTTCCTTATTCTTTTTTTTTTTTTTTGCCACTCCATGTGGCTTGTGGGGTCTCTGTTCCCTGACCAGGGGTTGAACCCAGGCCCTGGCAGTGAAAGCAGAGAGCCCTAATCACTGGATCGGAGGGGAATTAGCCTTCCCTATTCTTAAGCACCAAGTTACTGTTTAAGAAGATGCAATTATGTTTTATTGGAGTTTCCCAGGCAGCTCAGTGATAAAGAATCTGTCTGCTAAAGAAGAAGACACAGGTTCAATCCTGGGTCAGGAATATTCCCTGGAGAAGGGAATGGCAACCCACTCCAGTTTTCTTACCTGGTAAATCCCATGGACAGAGGAGCCTGGTGGGCTATAGTTTGTAGTCGTCTTGTGGGGTCACAGAGTCAGATATGACTTAGAGACTAAAATAAGAACAGCAAAACAATGTTTTATTGAGACTGCTGCTCTTTTTCTCAACATATCTTATGAATGTTTAGTTACTTGCTTTAACAATGACCTAAATTCATTTTGGGTCATGCTGCATTTTGTACATTGCCAAGTCTCTAGCTAAGTAAAATTCTCCCTCTCCTGTGCTTTTCTTACCTTTAATTTGGCATAAATATCCAAGTCACCCACCTAGTTTTAACAATTATATAGAGTTTTTTGTTTTTTTTTTTTTTAATTAAAATGGAGTTCCTGATAAAGCTAGCTACTTTTCTCGTACAGCCAGGCTTCAGTTCAATGTTTCCCTTAGGAAAGTAGCCTGTGCCCGGTACCACAGCCGGGCTCCACTCCAGCCGGCTTCTTTGTGAACTGGGCACACAGGGCAGACTTTTCATAACTGTGAAGTAAGTCTGACCCCTCCTCCTGCCAGTAACTGTTCACAGCCAGCTCTGCCATGCATAGCTTTATTTTGGTTGAAGAATTACTATCCCAAATAGAAACAGGATTCCTCCCCCCACCACGCCATCCAGTTTAAAGAATCATTGCAGTTAGTTACAACCTATCTAAAGATGAGGAAGGTCAATTAAAAAATATTTTCACATTCAGAATTTATTCTACAAAGGAGAGCTGACGTTAAAAGGCAAAGAATGCTTTGAAAATTTTATTCTACAAGTGGAAAAGGAAATGATGCATTGTCTTCAGCTTATGAATACAGATATACTAATAAAATTATTATCCATAAAGTTGAATTTCCATAGTAACATTAACTCTCAATGAAAATATATTTCAAAAAACAATGAAACCACATCATCATCACAGATGGGTGTTGGAAGTTTATTCATAGCGATTTAGCATAAACTTTGTATTGAATGTGAGTTTTTTAAGTTCATTTGATTATCTGATAGAACTGGGCATGAACCAAACTCATCTGCTAATTCAGTGCAGTTCTCCATTTTACATATCAATACTTGCATGGATGAAATAAGTTGTATTTATAAAAGAACTTATTTAGCAGAGAGTTTTAAAAAAAAAAAAATTTCATGGTACTTGTTTAACCACCAGAGTAACAGACTACACAAAGCTCCTTTTTTTATTTTTTGAGTATGTATACTTCACCCCTTCAGAATGAAGAATAATTGAGACAGGAAACAGGGGGGGCATTCAAAGTAACTGTATTGCTTTTTGTTTGTTCTGATTATTCAGTGGGCTCTCTCTTTCCCAGGTGAAAACAAACGGAGTCTCCGCCATCAGACTGGACTCGCCATTAAAGAGTGACCCATTTGAAGACTTGTCATTGAACCTGCTTGCTGTATCAAAGGCTCAGCCATCTGTTCACACCCCAAACCCAAGGGGGTTGACGCCGTTGCCTTCTGCAGCCCCAAGTAACACCAACACTCTGAGTTCTGTAAGCTGCATGCCGACAATGCCTCCAATTCCAGCCCGGAGTAAATCCCAGGAAAACACGCGATGTTCCCCAAACCCGTTCATCCCAAGCTCGAGCAGCACAAATCCTTTCACCGACAGGACCGCCGCTCCTGGAAACCCCTTTCGAGCTGAGTCTCAAGAATCAGAGGCCACTTCATGGTTCTCCAAAGAAGAGCCTGTTGCTCCGAGTCCATTCTCTTCGCTGAGGCCTCTGGATCAGAACAGTAGCAAGCCTTCATCCTCCCTGGATGGGTTTAAGGACAGTTTTGATCCACAGGGCCTGTCTGCACTAACAGTCAGCAACCCCAAAGGATGGGTAACCTTCGAGGAAGAAGAGGACTTTGGTGTGACAGGGAAGTCAGGGTCCACTCGCCCAGACGTTTTCCTGGGTAAGCAGCTGAGCTCGTCTCCTGGCTCCAAGGTGACGCTTGGTGATGACTGGGGTAGGAGTACTGATGTGTCTCTCTGTGTGTTGCCAGCAAGACCACCACCCCCACCGCCTGTCCCTCTGCTCCCACCTGGCACCACCCCTCCCACAGACGCTTTCACAGCCCTGGCCTCTAAGGC
>NW_011495041.1:2239101-2246889 GCF_000754665.1 Bison bison bison
CCTCTAAGGCATCACCCACGCTAGACTTGACAGAAAGATAACGTCACACAGTAGAGAGTCCCTTTAGTTTTGGCAGGGTACAGCCAAAAGATTTGGGCATTCGTTATTCATGATGTGCAATAAGTAATTGTTAAGTGCACTGATGTTGTCATGAAATACCACTATTTAATGTGTACAGAGTTGGAATATGTGTATATCAGAATTAAGGAAAATTTTTTCTCATTATTAACTGGAATTTTGGTGTGTTTCTGTTTGGATAAATAAGAGAGAGTAGAAGCCATAAAAAGTGCTCAAAGCTATTTTAGAAAACAGTCCTCGTTTAGAAATTCTTCATCAGTCTCCTTTAGAGCATCTCACAAAGCCCAGACAACTTCTAGACGACATTGCTGCCAGCCCTTTCCTACTTGTCAACAATTGGTATCTATAAGTATTTACCAAAGAGCCGTCAAAGGTATACTGGAACAGAATTTAGAAAGACATTGCTTAAAAAAAAAGTGTATACACACACAAACACACAAATGTATACACTTACATACTGGTAAAATACATCACTTAAATTCTAGGGTATAAGTCAGACCAAATTTTTACCTAAAAGTTGTAACAGAGTTCTCTTTTCCATATAATCAAATGGATGGTTGAAAATGAAATTTGGACATTTCCATTATCTTTCTTTCCAAATCTAGAGTAATCTCACGACGGAACCAGAATTTGCCCCCTTTGCACACCCACCCCTTCTGACACACACACCACACACCCCCTTGTCACTCTGGTCCCACACCTCTGCCTGCTTTTCTGGAGGAGGAGCTTTTTGCAGCCGGAAGTAGCATATTGTGTGGACCGACCCTCCTGTCCTTTCAAAACAGCACGCTGGCTACAGATAGCAGGGAGGCACGTGCCACCAAATTCAGTGAGAAGTAAATGGGAGTTCAAGGTCCACGGAGGTGTCCGAGGATGGCCCTCCTCGCTTCTCTAGCTGGTGAGCCGGGCAGCCCCGACCCCGGGGGCGCTGAACTGGAATCTGCTGCGTGTTCTCTCGCCCCATCTGTGATGCTGCTTTATGTTCTTAGAGGCTACACCTCAAATTAGCTGTGGATTTTGTCTCCTGCACTGCCAGTATGCAGCTGATCCTGCTTTTGATTAATTTTATGAAGACGTTCATGACTTACAGAGAATGTAGTATTTTGATATCATTGAGGAAATCCCAGTCAGAAAATTCCTGGAGCAATAGTTGTTTTGTTGTTAGTTTGAAATCACTTTTACCCATTATATTAGCGTTTTATACAAAGAGTTGTAAATGTCACCTGAATTCCGTTGTCCACATTTAACCTTTAAACATGTGCATTGAGGGAATATCAGAAAATGGAGTTCACGACTAAGAATACATAAGATGTAAAAAAGCACAGCAAGCTGCATCGCACTTAACCACATAAAGCAAAACTATTAGGAAAAAGCACTTTTCTAAATGCTCAAATGTTATCAGAATACTATATTTATAAGAGTAATTCTCTCTCTATTAACAGCCAGGAATTGCTGTTAGAAATAACTCTCGTGAGTTTTATATTGTGCTTTTGGGGGGGGGGGGGGTCTAATCATTTCAGCAGTAGTATATTTTAAACAGCAGTATTACTATAAGCAATGTGCTTCAAAATGTGAATTAACTTGTTGAAACTGTGGCTTTAACATCTGTGTGATTAGTGTATATGGTATTTGCTCTCCGTTAGGAAAATAACTCATTATAAACTTTAGTGCGACTGCAGTTCTGTGAGCAGTGTTTCCTATTGAATAGAAACTACTGTCTAAAATACACATATCAAGCAGCAGCTCAGCCTTTATCAGGAAATTCTGCTGATACTTGGCAAGTTGCTGAAAAAGTGCACAAAGTTATGACAGACAGTTAAAGGTACACTGCAAATAACTAGCCATTATTCTACATATTATTACAATATGGACCAGTTCTGTTAAAAGCAGAGCAGAAACTAGACACTAAGGATCTCTCTGTGAGTTCTTTGTTCTCTATAGTAGATTGCTGTTTATAGGTAAGAACTTTATTGCTTATGTGGCACACAGTATTTATAACTATGTACTTTATAGGAGTACAGTATTAAAGTCAGTGGCATATAAACACTGAACATATCCTGTGAAATTTGCTGTCGTATGAAATAAATATACCTGTCTTTACCATACTGACTGCTTTGCTCAAAAGGGAAGAACTTTTCTCAGCTATTTTCCTTTAACTTTACATAGATGAGTTTGGCGATGTTTGAGGATTAATTCTTACTGTCAAATCAGTTTTGTTTTTTTTTCCAAATCAGGTATTTTAATTCAAGATGTTATTCTCATCCATTGTATTTCTCTGTGTGATTGTTGTTCAGACGCTCAGTCATGTCCAACTCTTGGCGACTCTATGCACTGCAGCACGCCAGGCTTTCCTGTCCTTCACCATCTCCTAGAGCTTGCTCAAACTTGGGTCCATTGAGTCGGTGATGCCATCCAACCATCTCAGCCTCTGTCTCTATGTGATACTTCTGCTGAAAGTAGGAAGCTATTCTCAAATTACTAATTGTCATTAAGAAGTCATATGCTTATTCTGTAAGAAAGGCCCTCATTCAACATCTTGCTGGCTTGAAAATAACACAGGAGGCATGAATGATGATTTTCTGACCCACAGCAAAAGAAACAGCTGGGGGGTGGGGGTGGGGCGGGTGTGGGGAGCAGAGGGGAAACAGGCTAACGAATAGCCAGACAAAAGAAGAGATTGCCTTAAAAGACCTAAAGTAAGAGACTGAGGCTGGTGTTCCTGTGAGTATTGCCTTTTTTTCAGATTGCTATTTCAAACAATAACCTTGATTCTTAAATAATTCAATTATGTTCATTAATCTCTGTTTAAGAAGTTACAGATACAGAATAATAGGCTTTGTAAAAACTTTTTATTTTAAGGTAACTGTAGATTTGTATGGGCTTCCATGGTAGCTCAGACAGTAAAGAACCTGCCTGTCAATGCAGGAGACAACAGGTTTGATCCCTGGGTCGGGAAGATCCCCTGGAGAAGGAAATGGCTACCCACTCCAGTATTCTTGCCTGGAGAATCCCCTGGACAGAGGAGCCTGGCAGGCTACAGTGCATGGGCACAGCATAGCAACTAAACAACAACGTGCAGTTGTAAGAAATAATACAGAAAGATCCCAGGTATCCTTTACCCAGTGGTAACATTTGCAAAACTATAGTGCAGTACCACAGCCAGGACTTTAACATTGATATAAAAGATGATTCCATCTCCCTGAAGATCCTGCGTGTTGCCTTCTCCCCACTTCTCTCCCATCCCATGCCCTTCTCCTGTGTCCTTAACTTCTGGCAACCACTAATCTATTCTCCATAATAGATTCTGTTGTCCATATTCACTATGATTTTGCTACTTGAAGAATGTTACATAAATGGAATCATGTGTGTATAACCTTTTTTTTTTTTTGACTTTTTTACTCAGCACAGTTCTCTGGAGATTCAATAGTGTGTTCCTTTTTATTGTTATATAGTATCCCATGGTATGGATGTATCACAATTGGTTTAACCATTTATTCATCCACTGAAGGACATTTGGGGTGTTCCCAGTTTGGGACTATTATAAATGAAGCTGCTCTGAACACTCATCTCAGGTTTTTATGTGAACGTAAGTTTTCATTTCTCTGGAATAAATGACCAGGGGTACATGCTGGGTCATAGAGTGGTAGCATGCTTGGATTTTTAAAAAGCTTCCAAATTTTCTGCTAGAATGATGGAACCATTTTACATTCCCATCAACAATCTATGAGTGACCCACTTTTTCTTATCTTTGCCTGAATTGCATCGTGGCTTTGTCTTTACCCTAAGAGCTAATGATGGTGAACATGTTTTCATGTGCTTATTTGCCATCTGATGCCTTTTTGTGTGTGAAATGTGTCTTTTGCCCATTTTCTAAATAGATTGTTTTTTAACTGTCATGTTTTGAGGGCTCTTTGTATATTCTAGAGACTCCACCTCTATTGAATATGTGCTTTGTAAATATATTTCTCTGTCTATAGCTTATCTTTCAGCCTCTCCACATGATTTATAGCCAGATCCTAAGCCCTGCAGGTCCACAATTACCAGCATGAGTGATTGACACAGGAAAACCAAACTCATGTACAAAGCAAAATGCCACTTTATTAATGTTAGGAAAAAAGTCTGACCACATCAAGATATCAAACGTGGAAAAATGGGAACTCATACATTGTTGGTGAGAGGGCAAATTGGCACAGCAATTCTAGAGAACAATTACATAACATCCAGTAGGACTTCCCTGGTGGTCCAGTGGTTAAGAATCCACCTGCCAATGCAGGGGGACATGGATTCAATCCCTGGTCTAGGAAGATTCTACATGTTGCTGAGCAACTAAGCCCATGCACCCCAACTGCTGAACCTGAGTGTTAGAGCCCATGCTATGCAACAAAAGAAGCCACACCATGAGAAGACAGTGCACCACAGCTAGAGAACGCTTTCAGGGAGCAACAAAGACCCAGCACAGTCAAAACATGACTAACTTAAAAAATACATAAATAATGTCCAGTAAGGTTCATATATTCTATCACAACAAATTTGACTTGGAGAGAAATTCTAGGACAAGTGGAGTAGGAATGCACATTGTTTGTAATGGTGAAAACTGGAAAGAAACTAACCCTCAAGAAGGGGATGGAGTGACATATTTCTGGTGGAATACTATGTAGTAGTGAAAATAAGTGAGTGAAATACTAGTAAATTTCAGTATGGAACCATAAAGCAAGGTACAAAATAGTACAGTATGACATTCAGTTCCGTTCAGTCGCTCAATCGTGTCTGACTCTTTGCGACCCCATGAATCGCAGCACGCCAGGCCTCTCTCTCCATCACCAACTCCCGGAGTTCATTCAGACTCATGTCCATCGAGTCAGTGATGCCATCCAGCCATCTCATCCTCTGTCGTCCCCTTCTCCTCCTGCCCCCAGTCCCTCCCAGCATCAGAGTCCTTTCCAATGAGTCAACTCTTCGCATGAGGTGGCCAAAGTACTGGAGTTTCAGCTTCAGCATCATTCCTTCCAAAGAAATCCCAGGGCTGATCTCCTTCATAATGGACTGGTTGGGTCTCCTTGCAGTCCAAGGGACTCTCAAGAGTCTTCTCCAACACCACAGTTCAAAAGCATCAATTCTTCAGTGCTCAGCTTTCTTCACAGTCCAACTCACACCCATACATGACCACTGGAAAAACCATAGCCTTGACTAGACGGACCTTTGTTGGCAAAGTAATCTCTCTGCTTTTCAATATGCTATCTAGGTTAGCCATAACTTTGCTTCTAAGGAGCAAGCGTCTTAATTTCATGGCTGCAGTCATCATCTGTAGTGATTTTGGAGCCCAAAAAAATGAAGTCTGACACTGTTTCCACATCTATTTCCCATGACGTGATGGGACCAGATGCCATGATTTTCGTTTTCAACTAATGTCATCTTCGTATGACATCAGTTATATCAAATTTAAAACATACCAAACAATGTTCTCTATTTGTTAGGGATACATATGTGTGTTATGTATGTATGCTCAGTCCCTCAGTTGTTTACAACTCTGTGACCCTATGGACTGTAGCGCACCAAGCCATGGGATTTTCCAGGCAAGAGTACTAGAGTGGGTTGCCATTTCTTTTTCCAGGAGAAGCTTCCTGACCCAGGATCGAATCCACATCTCCTGGATCTCCTGCATTGCAGCCAGATTCTTTACCTGCTGAGCCATGGGGGCAGTCCCACATACGTGTGTTAATGGTATTAAAACAATTTTTTTTCAGTACAGTAAAAATTCTTTTCCTCTCTGGTTGCCTGATATCTAGCAGTCAACATGAGTGCCCCATTAATTATCTGTATTGGAGTGTTTATCACTACTAATGGATTGCTTCAGCAGATACAAATGCTTATAAGATGCCCTTTACCCTAGAAAGGAAACAGTACCTAAAATATTTAGATAAGCCAAAGTACATAGGAACACACAGATGTCATATTTGTCTTCAAATTCAGAACCCACTTGGGTGACAATACAATAGGCTTTGGCATGATGTATGATCACTTAAACTACAATGAGGAAAAGCTATACACAAAATTTGTATGACACGGCCTGGGTGAGAAGAAAAGGACCTTAAGAAAGCACAGAAAGGACTGCAATGTAAGAATACAAAGGCAAATAGCAGTGCTGTCAAAGATTAAAGATGGTGCACGTGTTCGACCTGTGACAGAGTAGTTAATGGGCTTCCATGGTGGCCCAGTGGTAAAGAATCTGCCTGCCAAGTCAGAGACCCTGTTCAATCCCCGGGGCACGAAGATCCCTTGGAGAAGGAAATGGCAACCCATTCCAGTGTTGTTGCCTGGAGAATCCCTTGGCCAGAGGCTGGTGGGGTACAGTCCATGGGGTTATGGACACAACTTAGCACCTAAACAATAGCAACAATGTAAAGTCGGTAAGTACAGAACTGGATGACCAGTACAAACATGGGTTTTCTATTCTTTTCATTCCTTTTACATTTATTAAAAATTATACCCCGAGACCCTGTCTGTAATACATGAGTGTGTGGATAAATGGTTCTCACTACCTAGAAGGCTGTATATAGCAAGTTTTAAGCAGGAGTGGCCTGATGGATACTCAGTTGGATTCAGGAGAAAATCGGAGGAGGATCCTACAGCCAGCAGTCAGGAGGTAGGTGAACCCAGTAGACCCCTTTCTCCCTCTGGGTAAAAGACATTTGCCAGTCTGACCAGTACTGCATGTTCCAGGGTCTGAGTGATCCCTGCCCTGACAGTACTAGAGACGAAAACACACCTATCTCCCCGCTGGGCGCCATCCCCCTTCTATCCAGTATCATTCTAGCAGTCTTCACATGAGGCTCTGGGTTGCCTCGACGCATTCCCAGGCCTACAGTCTCCCACTTTCTTCCCTCTGCCCGGGGAACTTCAGGGATACAGATTTCAACGCAGGGAGTCAAAAGTTTCAGGTACACGGAGTGCCAGGTGCTTGTAAAATTCAAATCAATTCGTATTCGGCAACGGCCCTTCCAAGGAGACAACCAGGGGTGAGGACCTTGCACTACTTCGATAGCTTTGCAAGCGCCTCGTGCGTGAGCAAGGACTCAGTGCAAATGTTACCCATCCCTTTAAGACATTCCTTGACCATCCTATCTAAAAAGTCAATCACCCTGTTTGTTTTTTTACTTTTTAAAATCTGCCTTATCCGTTTATGTTTGCTTTCTTGTTGTCACTTACATTGATTATAAGCTCCGTGAGAGCAGTGACCCTGGACCTGCCGCCCTGTTTGGGAATAAACAGCGCCGCCCACGACTGCCTTTAATAAGAATTTTGCTGGACAGTGAATGACGACAGTTTGGGGAGCGTCGTTCCGGCGTCAGCCGCGCCAGATACACTAGACTTGGGCATCCGAATCACCCCGCATGGAGAAGTACGGGCACGTTCCCCAATTCCTCAGGCCTGAAGACCAAAGAACCAACAGCCGACGGTCTCTCCTCAGCCGTGCGTCACGGCCTCTCTCCTCAGCGCTCCAGACCGGAAGCAGCCGGAGGCGTTTCCGGAAGTGGAGACTGCGGAAGGCGGAAAGGCTGGCGAGGCCTCGAGCGACGGTGGGAACACTGCTGTGGGGGCTTGGCGTCTCTGGGTGCCCGCCACCCCTTCCCATTCCCGGTCGAGCAACCTCCCTGCGCCTCCCCTCCCAACTCCCTGGATGGAATCTCGGGCCCCCGGCGAGCCGACCCA
>NW_011495041.1:2246989-2268846 GCF_000754665.1 Bison bison bison
GACCCAGCGGCCAGAACTCCCCTCAGCCGGCTGGTCGGTTAGAGGGTTGCCACGGCAACAGCCACTTCCGGGAGCGGGGTCTCGGCGAAGTCAGCTCCGGCGGTGCGGGGGCCGGTCCGGGAGCCTTTGCTCGGCTGCACCTACTGTCCCGGTAGTGGAGGGAGGCCCGGGTCCCCGCGCACCGTAGCTTCCCCAGCCTCAGGGTCTGCCCTTGAGCCGTGGGCCCCAACCCCCGCCCTCAGATCGCGTTTCTCTGTTGCTCCTGGCAGCAGGCACTTCCGAGAGCGGGTACTGTTTCCCCCTAGTCCCCTCCCTCTCTCAGCTCCCAGATCGTGTTTCTCTGTTGCTCCTGGCAACAGCCACTTCCGGGAGCGGAGCGGTTTCCCCCAGTTCCCCTGCCCAGTCCCAGCACCGCGAACGCTCGAACCCGGGGTTCCGGCCTCCCGGCAACCGTTGGTCGGTGATCTTCGCTGTCCGCCCGCGGGGGTGGGTGACCTCAGGCCGCTTGTCCCGGGCCTTCCGGCGGGGCTCCCGCAACCAACATGGTTCTGCTGCACGTGAAGCGGGGCGACGAGAGCCAGTTCCTGCTGCAGGCGCCGGGGAGCTCGGAGCTGGAGGAACTCACGGCGCAGGTGGCCCGGGTCTACAACGCGCGGCTCAAGGCGCAGCGCATCTGGTCAGGTGCGGCCCGGCGGCTTGGGGCCTGGGACGGGAGGAGAGAACCGGGCCCGCGGGGACGGGGTGAAGTTGGGCGGGACCCGCCAGGCCTACTCGGGCCGGCTAGGGGCGACCGAGGGTCAGGCCAGTGAAGACTGCGAAGACGCGCAGCTGCCGGGCTTGAGATGGGGACCACGGGTTTCCCCAGAGATGCTTCCAGGAGCGACTGCACCGCGTGGGAAATCAGTACTGAATATTCAGTGGAAGGACTGATGCTGAAGCTGAAACTCCATTACTACCTGATACAAAGAACTGACTCACTGGAAAAGACCCTGATGAAAGATTGAAGGCGGGAGGAGAAGGGGATGACAGAGGATGAGATGGTTGGATGGCATCACCGACTCAGTGGAGATGAGTTTGCGTAAACTCCGGGAGTTGGTGATGGACAGGGAAGCCTAGCGTGCTGCAGTCCATGGGGTCGCAAAGAGTTAGACACAACTGAGCGACTGAACTGACTGCACCGCGTGGAAGGGTGCTCGGAGCAGACGGGACGGGCCGTTCCACGGCCTGGGGAGTCGGGATTGGGCCTCTAAGCAAAACAAACCGACCTAAGTCCCGAAACCGAGGAGGGGGGAGGGGGGAGACGGGAGGTGGCAGAGGAGGGAGCCGAGAGCCTGGACCCCAGAGCAGGTGTAGGGGATCTCCAAAAGTGTGAGAGGTGGGACGATCCCCGGGCCGATTTTTAAGAGTGTTCTCTTTTGAGACTTGAAGATAGAGCAGTCTCCGGGGGGCGGTTTGGGGCGGGTGGGAGAGCCACCCAGCTTTGGGATGGTTTTCAAGGGCGAGAGAGACTCGGCGTTCTTGCCTCCCTCCGTGTTCCCTGCTCTCGGAAACAGCCTGATCCTCATGTTACAGTGTTTTGGTCACTGCCCCCCGCCAACCCCCACCCCCAACCCCGGAGCCGTGACGGCCAATGCAACTTTCCACCGCGCGGAGATGTTCCCTGGCGGTGCCGTCTAGCAGTGGTAGTTGCTGTAAGTCGTGTCCGACTGTTTGCGACTCCGTGGTCTGTCCACGGGATTCTCCAGGCAAGAATACACTGGAGTGGGTGGCCGGTATCACAGGTGGCTGTTGAACACCGCCAAGACACTGCATTCTTTATTTCAATTCATTTAAATGTAAATTCTAGCGGTAATGTGCCTGCCAATGCAGAAGACTTAAAAGCCACAGGGTTCAGTCCCTGAGTTGGAAAGAGCCCTGGAGGAGGACATGGCAACCTACTCCAGTAATCTTCCCTGGAGAATCCCATGGACAGAGGATGCCTGATGGGCTACAGTCCATGGGGTCGCAAAGAGTTGGACAGGACTGAAAGGAGTTAGCACTCAGAGCCTCCTGAAGCTCCTAACTGTTGCCTTAGGCAGCACAGTACTTGACAGTGTGTTAGTCCAGATGTGATCCACGATGTGACTGTTTGATTTTTGTACCATAGAGTACTCCTTAAGGATCATAAACTATCCATTCCTTAAGAACTCATTTGTGGGTCATATGTATCGTTTCTTAGTAAAATTTACCTACTCCAGACCAAGCTCAATTAAGTGTTATTTTAAAATCAAAGCATCTGGGGGGAAAAGGGCCTCAGCTTCTTTTTCTGTGAAATTATCAATTGAAATGTGGTGCTGATTGTTCAGAGTCTCATTAGTGAATGGGAAACCCATTCATTTAATCTGTGCTACCTGTTCAGTCGTGTCTGACTCTGCATCCCCATGGACTGTAGCCCGCCAGGCTCCTCTGCCTATGGAATTTTCCAGGCAAGAATACTGGAGTCAGGTGCCATTTCTTCCAGGGAAATCTTCCCAACTCAGGGATCCAACCCACATCTGGCAGGCGGATTCTTTTCCTAGTAGCTCAGATGGTAAACCATCCGCCTGCAATGCAGGAAACCTGGGTTCAGTCCTTGGGTTGGGTATGTATTCAACTTCTCAGTGAATTTCAATTTATGCCTCCTGAATGTCAGGAGGTATAACACAGCACAGAGGATTGGCGCACAGAAACTGCAGCCTGTTTCTGGTGGGTGAGCCCCCAGACTCTGCTTCTGTTGATCTAGGATTCATCGGTGCCCATTTGTCAGAGGTCAGGGACAGGTATGCCATAGCAAGTGACATCTAAGTGTCTGCTAAATAAAATAGCCAACGGGCCCCTGACCTCTAGGAAGTTTCCATTCCAGTGAAGTGTAAGGTGTTATAATAATGACTGTGATGCATATTGTCTAATTTCCTCTTGTTTTTAAGAAATGGAAGAATTAGCAGAACATGGTGTATTTCTGCCTCCTAATATGCAAGGACTGACTGATGAACAGATTGAAGAATTGAAATTAAAGGATGAATGGGGTGAAAAGTGTATCCCTAGTGGAGGCTCAGTATTTAAAAAAGATGACATTGGACGGAGGAATGGACAAGGTAATCCAGCATTTTTCTTCTCTGCACATGCCTGAATATAACAATCAGTGTGAAAACAGTCTTCAAGTTAAAAAACTGACCTCAGTATTTCTATTCAAAATTACAAAAACTGTACCATATAATTCCTTGTTGTTGTTTAGTTGCTAAGTTGTGTTGAACTCTTTTGGGACCCCATGGACTGTAGCCTGCCAGGCTCCTCTGTCCATGGGATTCTCCAGGCAAGAATACTGGAGTGGGTTGCCATTTCCTTCTCCAGGGGATCTTCCTGACCCAGGGATTGAACCCTGGGTTTCCTGCATTGCAGGCAGATTCGTTAGTGTCTGAGTCACCAGGAAAGCCCTTATTAACTCCTTATAGCAAAACGCTCGGAGAAAGCAATGGCACCCCACTCAAGTACTCTTGCCTGGAAAACCCCATGGATGGAGGAGCCTGGTAGGCTGCAGTCCATGGGGTCGCAAAGAGTCAGCGACTTCACTTTCACTTTTCACTTTCGTGCATTGGAGAAGGAAATGGCAACCCACTCCAGTGTTCTTGCCTGGAGAATCCCAGGGACGGGGGAGCCTGGTGGGCTGCCGTCTATGGGGTCGCACAGAGTCAGACACGACTGAAGCAACTTAGCAGAAGCAGCAAAACACTAATCCAGGATGAATTAGATGGAAAAGAAGGCATCTGTCTTCTTGCTCTTACTAAGTTTCAGCTAGCTTTTAAATGTAGTAGATGAACCACAGGAAATTACCAACTTTATAGGCAACAAATAATTGAAAATTGGCATTTTCATATCATTCAATCTAATAGTCTGAGGGGATAATCATTGAAAATATATCACAGGGCATGTTTTGTTACAGTTTGTACATCAGAATTTATTTAGCGATTGTGTGTGGAAAGAGGAAATAAATGTCAGCCCAGTGGTCTCCGCTTGAATTGAGGACAGGCCGCTCTCGTACAAAGCAGTTTAGGACAGGCAGAACTGAAGAAATTAGTCTCCTTTTAGTATATGGTTGTTCGTGTGGGATTGGAGGGGAAAAGGGATGATAACCTATTTTGATACCATATCCCTTTTAACCTGCATAAAAAGCTCCCTTTAAAAGATTATAATTGATCAGTTAACAAACACTTAAGTACCTATTATACCCTTAAAACACTCTTAAAAGCAAAAGAAAGAAAGTGTCCATGCAAAAGAAAGCCTTTGCATACTCAGAAAAAAAAATACTGAGGATAATAGGAATTTCTATTAATGGTATTTATTTTGAACTTTAACCTAGAAAATAATAATGGTTGTCTTCCACATCTTTTCATACCTAAATCCATTCTCAATTTGGAGAGATTTTTTTTTTTTGCTTTTTAGCTGAAATTGCATCAAAGAAATAAATCATGGTACTTGTAAAAACAGTTAACAGAACATTACCAGTTCATTATTCATCTTTAAATCAAGATTGTGTTAATCACTTTGTTTTAGTACAGTTTTGTATTTCTAGTATTTTCAATGACTAAGTACCAGTGTTATTTATTAAGGGTATCAAGTTTGAGAGATCTAACTAATAACTAACTTCTGACGTCCAGCTTTCCTATGTCCTTTGCCTGGATCCATTCTTGTACTTTCTCTCATCTCACTTCCTCCCTACTCAGACAGAAGGGGTTACGAAGAATCCTAAAGATGGCTGTTTCTCTCCCCCTTCCCTTTTTTTATTTTTAGCTCCAAATGAAAAAATGAAGCAAGTTATAAAGAAGACTATAGAAGAAGCCAAAGCAATAATATCTAAGGTTAGCTTTTTAAATGATATTCTAAAACTTGTCTTTTGAAATACAAATTCCAGTTAATGGCTTCCAGAGTTATCTGCCAGCCAGCTTTTTTTCATTCTTTCTTTTTCTCTCTCTTTCTCTTTCTGTCTGTCTCTCTCCTCCTCTCCTACCGCACCGGCCCCCCGCCCCCTGACCCTTCCTTCCAGAGGCAAAGGAAACAAACATGTTTAGAGTGGGCCTTAGCTTGTTTTTTTCTTTCCCTTTCTTTCCCGCAATCCTCTCAGTTTCTTCAGGTCAGACAAAAATGGTTATTGGCTTGTGTAAATGTAGTTCAAACATGAATTGGTGCTCATATGCTTTTTTTTCCTTCTTGTTGAGCTGTAGTTGATTTACCATGTTGTGTTACTCTCAGGTACACCACCCGATTATAAGTTATTATAAGTTATTACAAGATACCGAATATAAGTCCACGTGCTATTCAGTAAATCCTTGCTGCTTATCTATTTTATGGGTCGTAGTCCGTTAAGAACTAAAGAAAGACGAATAGGGCAGATGCGAACCTTGTGGCCGCTCACTGGATCTGCAGGATCTGATTGACACAACACGTGTGTATTATGAGTTAGCTCTTTGTAATTATCTGAAGTACTTACACACAAAATACTTCACTGAAGGAGAAACATAAGTCAGACTGTTGACAGGCATAGGCTGTGAGTCTGGAGGACAGTAATTTAAGGATTTTTCAGGAATTGAGTGGCTTTTATTTACGTGTTGCTGATGATCGTTGCCCCACCCTCCCTCCACCGGGTTAGCCAGGGTCTTCTTCCTGGATAACTGCTGCTTCTCCTGTTCCGCCTAGTGCTCTGGATATCATTGTGATTCCTAAGCCAGCGAATCCTTCAAGTGATTCAGGGGAGCATGCTTTTCTGCCTGTCAATATAGGAAAGGCTTCGGTTCGACCCAGGTTTACAAAATGCATTTGGCTGCAGAGACTTTTTTTTTAAAAGGATGAATGTGAAAGTTGCTCAGTCATGTCCAAATCTTTGTGACCCCCTGAGCTGTAGCTTGCCTACAGGCTCCTCTATCCATGGGATTCTCCAGGCAAGAATGCTGAAGTGGGTTGCCGTTTCCTTCTCCCAGGGATCTTTCCAACCCAGAGATCGAACCTGGGTCTCCCGCATTGCAGGCAGACTGTTTACCGTCTGAGCCACCAGGGAAGCCCAGAAGGATAGATAATAACTAGTAACATGTAGTCAAGTTGGCCCATCCCAGAACAGATTAGGAGAGCAGTGGCCTGGGCCCTGCTCTGCCCACTCCACTCCCCAATGCCTCCTTCTGTGGAAATCCTTCCTATGCGTTTATGTCACTTATTTCCTTTGCCTGTGTGTATTTTTATGTTGTCATTTCATAGTTTAGAGACAGCTTTCACAGGTCTTCCAGTCGCTTTTCTGCAGCAGTTTGCCCAAAGTGGCAGAGCTTGTGGGGCCAGGGCTCGATTCTCACCCAGGGCCCTTCCGCGCTGCCCCCACATGTAGCCGGCCTGGCTCCCACCTCCCCAGACCTGCCACGTGGGGGGCAGCTAGCCCCGTGGGTCAGAACACGCGGCAGGTAGGTGGATGCTCAGATCCCAGCAGGCCCACCGTCCAGCCCCTGGGCCCCGAGCCTCTGCCTCCATCACTTAGGTTCCTCCGGGGGAATGTGGAAGGTGGTGGGGCATCCAAGCTGGGGCCCCTTGAGGGTGGGCAGTGACATCTGTGCACTCCTCCCTGGGACCCACCCTCAGCCAAGAGCGGGAGCCCAGGACCGCAGGGAATCTGTCATCCTGAGGCCGCACCTTGACTTTGTCTGTCCCCTGCCGTGGCACCTGGTCAGGACCACTGCCCTTGGTATCAGTGGAGCTTTTGTAGAAAGTGACCCCCTGGTGCCCCTGTCTGGGCATATTGGTGAGGGGGTGGCGTCCTGTGGTCAGGACCACTGCCCTCGGGTGACCCCGGGGCTGGTGGACCCTCACACCGCCTGTGGGCCTGGGCCCCTCCTGGGGAGGCCTGATACATGTGATGGGGGTTTCTGACTTGGAAACAATTTCATAAGCCATCCTGGGAGTAGGTAAGGCAAGAGAGGCCCCCAGAACCTCAGGCCCGATCCTCCCGGGTTTCTGAGAACCTGGCCGCTGTTTTCTTTCCCCCAACAGACATGACTACCTTGGTGCCCCCAGTGGCCCCCAAGCTGCAAATCCAGAAGCCTCTCCCATCTGACTCCTGAGTCATGCCTGACTTTGCACCACGTCCACGGGTCTCCTCTGTCCTGGCTCCCTCGCAGCTTCTGGTTGCTGTTTTCTCTTCATCTTGCTGCTTAAATCCAGTGTTTCACCAAGTGTGTTAGCATCAGCTCTCTTCTCTTTCTGTTCTTTCTTCCTTGTCATTTTATCTTCTCTGCCAAATACCAGCTTCCACTCTCTACAGATAATTCTCCAGTCTCTGTCCTGTACCCCAGCACCCTTGTTTACTTGCAACCTGGGTTTCTTTCACCTGGAAGTCCATCCAGCCCTTCAAACTCAAGTTTTCTAGGGCTAAACTCATGGATTCCTCTGCCGTGTGTTCTGTAGCCGGGAGCTGGCCCTTCCTGCAGACTTTTCATTTCTATTAACACAGCCGCCAGTGTATCAGGGTTCCCTTCGTCACTGCCTCTCTGTCACCCGAATGCTTTGTCTGGTCCCATACCACCCACTCCCACGATGCCTCTTGAATCCCAACTGCTCCCCTCGTTTCCACAGTTACCACTTTACTTACAGTCCCCCTGGTAGTCTTTGTGTTCAGACGTCAGCTTAGGGGGCCTGCAGTTCAGTTCGGCTCTAACACTGACTATCCAGCGCTCTCGCAGACACCATGCTAAAGCATGAGGTCCCCGACCAGACTTCCCTGGCAGTCCTGTGGTTAAGACTCTGCGCTTCCAAAAACAAACCAAAAAAAAAAGACTCTGCGCTTCCCCTGCAGGGGGCATGGGTTCGATCCCTGGTTGGGAAGCTAAGATCCTGGGATTCTTGCCCTGTTCTCTGCACTTCACCCCCTCGATGCTGCTCATATTCTGCGTTATCACTGAGGTTATGGTGGCTGTGGCTCAGCCCCACAGACAGATCAGAATCACTTGGGTAGCAACACCACCTGATTCTGTTTGCTGGCGTGGGTCTTGTACAAGAACCTGATTGACATCTGTTGAGTTGATTGGCCACATCATAGATAACAGTGCCCGCAACCACTTTCAGAAACAAGTAGAAGCCAATGTCTGCATGACCATGGAGATGGTGAATGACGCCTTGGACCAGCTTCGAGGTGCCGTGATGATAGTTTATCCCATGGGGCTGCCGCCATACGATCCCATCCGGATGGAATTTGAAAATAAAGAAGATTTGTCAGGGACTCAGGTATGTGGGTGGCTCTTGGGGTCTCTGTAATGTGAGTTCATGCCTACCCCCGCCCCAGGGCAGAAGCCGCTCATATTTGACCTCATATTTGTCCTGATGTAGTTTTTGCTTCATACACAGCTTTCTATCTTGCTAGGCTCGGCTTCAGAGCAGGGTTGTGAATTCAGGGGAGGACCGCAGAGATCTGCTCCTGGTTGAGGGCTTGGCGCACACACACAGGAGCGGCAGAGGAGGGAGGAGCTGAGAACTTTTCCCGTTTGCTTTGGGAAATGGGAAGCACTGGGAAGCCAGGAACCTCATTTTTGCCTGTTTCTGCCAGATGTCTTGGTCCCATTGATGGAGTTTTGTGTTCTAGCCTTCCCTCTTGCTCCTGAATATTTTCTTAGCTTTATGATCCACTTTCGCTCATTTTTCTCATTTATTCCTTACCCTGTGGGGCAGTATCTTTTCCTCTGAGCCATCTTACATAGGAGGGGGATGCAGAAGCAAACTGACAGCCCCGTTATACCCACATAGGTCCTCCTCAGCTTATGATGGGCTGTGTCCCAACAAGCCTAACGTAAGTTGGAAATATTAGATTAATAAATTGAAAATGCATTTAGTGCCCTCAATATCATAGTTTAGCCTCGCCTGCCTGAAATGTGCTCCAGAATACTTACATTAGCCAACAGTTAGAAAAAAATCATCCAGCACAGAGCCTATTTTATAATGTAATTTACTAAATACTGTGCCGAAAGTGAAAAACAGAACTGTTGTCTGGTACAGAATGGTTGTCAGTGTATCGGTTGATTACTCTGGTGATCATAAGCTCACCGCCACGGCCCAGCATCCCAAGAAGATATCACACTCTTATCACTAGGCCAAGAAGAGATGAAAATTCAAAATTTGAAGTATGGTTTCTACTGAATGTGTATCCCTTTCACACCATCACATGGTCAATAAGTCACAGATGAAATTGTCGTGAGCCGAGGACTTTTGTATTCGAGCACCCAGCAGGATCCCCATTTTCCTCCCTGGCCGTAGTCTAAAAATCCATCTCAGAGGGACCTTACATCATGCATGGATGAGGGTGCCAATGAGATAGGATACCCCCACTTCCCAGAGCAGGAAGTTACCCGAGTCAGGGCGCGAGTGGAGACTGACAGGGAAGGTGCCCAGGTGAGCGAGGGCGGTGAGTGGGCAGGGAAGCTGGTGCTCCCTGGGGCGCGAGAGGGCAGGGTGCCGGAAGCCTGTCCCTCACCGGGAGGGGCACTGACCATGCCAATGCCCAGGAAGCCTTAAAGCCCGTTCTCAACCATGGCCCCCAGGCAGGGCTCAACGTCATCAAAGAATCAGAGGCACAGCTGTGGTGGGCAGCCAAGGAGCTGAGACGTACCAAGAAGCTTTCAGACTACGTGGGGAAGAATGAAAAAACCAAAATCATCGTCAAGATTCAGCAGGTAAGCGCTTTGACTTTAATGTGTCACGGCTGGTTTTTTTTAACTTACTTTCACACTGGTAAAAATTTACAGTAAACCTGAAAGATTTAAAACTCCCGATGCAGGCACTCTAATCCTGTTTGGTCCAAGCTTAAAACTGTCCTCTATACGGAGCAACGAAAACTGGAAGGAAAGGGAGATCAGTTGACAGTATCTGGAGTTTGTTTTTTCTCAGTTTAAAAAATATATTATTTCCTTCTGGCGGGGCGGTGTCTTCATTGCTGCTCAAGGGCTTTCTCCAGGTGGGCTGAGCAGGGGCCCCTCAGTGTGCTGCATGGGCTTCTCGTTGCAGAGCAGGGCTCTAGGGCTCAGGCTCGGTATTTGCAGTATACGGGCTCAGCTGCTCGTCAGTGTGTGGAATCTTCCAAGACAAGGCGTTGACCTGTGCCCCTGCCCTGGCAGGCGGATTCTTAACCTCTGGACGACCAGGGAAGTCCTCGAGTTCCTTTTAATTGGGGGGAAAGGAGAGTGTACCAAGATGATTTTAACTTTAAAAATAGGGCTTACAAGTAACTCAAACGTTTCTCGAGATGAAAAATATAGCCCCGAGCACTGGTCTCAAGCTTTTCAGAGTGCTGATGGTCTGTGAACGAGGCGGAAGGCTGGAGACCTGTAAAGGCCTAGTGTAGAGCTGTGTGCCTGCAGGTTGCTGTGTCCTGTGCTCTCTCCTAAACCGTTCTCTAAAGTTTGGGGGAAACAGGGTGGCCTCCACGATTATCACTACCCCTTCCCCACTAGACCTGCAGTGGCTGGCTTGGGAATGGCTGTAACCAACATGCACTCCCCAGCCTCCACTGTGAGGGCCCAGAGCAAGAGTGAGACTCCCTTGACGATTTGCTTTGGATGATGAGAGATACATGACCTGTTTCAGATCAGTTCAGTTGCTCAGTCGTGTCCGACTCCTTGTGACCCCATGGACGGCAGCACGCCAGGCCCCCCTGTCCATCACCAACTCCTGGAGTTTACTCAAGCTCATGTCCATTGAGTCGGTGATGCCATCCAGCCATCTCATCCTCTGTCGTCCCCTTCTCCTCTCGCCTTCAATCTTTCCCAGCATCAGGGTCTTTTCAAGTGAGTCAGCTCTTTGCATCAGGTGCCCAAAGTATTGGAGTTTCTGCTTCACCATGGCCTTGTTTAGCCATCCACAAAGAACAGTTCGGGCTTTGGGCTTCCCAGGTGGCAGAGTGGTAAACAGTCTGCCTGCCAGTGCAGGAGACCCAACAGACAGGGGATTCCATCCCTGGGTCAAGAAGATCCCTGGAGTAGGAAATGGCAACCCACTCCAGTATTCTTGCCTGGAGAATCCCAGGGACAGAGGAGCCTGGTGGCTACAGTTCACGGGCTCAAAAAGAGTGGATCCAGTGGAGCACAAAACAACAACCACAGCAGCAAAGGCAGTTCTAAGACGTGAGCTGTAGCCTCCCGGGTCATCCACAGAAGGCCTTCACCCACAACGCGCTGTCCCCTCGTCTTTTCAGAGGGGCCAGGGAGCTCCAGCTCGAGAGCCCATCATTAGCAGCGAGGAGCAGAAACAGCTGATGCTGTACTATCACCGAAGACAGGAGGAGCTCAAGGTACCATGGGACCAATGGGTTTTCACCAGAGTGGACACTTGGGGTGTTCACTCCTCTCCCCGATGCCTCACCTGGGGCAGCTGGGGGCCATGCGTCCTGCAGGACGTGGCGGGGGGACCTTCTGAGCTGCAGCCTCACCAAGGCTGTGGGGGCCCTGCCAGTGTCCCTCTGCGTTAGTCTGGTGGTGTCCTGCTTCTCTGGGGAGGCGGGGAGCAGGGAGGTTGGTCGTGGATTCTGTAGAACACTTTCCTGGAATGCCCTCCTGAGAGAAACCCATGTGTTTCTAGAAACTGGAAGAAAATGATGACGACTCCTGTTTAAATTCTCCGTGGGCAGATAACACTGCTTTGAAAAGACATTTTCATGGAGTAAAAGACATAAAGTGGAGACCCAGATGAAGTTTGCCCGTTGACGAAGCCTTCCGAAATACTGGCTCACCGTTCTTTAGGTAAAATGACAATAACCCTAGCTTAAAACAAGACAGCTGCGCCCTTTGTGAACGTTGTTGAAATCTCTAGTTTTCCTTTCAGTTTGAATTTTTAAAAGTGAGTTATTCAAGGTTTTGGAACGTAATAAACACATCCTCAAAAGAATCTGGCTAAATTATTTTTATAATCTGTCCACTATTTGAGGCTTTTCTTTGGCTAGATACTGGAGGTATAGTTTCCTTTTTCTTCCCTGATTGTTTGATTGTACATTCTCAGGATGTTGAAGGTACCTTTTCCGCCACAGTGAGTCGGGTCCACTGTGATACTTGGCCATCAGTGGCCACTAGAGGCCGCCCGATGCTGAGTCTTGTTTCAGAGACGGCCGTGATCAGTCAGAGGGTCTAACCGTAGTCTCCCAGCTTCAAAGCCCCCGGATGATAACCTGGCTGGCCTTGTCTTCCAGGTGTGAAGGCCGCTCCTGTGAGGGAAGTTGGGTGGCCAGAGCAGGCTAGCCTTGAAACGGGACAGATCCCTGTGTCATTTCTGGGCTTTTCCCGAAACCGAACACAGACCCTGGTGACAGACGGTTGTCCCCGTGGGCTCAGCCTGCAGCTCCCAGCGTGCTGAGCTTGGCACCGAGACTGCCGGAGGCAAGCCATGTTGGCTCGGTGGCCATCCAGTCACAGGATGCCCTGGCTCACTCGCCATCCCGCCTGGCTTTCTGGTTCACCTTTTTGAGTTTTAAATTCTCCCAACTCATCTCTGCAAGTGTGGATGCTTCTGCAGCTCAAGGACACCTCTCAGGCTGTGCCGCCAGGGGCGGCCCACACATCTGGTCCTGCTTCATTTGGCCCATAGAGGACTCTTCTCCCAGCAGGAGGAAAGGCATCGTGCTCACTCCGAGGAGGAGCTAAGTGACACGGATGCTCCCTGCCCTGGTCTCCCTTGTGCCCACTGCTGTGCTAGAGCCCAAGGCAGGAGCCGGGACCCTCAGTTCTCAGGCCTGGTCCCGTAGTGTTAGGCAGGGACTGGCCAGGTCTGCCCCTGCCCTTCACACACCAGCGAGGCTCGCTCAGACTCTTGTGGGTTGCCATCTCCTCCCAGAGCTGACTACCTACTCGCATTTCTGCTGTTCTTGAGACTGCATCTTCTAAAGTGGCTTGTAACTTGACTGTACCTTACTCTTGATTGAGTGTCAAATTTTGTATAATCAAGTTTGCATTGGTTTTCTTGTTGACTTCCATTCTTTTAATTTTTATTGAAGTATACTTGACTTAACAATGTTACTTTTAGGCGTAACATTCATTATGATCTTAAACGTCTCCATGGAGAGCTTGTGTCCTTAGATGATATAAAGTTTGCAGTAAGATCCTGTGACTTCACTTGAGAAGCACCCGCTCTAATCAATGTCTAGTTGATGTGCAGGCATGACAGCCACGCTCGACTTGCAAATAAACGTTAAGCCACATGATCACAGTAGCTCTTCTTAAGAATCACTGTTTCCACGTCATTGTGAATTCTGCGCTTCCCTGGTGGCCCAGTGGTAAACAATCTGCCGCCAATGCAGGAGACACGGTTCAGCCCTGATTCGGGAGGCCCCGTGTGCTGCAGGACCACTGGGCTCAGGGAACACAGCCGTTTCACCTGTTGCTCTAGAGCCCAGGAGCGGCATCTGCTGGGCTCACATGCCCAAATGCTGGAGGCCACGCTCCCTAGAGCCCGTGGACCTCAACTAGAGAAAAGCCAGAGCAGCTACGGAGACCCAGCACATAAATAAAACTATCAAAAAAAAATCACACCACACTCCTTTTATTGGATACTGACATGAAACAAACAATAACCTCTCTGCCTCATAACCCCCTGAGCTCTATCCATCCTGAAGTGTGGAAGTGAAAGTCACTCAGTTGTGTACAACTCTGCAACTCCACAGACTGTAGCCCACCAGACTCCTCTGTCCATGGAATTCTCCAGGCCAGAATACTGGAGTGGGTAACTTTTCCCTCCTCCAGGGGATTTTCCCAACCCAGGGATCGAACCAGGTCTCCTGCATTGCAAGCAGATTCTTTACCAGCTGAGCCACAAGGGAAGCTCAAGAATACTGGAGTGGGTAGCCTGTCCCTTCTCCAGTGGATCTTCCCTACCCAAGCATTGAAGCGGGGTCTCCTGCATTGCAGGTGGATTCTTTACCAGCTGAGCCACCAGGAAAGCCCCCACCACACCCCCACCCTGAGGTCTGTCCTTCCTGAAGTAGTCGCCCCTTACAAGCACTGCAGCCACCCCTTCATGGTCATCTGTCTATAAGGAAATGAGGTGGGCCATCCCGGCTCACTCTGTGCTTCTGTAGGTTGATTCCCTTCATGTCAGCCCCTGAGGAAGCTGCTGGTGACCTCAGATGGGTCATTTTTGGTCATGTCGCTAGTAAAGGTAGAGGGACTTCCCTGATAGCTCAGGGATGGGCTACCCATTCCAGTATTCTGGCCTGGAGAATCCCATGGACTTGATAGTTCATGGGGTCACAAAGAGTTGGACATGACTGAGCAACTTTCATTTTCACTTCAAGGGTAGAGAGTCAAGCGCCACACCCAGGACTTCCCAAGAAATCAACTTAGCGGAAGTCATCTTGCCAAACAGCAGGCTATGAATCAGCTTAAGCATTAAGTCTTGATGTGACTTTTTATTTTTAAATCCCATACATCTGTGGATCAATATCAAGGAAACGCAGTGTCTGCTGTCTGTTGGGGGCCAGACTGGGTCTGTGATCTCATGCTATGTAACTTGTCTTCTCACATGATTGTTTCTTCTTTCAAGGAGACCAGGAATGCTCATAATAAAATTTGACACCACCCCATGCCCCTTCAGCTGGCAAACTGAAACCCCAGGCAGTATTTCTGTCACAGAATTACCTAGTTCCTTGCCAACTGCTCTGTGAAGAAAGTGCCATCAAGCTTGGAATCAGCTGCCACAATCTTAGGCAGTTTTGTTGTTGGGCAGTCACTAAGTCTTGCCTAAGTCTTTGCAACCCCATGGACTGTAGCACACCAGGCTTCCCTGTCCTCCACTATCTTCTGGAGTTTGCTCAAACTCATGTCCATTGAGTCGGTGATGCCATCCAACCATCTCATCCTCTGTTGTCCCCTTCTCCTCCCTCCTTCAATCTTCCCCAGCATCAGGGGTCTTTTCCAATGAATCGGCCAAAGTACTGGAGTTTCAGCTTCAGCATCAGTCCTTCCAATGAACATTCAGGGCTGATTTCCTTTAGGATGGACTGGTTGGATCTTCTTGCATTCCAAGGGACTCTCAAGAGTCTTCTCTAACACTACAGTTCAAAAGCATCAATTCTTCAGCACTCAGCTTTCTTTATGTTCCAACTCTACATCCATACATGACCACTGGAATAGTCTATGTATACCTAGATGCTAAACAATGTGCTAGTGAACTTCAGGAAGGGAAGGTCCACAGAACATACATCTGTGAAGGGCCCCAAACAGGGGTGCCTTCTCCAGAACAGGCAGACAGCAGCCATCGATTATTTTAGTGTCTGAGGCCAACAGTGATGGGGCCACGGGTCCTAAGTCTGCTTTGGTTCACCAACCACAGAAAAGGGGGAGAGAGAATTGAGCCCTTTTTTTTTCTGGCCATGAGGCATGCAGGGTCTTAGTGGCCCAACCAAGGATTGAACCCACGCCCCCTGCAGTGGAAGCTCAGAGTGGAGTCTTAACCACTGGACCACCAGGGAAGCCCAAGTGAGCCCATCCTTGAGATGCTTTAAACAAATAGACACTTGGCTCGACTCTGAAACCACTGCCCTGAGTGATTAAAAACAAGTCTGGGGTTGCGTCCCAGCTGGAGGAGGGACTCCAGCCTGCTGGCAGGCCTAGCACACGCCGGTCACAGGACTCTGCCCTTAGGATTCTGGGCCACGCTCTCATGGCAGAGGTTAGCAGATGAATAAATCCCACAGGCTGAATCTGAGTCTGTCATCCCTTTGAGTAGATTGAACTCTGCGTTCAGAATAAGGAAACAAGCACCACAGCTGGCTTGCTATTCCAGTCACAGGGCAGGATTCCAAGACGCCGTGAGCCAGCATCATCACTAAAGGCAGAAGGCAAAGCACCAAAAACCTCGTTTGCAGTTTTGTCACCGAAACCCCTGATCCTACAACCGGCCTTGCTCAGCAGCCTCATAACCACAGCTGTGTCCCTGCCTTGGCCCTGACCCCTCCCCTGTTTACACTGTGCTGGACCAGGTCCTCTAGGCTCTGTGTATTTCAGTAGTAAATTAGCAAAATAAAAAATGCACTCCTGCTGGGAATTCCCTGGATGCCCAGTGGTTAGGGCTCTGTGCTTTCACTGCCAAGAACCTGGGTTCAATCCCTGGTCAGGGAACTAGGATCCTGCAAGCTGTGCAAGTCAAAGCTATGGTTTTTCCAGTGGTTTTTCCTATGGTTTTTCCAGTATGGATGTGAGAGCTGGGCCATAAAGAAGGCTAAGCACTGAAGAATTGATGCTTTCGAACTGTGGTGTTGGAGTAGACACTTGAGAGTCATTTAAAGGATAGCAAGAAGATCAAACAACTCAATCCTAAAAGAAATCAATTCTGGATATTCATTGAAAGGACTGATGCTGAAGCTGAAACTCCAATACTTTGGCCACCTGATGTAAAGAACTGACTCACTGGGAAAGACCCTGATGCTGGGAAAGATTGAGGGCAGGAGGACAAGGGGATGACAGAGGATGAGGTGGTTTGATGGCATCACTAACTCAATAGGCATGAATTTGAGCAAACTTCGGGAGATGGTGGAAGACAGAGGAACCTGGCATGCTAGAGTCCATGGAGTCGCAGAGCTGAACATGATTTAGCGATTAAACAACAACAAAGCCACACCAAGAAAAGTTCCTGCTGTCAGAATCTTATATTGAAACTAAATCACTTATGATTGTAAAATAAAAGAGATGGGGGTAAAACTGCTAAGGGAGGTAAAACTGTGTAAATCAGCCCCCAAAACTGAGAGCTGGTCTGAGTTGAGCTGTTGCTGCTGCTGCTAAGTCGCTTCAGTCGTGTGTGACTCTGTGCGACCCCATAGACGGAAGCCCACCAGGATCCCCTGTCTCTGGGATTCTCCAGGCAAGAACACTGGAGTGGGTTTCCATTTCCTTCTCCAGAGTTTAGCTGTTAGACCCTCACAAACTGAACTCAGCTCACCTGAACAGATGTCCACATTTTCTTGCAACTATTTCCAAGTCTGAAAATGCTTGGCATTTCTAGAGGTAACTTAGTATTGATCTGAGGAGTTTTCAGGTGGCATGGCTGTTGATTTTTCCTTGGAAGGTAAATCTGATTTAATCATTGAATATGGGATTTTATTACCTTTATGCTAAAGGAACTGCAAGGAGATCCAACCAGTTCATCCCAAAGGAGATCAGTCCTGGGTGTACATTGGAAGGACTGATGTTGAAGCTGAAACTCCAATGCTTTGGCCACCTGATGTGAAGAGCTGACTCATTTGAAAAGATCCTGATGCTGGGAAAGATTGAGGGCCGGAGGAGAAGGGGACGACAGAGGATGAGATAGTTGGATGACATCACTGACTCGATGGACATGAGTCTGAGTAAACTCCAGGAGTTGGCAATGGACAGGGAAGACTGCGTGCTGCAGTCCATGGGGTTGCAAAGAGTTGGATACAACTGAATGACTGAACTGAACTGAACTGAAAGGAAGTAAAAAATTGACAAACATCAAAAAAATAAATGGCACAAATTGACCATTGAAAAAGTGAAAGTCATTTAGTCGTGTCCAACTCTTTGCAAGCCCATGGACTGTAACCCACCAGGCTCTTCTGTCCTTGGGATTCTCCAGGCAAGAACACTGGAGTGGGTTGCCATTTCCTTCTCCAGGCAACCTTCCCATCCCAGGGATTGAACCTGCGTCTACCTGCATTGCAGGCAGATTCTTTACCATCTGAGCCACCAAGGTACAGAATTCACCGTGTATAATAGATCGTCTACATTTTTTAGAGAAAACATTTTAGGGACAGGCATTTATAATGGACTATTTCCATCAGCACAGTTGAAATGGGGCAGCAGGTTCTGTCTGTTCTCTGAGGCCTCCCTCCAGTCCTGTGTTTCTCAAATAGAAAATCTCCCCAAAGCTTCGTAGAACGTTTTTCAAATAGGAGAGGATGTCTCCAGGAAGTGTCCTGCTGTGTGTGTGGAGCTGAGGTGTGCAGAGGCCCACGCTACCCCCACCCCAAGGATGTGCCTTCCAGAAGCGGGGTGACACCCTTCCCCACGAGGAGGTGTGGAGACCGAAACGCCAACTTAGACCGGCAGTGTCAAATGGGCTGCAAGTAATGTTCCTACAGAGCTTTCCTCACTCCAGTGAAACGTCCTGTCTTCCCAAGGCCAGCTCATTCATCTGCCATCTCTGCACCATCCTCCCTGAGGCCAAGTGGCCACTTCCGGTCACCTGTGGGAACCGACGGACGTGGCCTGGTGAGGGCAAGCCCTACGTCAAGGCCTAGGGAACCCAGAGCATCTTCCAGTCAGAACCCAATTATCAGGCTAAATTTATTTCTTTTTTGTTACTTTTCCCATATAATTTCTCTAAGCTGACATGTTGTATTTTCATTTTTACTCACTTTAAGAAATTGTCTTTTTTTTTTTCTTTTAGCTGTGCGGTGCAGGACCCTGGTCCCCTGTTCAGGGATCAAACCCGTGCCCTCTGCAGTGGATTCTTAACCACTGGGCCACCAGGGGAGTCCCTGTCTTTACTTTAAATGCCTGTACAAGGGGACTTTTAACTCTGTGATTAGTATGTGCTCAGTTTTTAAAACATTGGGGTAAAATAGGAAACAAGTAAAGAAAGAAACTAAAAATAATTCTAATACTACCACCCGGGGAGAGGATGTCAACTTTTTTTTTTTTTTTACCAGAAAAATGGAAATTTATCCTGAAAGTGCAGAAAATAAAAATCATGATGAACCCCCAAGTATACACCATTCAATTTCAAAAGTGATCAGTGTTCTGCTGATCGTGTTCCCTCTGTCCTCCCAGGGTACCCATTCTGAGATCTTTCCAAAAAAACTCCCAGATATCATTTTACTTCACCTGTAACTTTCACTGCATCTAACAGATTTGCACATAGAGGATCACAAAGAAAATTTTAAATTTCCTGAAGTATAAAAATGCAGCTAGCATTGTCCGATCACAGTGCAAACAAAACAAAACACAAACCTCCTAGAAATTCACATTAATATCAAAACCAACAAAAGGCCCTCCTCCTGTGCTTCCCTGGTAGCTCAGTTGGTAAACAATCTGCCTGCAGTGCAGGAGACCTGGGTTTGATCCCTGGGTCTGGAAGATCCCCTGGAGAAGGAAACGGCAACTCACTCCAGTATCCTTGCCTGGAAAATCTCATGGACAGAAGAGCCTGGTGGGCTGCAGTCCATGGGGTCACAAAGAGTCAGGCACGACTGGGCGACTAACACTTACTATAAGCTACTTGTAAGACACAGATTTTTCTAAATGAAGTTGCACAACTTCTAGAAAGTAATGGATAATGAAAAAGAACATGTCAATTTATGAGTCTACTGAAGCAGGATCTAGAAAAATATACAGAAATAAATATCAGAAACCATAAAAATGGAAATAAATCAATTAAATGGCTAAGCAAGGAACTAGAAAAAGACCAAGAGAGTAAAACAAAGAAAGCAGAAGGAAGGAATTAATGAAGTTCAAACTAGAAATTTAATGAGTTATGTTATTAATACATCAAAAAACAGTAGTTTAAAAAAATCAACAAAATTGGAAAAACATTAGCTGGTATAATTTAAAAGAAGAAAACCACAAATACACAATGTAAGAAATGATAAGAGGAAAATAATTGAAGGGAAGAATTTTTTAAATTCAGCTAATATTTTTTTACTAGTTTCAGTTCAGTCGCTCAATCGTGTCCAGCTATTTGCGACCCCATGAATCGCAGCACGCCAGGCCTCCCTGCCCATCACCAACTCCCGGAGTTTACCCAAACTCATGTCCATCAAGTTGGTGATGCCATTGAGCCATCTCATCCTCTGTCGTCCCCTTCTCCTCCTGCCCTCAATCTTTCCCAGCATCGGGGTCTTTTCCAATGAGTGAACTCTTCGCATGAGGTGGCCAAAGTATTGGAGTCTCAGCCTCAGCATCAGACCTTCCAATGAACTCTCAGGACTGATCACTGATCTCCTTTAGGATGGACTGGTTGGATCTCCTTGCAGTCCAAGGGACTCTCAAGAATCTTCTCCAACATCACAGTTCAAAAGCATCAATTCTTCGGTGCTCAGCCTTCTTCACAGTCCAACTCTCACATCCATGCATGACCACTGGAATAACCATAGCCTTGACTAGACGGACCTTTGTTGCCAAAGTAGTATCTCTGCTTTTGAGTATGCTATCTAGGTTGGTTATAACTTTCCAAGGAGTAAGCATCTCTTAATTTCATGGCTGCAATCACCATCTGCAGTGATTTTGGAGCCCAAAAAAATAAAGTCTGATGCTGTTTCCGCTGTTTCCCCATCTATTTCCCATGAAGTGATGGAACCAGATGCCATGATCTTAGTTTTCTGAATGTTGAGCTTTAAGCCAACTTTTTCACTCTCCTCTTTCACTTTCATCAAGAGGCTTTTTAGTTATTCTTCACTTTCTGCCATAAAGGTGGTGTCATCTGCATATCTGAGGTTATTGATATTTCTCCTGGCAATCTTGATTCCAGCTTGTGCTTCTTCCAGCCCAGCGTTTCTCATGATGTACTCTGCATGTAAGTTAAATAAGCAGGGTGACAATATGCAGCCTTGATGTACTCCTTTTCCTATTTGGAACCAGTCTGTTGTTCCATGTCCAGTTCTAACTGTTGCTTCCTGACCTGCATACAGGTTTCTCAAGAGGCAGATCAGGTGGTCTGGTATTCCAGTCTCTTTCAGAATTTTCCGCAGTTGATTGTGATCCACATAGTCAAAGGCTTTGGCATAGTCAATAAAGTAGAAATAGATGTCTTTCTGGAACTCTCTTGCTTTTTTGATGATCCAGGGGATGTTGGCAATTTGATCTCTGGTTCCTCTGCATTTTCTAAAACCAGCTTGAACAGCTGGAAGTTCACGGTTCATGTATTGCTGAAGCCTGGCTTGGAGAATTTTGAGCATTACTTTACTAGTGTGTGAGATGAGTGCAATTGTGCAGTAGTTTGAGCATTCTTTGGCATTATCTTTCTTTGGAATTGGAATGAAAACTGACCTTTTCCAGTCCTGTGGCCTACTAGTTTAGGCAAATAAATTTGAAAACCTAGATGAAATAGATACATTTTTAGGAAAATAAAATGTACCCAAATAGAGATAGAATATGTATACAGACAACTTCGATAGAAGACAGACAGAAAATTCTAAATTTACAGGCACAGACTCATCAGGGGACTCTATGAAACCTTTAAAGACCAATTAATTGCAGATTTGCATAAGTTTGCAGCAAATTGAAAAAGAATGTAAGCTTCTAAGTTACTTTTATGAAGCTAATATAATATTACTAATTGCAACTGACAGAGTCCTATATTACTAATAAATATTAATGCAAGTTTAAAAAATAAAAATATAAGGACATTGAATAAAAAGTACATTAAGTATGGCATTTCATGTCCCAGTAGGATTTATTCCAGAAGGGCAAGGATGGTTTAATAGTAAGAAATCTATCATATTAACAGAGCTAAGAGGAAAATCACAGGATCATATCCATAGATGCCTACAAGGCATTTGACAAAATTCAAGTCCCATGTGACTGGCTGTAAACCACAAACCACACTATACAGATGATGCTCATCCTTCCACACTTCATCCTGCTTTCAGATACTCTTCCAAAACGTGACAGGGATGGAATTCCAGGGTGGTGCTCTGGAGCCCCCTCTCCCTGGGGAGGCTGAGTATGGAGGATGAGGTAGGGGAGCTAAGGGGAGACAAGGAAGCAGGGTCAACCCCAAACATGCAAGTAGCTGAGGGGAAAACGAAGACCCAGAGTCCAAGATCAAGGTGCCAGCAGGTTTGGTGTCTTCCGAGGCCTCTGTGGCTTGGCTTGCACCTGCCACCT
>NW_011495041.1:2268946-2275370 GCF_000754665.1 Bison bison bison
CACCTGCCACCTTCTCTCTGGGTCCTTAAGGTTGTTCTGCTGTCTACACACACTTCCTCTCCCTATAAGGTATCTTAAAGGAAGGTGTCTCTTCCTCTCCCTATAAGGACGAAGAGCCGACTCACTGGAAAAGACCCTGATGCATCACCAACCAAATTGACATGAGTTTAAGTAAACTCCAGGAGATAGTGAAGGACAGGGAAGCCGGGTATGCTGCAGTCCATGGGGTCACAAAGAGCTCAATGCAACTGAATAAAAACAAAGACACCAGTCTTGTTGGATTAGGGCCCCACCCTTATGACTTAGGGATTCCCTGGTGGCTCAGATGATAAAGAATCTGCCCACAGTGCAGGAGACAGGGTTCGATCCCTAGATCAGGAAGATCCCCTGGAGAAGGGAATGGCAACCCACTCCAGTATTCTTGCTTAGAAAACCCCATGGACAGAGGAAGTCGGTGGGCTACAATCCATGGAATTGCAGAGTTGGACAGAGTGACTAACACTTCTCCACTTATGACTGGTGTAAGCCGTAAGCCCTGGAAACTAGGTTTTCTCTTTCTTGTAATGTGAGTGCCTGACTTAAGCTTTGATTGAATAAATACACTGCCAGCCACGGGACTAGATAAAGAGCCAAAGCCATCTTCCCCCACTGAGGCTCTTTTGTTTTAGAGATCTTTCTAAAGAGCTTGTTTTTTCTCTTCTCTTCAAGTTCCCACTCTTATGTTTTGAACTCAGCAATAGTGAGCCCATGAAACCCTAGGCCCCCACCCTTGACCCCAGTATAAGCAGAACCCTGGACCTGTGTTCACACTCTTTCTACCACAGCCTCGCTGTCTGCCCCCAGGGGAAACCATGTAATTTCTGGGTCCTTCAAATAGTAGTTTTGTTTTTTTCTCCAATTTCCTGATGGTTATTGCTGCAGTGTGTCTTGCAATCATAACCACAACGGCTGGCCCAGCCACAACAATGGTTATTAGCAGCTGAGACCAGCACACAACAATGACCTCATTTAACCGACCTCATTTAACCTTGTCTCCAGATGCAGTCACATTCTAAGATGCTCAAGGTTCAGGCTTCACCACATGAATTTTGGGAAGACACAGTTCAGTCCATAGAGGCTAGAGGAGCTGTCATTTAAGAGCTGCCAGGCCTTAGATAATTTTATTAACGTTATAAGCTTCAGTTTCCTTCACAAAAGAAAGTAAAAACATTGTCTATTTCATCCATTAAGATGACGCACGAGATGTGGGTTCCATCCCTGAGGGGGAGAGACCCCGTGGAGAAGGAAATGGCCACCCACTCCAATATCCTTGCCTAGGAAATTCCATGGGCAGAGGAGCCTGGTGGGCTTCAATCCATGGGGTCTCGAAGATTCGGAATGGCTGAGCACACACACATATGCACCAAAGACATAGTCACAGTAATTTCGTTAAAATAGAGGTACCGTTTTTCTCATATAATAGGAGGTTGGAGGCAGAAAGTTTGGGATTGGTGCAGCTGAGGACCCAGGCTCCTTCTGCCTTCTTACTCCATCATCCGGGGCTTGAAGCTTTCTGCTTTTATGCCTGAAAGTTGGCTCTCATGTCTTTAAGCGCCCGACCTATATATCAGGCAGGAGGACAGAGGAGGGGCAAAAGGAGGAGGCTACAATGTGGGTGCCACTTGTGTCTGCTCCCTCCTGAAAAAGTCCCCAGGACCTCTTTCCTTCATATCACGTTGGCTAGAACTGGTTGTTGCATCCTTGTTACTACCTATTAAGGGGTACAGAGTAGTCAGTACTTCAGCCAGGTGTGTTACTACCTTGAATACAATTGGAGTTCTGCTGGTAAGGAAGAAAGGGAGAATGGATATTAAATACTTAACCAATCTTATCTGCCACATCTAACCTCAAGGTTGTTGAAGGATTACTTGAGATGATATGTTTGACAGAAGACATAAATAAACAGTGTGATGGTATAAAAACTTAGCCGTTAATTCAAGACACATGGTCCTAAAACATCAAATGTGTAAAATGAAGGATCGCATTATTGCACGACCAATGGAAGGAAGAGGACAGCACTGGGCAGCCAAAAGTGAAAGAAAGTGAAGTCGCCCAGTCGTGTCGGACTCTTTGTGGCCCCATGGACTGTGGCCCGCCAGGCTCCTCCACCCATGGAATTTTCCAGGCAAGAGTACTGGAGTGGGTTGCCATTTCCTTTTCCAGGTGGGTGATCTTCCTGACCCAGGGATCAAACCCGAATCTCCCACATTGCAGGCAGATGCTTTACCATCTGAGCCACCAGGGAACCAGTCCAAGCAATTCTCCAGGCCAGAATATTGGAGTGGGTAGCCTTTCCTTTCTCCAGGGGATCTTCCCAACCCAGGGGTCAAACCCAAGTCTCCCACATTGCAGACGGATTCTTTACCAGCTCAGCCACCAGGGAAGCCCCTGGGCAGCCAAATGGCTGAGCAGTTCAGGATACAAAGGCTCTATCCATGCCCATCCTGGTCAAAATTGAGATGTGAGACATCCATGTGGTTTCCGATGCTTTGACCGTGGGCTTTTGCTGGCCCTGGAGGGACTTCCCGGGTTAGCTGATTCCTAGAGACAACAAACAGTTCTCCTGGGAGCAGAGCTGTTGGGTACAAAGCAACGAATCCCGAGTCCACCCCAATCACTCCTTTCGCTGAGCTCTCAAAGGGCTCTCACACTCAGGGCCGCTTATCCCTCTGCCCTAGCCTGGGTACCAGACAGCCCTGGCCTCCGGAGTTGGCTGGAATTATTCGCAATAGCCAGTCCCAAGCCTGCTTACCCTGCTTCGCCCATTCCTTCTAGTTAGACCACAGTAAAGGCTGTTTCTCACTTCTCCCACGCACTCCTTCCATCTCCTGATAGACCCTGGTGCTTCCCCGTGTGGCTCTACGTGGGGCCATGTGCTCCCCTCTCCTCTTGGGAACTGTGAGTAATGAGCTGCATCTTTTCAGAGGCCGTTGTCTTCTCATCTGCTGGCTTTGCTGGCCCCAAGTAATAATAAAACCTATGTTTTAACACAAAAGGATTACATTTAGGCAAGAATAGGCAGTTTAGAGAACAGCTCATGCCTGGGAAAGACTCATGCATTGGAAGGACTGATGCTGAAGCTGAAACTCCAATACTTTGGCCACCTGATGCGAAGAGACGGCTCACTGGAAAAGACCCTGATTCTGGGAAAGATTGAAGGTGGGAGGAGAAGGGGATGACACAGGATGGATTGTTGGATGGCATCACTGACTCAGTGGACATGTTTGAGCAAACTCCGGGAGATAGTGAAGGACAGGGAAGCCTGGCGTGCTGCAGCCTGTGGGGTCGCAAACAGACAACTTAGCGACCTAACAACAATGTGCCTAGGGGCGTGGCTAAGATCCTGGCATGCAGCTTGGCTTCAGGTGGGCTACCTGCCCCCAGCAGGGTCTGAAGGTGCCACTTCTTTTTCCATCGAGACAGGATGCGGGGGGGAGGGGGGGGGTGGTCACCACATGGGTGCCTGCCCCTGCCTCCAGGGGTGGCCCTTCTTGGCAGCTACCCCCCACCTTGCTATCTGACCCCTGCCTTATTGCCCAGCCCTACCCACCTCACTGCACCCCAGTCACGAGGCTGAGTTGGGTACATGGCCAGACCTTCGGCTTCCCAGAGCGCAGGCTCTAGCTGAACCCATATTTGGGGAACAGAGTGAGGAGGAAAGCTGCTAAGTTTAGAAACTCAAAGAAAAGTTCCGCAGCCTGTGAACCCAGATGCGTTCAGTAAGAGGAAGTTTATATAAAGCTGTGGGAAACATGGCACTTCCTTGGATACAAACAGCCCAGTTACGCATGAGCCCGAGACCTTGCTGTCTTGAGAGTGAGTTTCAATAGCTGGAGACCAAGCCACCTCCCAGCAAGAACGTGGGTGGCTGAGTGCGGTCAGGGGGACTGGCTGGTTCTCTGCGGCTCCAGTCCTCAGCGTGGGGGAACCAGACGCTCCCTGAACAGATGGAGCTGGGCTGGCTGTGGGGAGGTCATCACACAGCCGGCCCAGGGTGATAAACAGAACCATGGGTTACATGGGGCTGCTGCTGCTAAGTCGCTTCAGTCGTGTCCGACTCTGTGCGACCCCATTGACGGCAGCCCACCAGGCTTCCCCGTCCCTGGGATTCACCAGGCAAGAACACTGGAGCGGGTTGCCATTTCCTTCTGCAATCACCCGTGGGGCAGAACCTCCCAAAGTCACAGCTCCACCCTTTCTCTGGAGCTAATTATTCATCACCTTCGAGTGCCCGGCCAGCCGCCATGATGTTTTCCAGTCTGGCTCGGGGAACGGGCACCTCTAGTCCTCATAGAGCTCTGGATGTGGTTCCTTCTAGGCCTTTCCCGTGGTTTTCTGGTCCTGGGTTCGGGTGGTTCCCTCACAAGCACGTGTGACGAGCTCTCAACCACATTCTCAAGGGGGCCTCTGCTCACCTCCGGGTTCTCCCTGCCTGTGCCCGCCTCTTATCCCTGACACCCTGGCCCTGCAGCTGTGGTCCCCTTGGTCTCCCTAGACTCTCATCTCTATGTCTTCAACTCAGGGGGCCCACTGGGGCCCCCACCCCTAGGTTGCCCCTTTCCTACGCTGCCCGCAAGGCAGGGGAGTTAGGGAAGTGCTGCCCCTCCTCGCCTGACATCCAATGTCTTAAAGATGGTGTTTCACATATGTTTAAAAGAATTTGGTTATTTCAGGTGGCAGGGTGGAGGAAGGACACTCGTCAGTGGGGCTGGATACGAGGTACTCCTCACACTTGGGAAATAACCGCTTATGGTTCTCTGGGTGGCCAGGAAACATGATGCCAGCCCCTAGTCGCCATCTTTTTTACTGGGGCTGCCGTTCACAGCAGCTCAGGTTGTGCACTGCACAAATGCTCCTGGCTGTGTGGGAGCTGAGACTCAGCTCGCAGCTGCATCTCCTTAGAGAAAGCAATTTTTCTTATTTTCCACAAACACTGTCCTATGACTGAGCCATGTATCAGGGACTCCATCCATCTAGAGGAAGGACACTTTTTGTCATTGTCACAGTGGCAACATCTGGGCCAGTGGGGACTCTTAACTTGTCCCACCTGAGACTCCTTCTACATGGGTGGCTTACTGAGTTTGGGGAAGCTGGATTATGCAAGGACACTTCTTTTTTTTTAATTTTTATTTATTTATTTGTTTTTGGCTACGCTGGGTCTTTATTGCTGCATGGGCTTTTCTCCAGTTGCTGTGAGCCGGGGCTACTCTCTAGCTGTGGTACCCAGGCCTCTCATTGCAGTGGGTTCTCTTGTTGCTGAGCACAGGCACTTGAGCTTTAGGAGTTGAGGCACATGCACTCAGGAGTTTGCGGTTCCCAGGCTCTAGAGTAGCAGCTCAATAGTTGTGGCACATGGGTTTAATTGCTCCATGGCACGTGGAATCTTCCCCGACCAAGGATCAAACCCATGTCTCCTGAGTGGGCAGGCGGATTCTTTACCACATTGAGCCACCAGGGAAGCCCTGTGCATGACGGCTTCTAATAACTGGTCTGAATTCATGAGCGATGGGCCAAGTCCTGAGCTTGACTCTCTGACATTGTCAAGGATTCTTCAGTGATTAGCTGGATGTCAGAATAAATAGAGACTGACAGGGACCCCGTAGTGCTGGCCCTCATCCCTGGCATGATGAAAGAGAGTGGACTCCCACTTGAATTGGCTGGGAGACAAATTTAATGTCTTATTTTTACCATTTAAATAGCAGCCCCCGTGTGTCCCACCTCCAGGCTGCTCTGGGGAAGCATAAATCACCCTTAGATCAACCACCTCTGAGCACTTTGCTTGCATATGATTTTCTAGCTTAGCTTGTCCGGAGCCCAGCACCAGGCGCATGTATGTGTCCCAGTTCTTCCTGACCCATGACCTTCATCTTCTTCCTTATAATGTGTGTTAGTCATTCAGCCCCGTCCAACTCTTTTTGACCCCGTGGACTGTAGCCCACCAGGCTCCTCTGTCCATGGGATTCGGAGGCAAGAATACTGGAGTGGGTTGCCATTTCCTTCTCCAGGAGATCTTCCCAACCCAGGGACTGAACCTGGGTCTCCTGCATTGCAGGCAGATTCTTTACCACCTGAGCCACCAGGGAAAGAGTCTTTCTTATAATACAGGACAGTAACTGTAACAATTGTGCGGTAGCGTGAGCATTCTTTGGCATTGCCTTTCTTTGGGATTGGAATGAAAACTGACCTTTTCCAGTCCTGTGGCCACTGCTGAGTTTTCCAAATTTACTGGCATATTGAGTGTAGCACTTGCACAGCATCATCTTTCAGGATTTGAAATAGCTCAACTAAAATTCCATCACCTCCACTAGCTTTGTTCATAGTGATGCTTTCTAAGGCCCACTTGACTTCACATTCCAGGATGTCTGGCTCTAGGTGAGTGATCACA
>NW_011495041.1:2275470-2275677 GCF_000754665.1 Bison bison bison
CCAGGGCCAAATGTGCCTGTTACTCCAGGTGTTTCTTGACTTCCTACTTTTGCGTTCCAGTCCCCTATAATGAAAAGGACATCTTTTTTGGGTGTTAGTTCTAAAAGGTCTTGTAGGTCTTCATAGGACCGTTCAACCTCAGCTTCTTCAGCGTTACTGGTTGGGGCATAGACTTGGATTACCGTGATATTGAATGGTTTGCCTTGG
>NW_011495041.1:2275777-2276369 GCF_000754665.1 Bison bison bison
TCCAGTCCTGTGGCCACTGCTGAGTTTTCCAAATTTACTGGCATATTGAGTGTAGCACTTGCACAGCATCATCTTTCAGGATTTGAAATAGCTCAACTAAAATTCCATCACCTCCACTAGCTTTGTTCATAGTGATGCTTTCTAAGGCCCACTTGACTTCACATTCCAGGATGTCTGGCTCTAGGTGAGTGATCACACTGATTATCTGGGTCGTGAAGATCTTTCTTGTACAGTTCTTCTGTGTATTCTTGCCATCTCTTCTTAATATCTTCTGCTTCTGTTAGGTCCATACCATTTCTGTCCTTTACTGAGCCCATCTTTGCATGAAATATTCCCTTGGTATCTCTGATTTTCTTGAAGAGATCTCTAGTCTTTCCCATTCTGTTGTTTTCCTCTATTTGTTTGCATTGATCGCTGAAGAAGGCTTTCTTATCTCTCTTTGCTATTCTTTGGAACTCTGCATTCAGATGCTTATATCTTTCCTTTTCTCCTTTGCTTTTCACTTCTCTCCTTTTCACAGCTATTTGTAAGGCCTCCCCAGACAGTCATTTTGCTTTTTTGCATTTCTTTTCCATGGAGATGGTCTTGATCC
>NW_011495041.1:2276984-2278555 GCF_000754665.1 Bison bison bison
GCCTTGATTTGTGGACCTAACATTCCAGGTTCCTATGCAATATTGCTCTTTATAGCATCAGACCTTGCTTCTATCACCAGTCACATCCACAACTGGATATTGTTTTTGCTTTGGCTCCATCCCTTCATTCTTTCTGGAGTTATTTCTCCACTGATCTCTAGTAGCATATTGGGCACCTACTGACCTGGGGAGTTCCTCTTTCAGTATCCTATCATTTTGCCTTTTTATACTGTTCATGGGGTTCTCAAGGCAAGAATACTGAAGTGGTTTGCCATTCCCTTCTCCAGTGGACCACATTCTGTCAGACCTCTCCACCATGACCCGCCCATCTTGGGTGGCCCCACAGGGCATGGCTTAGTTTCATTGAGTTAGACAAGACTGTGGTCCTAATGTGATTAGATTGTCTAGTTTCCTGTGATTATGGTTTCAGTGTGTCTGCCCTCTGATGCCCTCTGACAACACCTACCGTCTTACTTGGGTTTCTCTTACCTTGGACGTGGGGTATCTCTGCACAGCTGCTCCAGCAAAGTGCAGCTGCTGCTCCTTACCTTGGATGAGGTCACCCCTCCTGACCTTGAATGTGGAGTAGCTCCTCTCGGCCCTCCTCCGCCCTCGCAGCCATCGCTCCTTGGACATGGAGTTGCTCCTCTCGGCCGCCGCTCCTGACCTCGGACATGGGGTAGCTCTCTCGGGTGCCGCCCCTGACCTCAGAAGATGATGCTGTGAAAGTGCTGCGCACAATATGTCAGCAAATTTGGAAAACTCAGCAGTGGCCACAGGACTGGAAAAGGTCAGTTTTCATTCCAATTCCAAAGAAAGGCAATGCCAAAGAATGCTCAAACTACTGCACAATTGCACTCATCTCACATGCTAGTAAAGTAATGCTCAAAATTCTCCAAGCCAGGCTTCAGCAATACATGAACCGTGAACTTCCAGATGTTCAAGCTGGTTTTAGAAAAGGCAGAGGAACTAGAGATCAAATTGCCAACATCCGCTGGATCATTGAAAAAGCAGGAGAGTTCCAGAAAAACATCTATTTCTGCTTTATTGACTATGCCAAAGACTTTGACTGTGTGGATCATAATAAACTGTGGAAAATTCTGAAAAAAATGGGAATACCAGACCACCTGATCTGCCTCTTGAGAAACCTATATGCAGGTCAGGAAGCAACAGTTAGAACTGGACATGGAACAACAGACTGGTTCCAAATAGGAAAAGGAGTATGTCAAGGCTGTGTATTGTCACCCTGCTTATTTAACTTACATGCAGAGTACATCATGAGAAACACTGGGCTGGAAGAAGCACAAGCTGGAATTAAGATTGCCAGGAGAAATATCAATAACCTCAGATATGCAGATGACAACACCCTTACGGCAGAAAGTGAAGAACTAAAAAGCCTTTTGATGAAAGTGAAAGAGGAGAGTGAAAAAGTTGGCTTAAAGCTCAACATTCAGAAAGCTAAGATCATGGCATCAGGTCCCATCACTTCATGGGAAATAGATGGGGAAACAGTGGAAACAGTGTCAGACTTTATTTTTGTGGACTCCAAAATCACTGCAGATGGTGATTGC
>NW_011495041.1:2278655-2278860 GCF_000754665.1 Bison bison bison
CTGATGCTGAGAGGGATTGGGGGCAGGAGGAGAAGGGGACGACGGAGGATGAGATGGCTGGATGGCATCACCGACTCAATAGACATGAGTTTGGGTAAACTCTGGGAGTTGGTGATGGACAGGGAGGCCTGGCGTGCTACGATTCATGGGTCGCAAAAAGTTGGACACAACTGAGCAAATGAACTGAACTGAACTGAACCTATAA
>NW_011495041.1:2278960-2281592 GCF_000754665.1 Bison bison bison
CTGCTGCTGCTGCTGCTGCTGCTGCTAAGTCGCTTCAGTCGTGTCCGACTCTGTGTGACCCCATAGACGGCAGCCCATCAGGCTCCCCCGTCCCTGGGATTCTCCAAGCAAGAACACTGGAGTGGGTTGCCATTTCCTTCTCCAATGCATGAAAGTGGAAAGTGAAGTGAAGTCGCTCAGTCGTGTCTGACTCTTAGCGACCCCATGGACTGCAGCCCACCAGGCTCCTCTGCCCATGCGATTTTCCAGGCAAGAGTACTGGAGTAGGGTGCCATTGCCTTCTCTGACAAAGTCTGCTATGTGCCTCCAAATAGCAATTCTTTCCTTTTCTCCTAGCAAAAGAGCACTATTTTTTTTTTAATTGGATACACTGCTGCCAAGTAAAACACTACATCCCCTAGTATTTTCTACATCCAGGGGTAGCCAGATAATAAAGCTTTGGACAAAGAAATTAAAGTGAAGGGGTGGAGATATCACTGTCTCTTTAAAGGTGACTTCCTCCTCTTCTCTTTTCTGTCACCCAGAATGGAGAAGTAATGGCTGGAGCTCCAGCAGTCATATTGGACTATGAGATGACCTTAGAAAAGAAAGCCATGTGTGTTAAAGCAATGAGATAGAAGGAGCCTGGGTCTGTAACATCATGGGCCACCATACCAGGCAGTAATGGATATTTGTGTTCTTCTGTATAGATTAAGTCACTATTTTCAGGACAAAGTTGCTTGTAGGTGAACCCAGTCTAATTGGTATAGCAACACAACCGTAGCAACACAACCCGTGTCATCTTCCTCTCACAGCCTGATGGCCTCATTCCTGCAATGCTTAGCAATGTAAACAAGAGAAATCAGAGTAGGAATTGATGAGGTTGCCTCCGGCTCTGGAAAACTGAGATCCACTGAGCCAGTGCTTTGTGCTAGAGTGTTGAAAGACAGAAGGGCACGCGCCTGACAAAGAAAAACAGAGGAACACTTCAGAGTCTTTCCCGAGTTCCATGCTCAAAAAAACCCCAAGCCAGATGCTGCAGCAAGGCATTGTCAGATAGACAAATGTGGGAATGGCTTATTGCTCCTGAATCAACGTCCACTCTGGCAACTTCTCTTTTTCCTCCACGGAGCGTTTTCTGCCAGAAGTTTTTTTTTTTTTTTGGTTGTTGTATGTTTGTTTTGGCCACACCTCACAGCTTGCAGGATCCTAGTTCCTCAGCCAGGGTTTGAACCTGGGCCCCCTGAAATGGAAACGTGGAGTCCTAACCACTGGATTGCCAGGGAATTCCCTTGGCAGTTTTGAAACAGTAAGTCACCACCTCAAGCGGCATTTGGCCATTTAACTGGGAGAGAAGGGACAGTGAGACCTGATCACGGAGTGGGTGACTATAGAAGGCGGACGGGGAGTAAGTTTGGAATAGAAAGAAAAATCTTTTAACTCCAGAGCTGTGGTGATTGAGCAGCACCCCTGATCTGTAGAGATTTCAGATTAGGCTTTTCTGGCTCTTGCTTGTGATGGTAGCAGGCAGGGGAGCCTGGGTGAAGACCATGGGCTCCATGTTCAAACCCTGACACCACCACTTGCTGGCTCCCAAATCCAAACAGGCTGCTTTACCTTTGTCTGCCTCGAGGTCCTCATCTTAAAATGGGAATGACAATACACCTAATTCCATAGGGCTGTCATGAAGATGAAAATAAACACTCCCTTTAAAAGCACTTAACATGGCACAGAGAAAGAGTTTCAGAATCTCAGTTATTTGTTCACAGTTTCAGGAGGTGTGATTTCAGGACAGTCAAACCCACCAGAACCAAATGATAATTGAGTTCTCCTGGACAGAGGGATGGACCTGGCATATCATAGCCTCAATCTCAGAACACAAGCTCCCCAGGAAAGGTGTTTGTCAGGTTTGGGTCCAGCTGGGGTCTCTCTTGTAGTGCCTGCTACAGGTCAAATTTTAATAGAAAATTGTCAGGGGAAAAAAAAAAAAAAAAAACTAAGAAACCAAAACTACAGTATGACCCAGTAATCCCAGTACTGGGCATATACCCTGAAGAAACCATAACTGAAAAAGACACAGGTACCACAATATTCATTGCAGCACTATTTACACTAGCTAGGACATGAAGGCAACCTAGATGTCCATCAACAGATGAAGGGATAAAGAAGTTATGGTACATATATATGATGGAATATTACTCAGCCATAAAACAGAACACATTTGAAACAGTTCTAATGGGAAAGTGAAGAAGAACTAAAGAGCCCCTTGATGAAAGTGAAAGAGGAGAGTGAAAAGGTTGGCTTAAAACTCAACATTCAGAAAACTAATATCATGGCATCTGGTCCCATCACTTCATGGCAAATAGATGGGGAAACAGTGGAAACAGTGAGACACTTTATTTTTGGGGGCTCCAAAATCACTGCAGATGGTGATTGCAGCCATGAAATTAAAAGACACTTACTCCTTGAAAGAAAAGCTATGACCAACCTAGACAGCATATTAAAAAGCAGAGACATTACTTTGCCAACAAAGGTCATATAGTCAAGGCTATGGTTTTTCCAGTGGTCATGTATGGATGTGAGAGTTGGACTATGAAGAAAGCTGAGCGCTGAAGAATTGATGCTTTTGAATTGTGATGTTGGAGAAGACTCT
>NW_011495041.1:2281913-2282599 GCF_000754665.1 Bison bison bison
AGGAACTGTGATGTTGGAGAAGACTCTTGGGAGTCCCTTGGACTGCAAGGAGATCCAACCAGTCCATCCTAAAGGAAATCAGTCCTGGGTGTTCATTAGAAGGAATGAAGGATGCTGAAGCTGAAACTCCAATCCTCTGGCCACCTGATGTGAAGAACTGACTCCTTGGAAAAGACCCTGATGCTGGGAAAGATTGAAGGTGGGAGGAGAAGGGGACAACAGAGGATGAGATGGTTGGATGGCATCACCGACTCCATGGACATGAGTTTGAGTGAACTCCAGGAGTTGGTGGTAGACAGGGAGGCCTGGTGTGCTATGGTTCATGGGGTCGCAAAGAGTCGGACACAACTTGAACTGAATGGGGAGGATGAACCTAGAGCCTATTATACAGAGTGAAGTAAGTCAGAAAGAGGAAAACAAATATGGCACATCAATGCATATATGTGGACTCTAGAAAGATGGTACAGAGGCTCCTGTTTGCAGGGCAGCGGTGGAGACACAGATATGGACAGACTGTGGCCACAGCGGGGGCAGCAGAGGGAGGGACGGTTCGGAAGGGTCTCATGGAAGTGTATAGATTACCATGTGTAAAGTAGACAGCCGGTGGGAATTTGCTGTATGATGCAGGGAGCTCAAACCCAGGGCTCTGTGACAACCTAGAGGGCTGGGATGGGGTGGGGGGTGTT
>NW_011495041.1:2282699-2307336 GCF_000754665.1 Bison bison bison
ACTTCACTAGCATGTAGAGTGTCCAGGGCCCCGTAATCTGCTTGGGGACCATCCTGGGTGGTCCCATCGTGTCCTTTGTTCCCATTTTTGATGGTCCCAAGGAGCCACAGAGTATGTAGCCGTCTCTCACGCTTACCCGACATCCTTCCATTAGGCTCTCGAGAGCCTGTGGAACAGTCACAGAATCCCTCGTACACTCAGCCTCCCCTTCAGTGTCTCCTTCTGTGTGAAAGTGAAGTTCTCAGTCGTGTCCGGCTCTTTGCGACTCCATGGACCGTAGCCCACCAGGCTCCTCCGCCCATGGAATTTTCCAGGCAAGAGTACCGGAGTGGGTTTTCATTTCCTTCTCCAGGGGATCTTCCCCACCCAGGGCTCGATCCCAGGTCTCCCGCACTGCAGGCCGACGCTTCACCATGTGAGCCACCAGGGAGGCTGTCTCCTTCCTTGCATCGCATCGAAAGCCTGAGTCAGAATACACAAAATCTGTAATGTGCAGAATAAAATATAAACAATAATATGTTCATCAGAGTAATCAAGATTAAAAGCTATAACTAGTATTTACAGAGTTCCTTAAAAAAAAACAATGTTGGCGATCACGTGTGGATTAAAGGAGTATTTGTGGATTTTTTCACATAAGCTCAAATAAAAAGAGAAAGAAAACAGAATAAAAGAGAAAGAAAGCCTGGCTCTCCCATGAGCACGCTCTCTGCGCGGCTGTGAAGTGGGGGCCAGTTTCTCCCCCATACCCCGATTTCCAGATGGCTATAGGTTGATGTTCCCCCAGGTCATTCTAGATCATAACCCTCCGTTCCCCCTCAGAGCCCTGCCTTTGACACCTCATCACCCCTCGGGGTCTTCAGATGGCTCTGTTAGCCCCCCTCAGCACCCCCACATCTGAGCAGCCACCCTCAGCACCCCCACATCTGAGCACCCCCTCGCAGGCCTCAGGGCGCATGAAACCACCCTGGCAGGTCTCTCTCCCTGGGGCCCATTCGTTTGGCAAAACCCCCAACCGTCGTTAAAACCAACATTCCAGCAGCATGGCGGAGAGAACCCCAGAATCACGGTCATGGGGGGAGCCCCGGGTCCTTAGATTCTGCCCCTCCACAGCTGCATCACACCTCCTCTCTCAGCAGCTCCCTGCCCTCCGCCCTGACGTGTCTTACCCTCCAGTTTACAGAGAAAACAGACACCCCCCGCCCCCACTGCAGTGGACAGACCGTCCAGGCTCCCCCGAGCCACCGTGGGCTTTGTTCCCCACCCAGGACACCACTCTGGCAGGAACCCCCGCCTCCTCCACAGCCTCATACTCCCCACAGCATCACCCATCCCACTGATCTCTCACTATGGAATAGTCCCTATCTTCCAGGAGACTTCCCTGTAGCTCAAACGGTAAAAAATCTGCCTGCAAGGCAGGAGACCAGGGGTTCGATTTCTGGGTTGGGAAGTTCTTCTGGAGAAGGGAATGGCAATCCACCTCAGTATTCCTGCCCAGGGAATCCCATGGACCGAGGAGGCTGGCGGGCTACAGTCTATGGGGCCGACCTATCTTCAAGCCTCTCTTTCCACGTAATGAATTTGGCATCAGAAGTATCTCTTCTCTTTAGGGCTTCCCAAGTGGTCCTCGTGGTAAAGAACCCGCCTGCCAATGCAAGAGACACAGGAGATGTGATGTTTGTATTTAAAAAATAGTATCACAGCATATTAGTTAGGGTCACGTGACAAAAAGGCAACATTCCAGAGGCCGGGTACGATAGAAATATATTGCTCCCTGTGTAAGAGTTCTGCGGATGTTTCTGGTTAGTGGACAGTATTTCTCCAGTGGTGGTTCAGTGACTCAGCGATGGGTTCCTCCCATCTAGTGGGCTCTACTGGCTTTCCCAGGATCTTGAAGGGACTTCTGGCTGGTGGAGATGAAAAGAGAAAGTGGAGAACGCACAGTGTCTCCTCACTTTCCCTGGAGGTAGGCACCTCCCCTCCGCTCACATTCTGACAGCCAGAGGTAGACTCACAACTTCACGTGTCAATGAAATGTGTGTGCAGGAGGCCAGGTGGGGGTTGGAAGCCACCCTCCATGCGCCGATGGGCATTCTTGTTGTAGTCATCAGCTGAAGTTAGAGCTATGCTTATGCGGGACGTTTTGGTAAATATCTGTGTGTGTTAGTCATTCAGTTGTGTCTGACTCTTTGCAACCCCATGGACTGTAGCCCGCCAGGCTCCTCTGTCCATCGGATTCTCCAGGCAAGAATACTGGGGTGGGTTGCCATTTCCTTCTCCAGGGATCTTCCCGACTCAGGGATTGAACCTGGATCTCCTGCATTGCAGGCAGATTCTTTACTGTCTAAATCACAAGGGAATCCCTGGTAAATATATACCAGATTCTAAAGTATACATATCCTTTGACCTCATAATTCCACTTCTGGTGATTTTTTTCCTACAGATATATTCACAAATGTGTATAGATGTATGTTTTAAGGATGTACTTAGTATGTTTGTTTCTTGTGGCTGCTGTCACAGATGACCACAGTGAAAGTGAAGTGAAAGGTTGCTCACTCTTGTCAAACTCTTTGTGACCCCATGAACTGTAGTCCACCAGGCTCCTCTGTCCATGCGATTCTCCAGGCAAGAATACCAGAGTGGGGTAGTCACAGAATTGGTGGCTTAAACATCAAAAATTTATTATCTCACATTTTGGAAACCAGAAGTTCAAAATGTGTGTCCTGGAGCCCAAAATCAAGGTGTCAGCAGGTTTGTGCTTGCTGAGGGCTGTTGGAGAGAATCCTCCCTTGCATAGGGTCCCGCCTTGCAATCCGGTGGTGAGGAGTCCGTGCTTCCAATGCAGGGGGTGTAGGTTCGATCCCTGGTCATGGAACTAGGAGACCACATGACAAATGGTGTCACCAAAAAGAGAAAATAAGATAGCATGACCATGTGTGCCAGTTTGCCTGAGATGGTCCCTACTAAAGAGAGTCCCTCCGTGCCTCTTATAAATTTTGGTGGCTGCCAGCATCCCGATTTCTCCCTCCATCTTCACATCACCATCGCTCTGTGTATGCCTCCTTCTCTTCTTCACAAAAAATCATATTCAAAAGTCCTCTGTTGGGAATTCCCTGGCAGTCCAGTGGTTAAGACCCTGCTCTCTCACTGCCAAGCGCCCAGGTTCCATCCCTGGTCTGGGAACTAAGATTCCACAAACCACGCTGCTCTGTCAACAAAATATTAAAAATTCTCCCTTGACCTCCCATCCTCCTCTAGCTGTTGCCTCCCTTCCCCACTTCCCTTTCTAACAAAGCCTGTTAAAAGCACTGCCCACACCTCCCGTTCCCTCCCATTTTCTCTTGAACCTACTCCAGGTGGGCTCTAGTGCACACAGCCTCCCGGAAGTGGCTGCTGTCAGACCACCATGCCCTTGGAAACAGTCTCGGCAGATATAACGAAATTCAGGACAAGATCATCCTGGTTTATGCAGGAGGGACCCACACCCAGTGACAAATGTCCTGATGAGAGACACACAGAAAAGGGGACACGGAGAGAAGGGAGGCCACGTGGAGATGAAGGCAGGGACTGGAGTGATGCGGCCACCAGCCAAGGACCACGAGGAGCCCCCGGAGACTGGAGGAGCAGCCAGGAGCCTCTCCTGGAGCCTCCAGAGGGCATAGCCCTCCCGACACCTGGGTGTCTGACTTCCAGGGTTCAGAGACTAAATTCTGTTGTTTTAAGCCGCTGAGTTTGTGGAACTTGTTACAACAGTTACAGGAAATGGATGCACACTCCAAAGGCAAAGTCCTTCCCAGGCGCCTGCAGGGCTGTTAGTAACCAGCCGCTGCCCTCTCCCAGTCCGACTCCCCCACCCTGACCTCCTGCTCTTCTTCCCCAGGGCCTTTGCACTCACCCTGCCTCTCCCTGGAGCCCTCCTGCTCCCTCAGCTTCGTGGCTTGTTCACTTCCTTCTGGTTTGTTCTCACATGCTGCCTTATTAGAGGGGACTTCTCTGACCTTTCTTATAAATAGCACCCCGTGTTCTCTCCCTCCCTCGTTACTCTGTTTCATTTGTCCCCACAGCGTTTATCACAAGGTGTCCTGTGGTGGGTTACTTAGAACCTAAGTTCCAGGCGGGCAGGCTGTTTTCTGCTTTGTTCACTCCCTAGAACAGCACTCAGCACAGGGTAAACCCTCGAATTTTTTCAAAAATCCTTATCTGATCAAGGACTAACCTAAGAAATATATAAGGAGCTCTTAAAACTCAGCAATGAGAAAACAAGTTTATTTTGCCAACTAAAAGTAGGGAAAAATATCTGAACAGACACCTCACTAAAGAAGAGATGGCAATTCAAGAAATATTTATTGAACGAATAAATGAAAGGAATTTCATAAACTAGGACATTTGCTTATTTCTCAAGAGATTGTCTGGTCCTTTTTTAAAAAAGTAGCCTTTGTGCATTTGTGTGTGTGTGGGGGGTGGTTTGTAAGCCTCTCAGTTGTTCTATTTGTGACCCCATGGACTGTAGCCCACCGGGCTCCTCTGCCCATGGGATTCTTGAGGCAAGAATACTGGAGTGGGTTGCCATTCCCTTCTCCAGGAGATCTTCCTGACCCAAGGATCGAACCCAGGTCTCCTGCACAGCAGTCAGCTTCTTTACCATCCAAGCCACCTGGGAAGCCCAAAGTAGTCTTTATTTACCTTTTTAAGTATTTTTTCCTTTTTAAGTAGATTTTATTTTTTAGAACCATATAGATCCACAACAAAATGGAATGGAAAATATAGAGAGGCCTCGTAACTCCCTGTTCCCCCACCTGCCATGCAGGCCTTTCCCAGAACTGAGACCCCACACCAGAGTGGCACGTTTGTTACAGCAGCCACACTGACATGTTACTACTACCAAAGTCCACAGTTTACATCAAGGTTCACTCTTTGTGTTGTATAGTCTATAGGTTTGGGCAAATGTATAACGATGTATATCTATTAAGGTGGGGGTGGGGGTTACCTGCCAGGGCCAGAATATCTGGAGAATCCTCAGGTAACAAGGGCTCCATTTCCCAGGCACTCTGACATCAGGGCCCTCTGCAATCACTTAGCACTCCCAACCTCATTTAGCTCCTGTCACCACACTCTGTAGTTGTACGACTGCGATCTCCACTTTCCAGAGAAGGCACAGAGGGGTCAATCAAGCCACCCAGGGTCACACAGCAACTGAGTGGCCGAGATGGGATTTGACCCCAGGTCAGCAGAAACCAGCACCCACCCTGCAGAGTTTGTCACCAGCTGGCTGCTATTCAAGCTTACGCACGCAGACCTGCAAAGTGGAAACAACACCTAACACCCTGGCCACTTGGCAACATGATGTTAAGGACTGAGGGAGCTAAGACACACACGCATGCACACAGCCTCACAGACAGGCACGCACACAGCCTCACAGACACACATGCACGCAGACTCACAGACACGTATGTACGCAGACTCACAGACACGCACGCACGCAGACTCACAGACACACACGCATGCAGACTCACAGACTCACAGACACGCACGCACACAGACTCACAGACACGCATGCACACAGACTCACAGACAGGCACGCACGCAGACTCACAGACTCACAGACACGCACGCACGCAGACTCACAGGCAAGCACACAGAGTCACAGACATGCACGCACGCAGACTCACAGACACACACGCACACAGAGTCACAGACACACATGCACACAGCCTCACAGACACGCATGCACACAGACACACAGACACGCACGCACACAGCCTCACAGACTCACAGACAGGCACGCACGCAGACTCACAGACACGCATGCACGCAGACTCACAGATGCGCACGCACGCAGATTCACAGACGCGCAGGCACACAGACTCACAGACACGCAGGCACATGCATGCATGCATACATATAGATACACACACACACCGTTCTCTTTGTCCTTCAACAGCTAATGATTCTGACAGGAGGAACAACTGAGCCAGTGAAGATCTGAGAGGTTGAAAGCCCAGTTTTTGCAGCTCTAGGGCTGGGTAGCCTTTGTGTGTGTGTTGGGGGGGGCGGTGTCAGGGACCCGGTGCTCTGTCCCTGAGTTGATGGGGCTGGAATTTGAAGGCGCTGATGGATCCTCCTGGCCCCACCTACACACCTTGCGTAAGATCCAGACACACTTTCATGATGGAATCAAGATGAGTGGCTGAAGCTGAAATAAATGATGCTTGTTTGTGAAAGGACTTTAAACAGACGTCCTGAGCAGGAAGAGTCACAAGAGGATGAGAAGGCAGCGGCACCCGAGTGAGGTCACTAGACTGCACCCTCCCAGAAGCCAAGTTGGTCAGCCAGCCAGGGCAGCCTCACAGGTCCCCAAACCCCACCTCCCTAAGCACCACTTTCTCCTTCCTCGCTTTCTGGGGTCACGTTCCTGGGAGCATGGAATATGTCAACCTGACATGTCATGGTTCAGCCATCCAAGCTTAGAAAGGGCCATTATTTTTAGACTGAAAAGGTGTATTTTATATTCACACACTTGACTTTCAAGACCCTGAATGAATTTTGCTGAAATAAATATTCTTCTTTGGGTCCAGTCCAAGTATGTGAAGTTTATAGCCCCAATGGCCTTTTCTTTTTCTTTCTTGCTTTGAAAAGGAATATTAAAAGTAGCTGAAAAGAGGGATTTAGAAATGAAAGGCAATTTTCAACATGTCTTATAAAATGAAAAGGAGCAAACGCTATAATATTTCTTCAGGACATGGACTGAAGTAAAACGAGATTTAGAACCCAGTGGTCGTTCCTTGCGATGTGAAATGTCTATCTTTTCAGGACTCAGGATTCGGCACGGCCTGGTCAGAAGGAAGGTGGAAATTAGGGGGACCACCGATGTGTGTCCACCCATGGGGGATTGACCAGGACAGTAATCCTGGTTTTAGCACTGAGACTCCTGAATTGCAGAAAATCCCTTGGTCTCCAGCAAAGCAGGATGAGGGGTCACCCTCATTGAAATCACTATGAAAGGAGCTCACAAAACCCCACTGATGGGAGTATCTCACCAGCCCTGTAGGCAGCTGTAGGCTGCCTACTCTGGGTCAGTGTGGGCTTTCAGACAGGCTTACAGGAGGGTGTGGGATTTTTGGAGGCGTGGAGTGGAGCTGTCTTCACCTGCTCAGCTCCCTGCCCTCAGCCTGTCCCTGAGGACCAACCCTGGTCATCAGCCAAGGCCATCTACAGCCCGCCACCCTCCCCATCCCCAGGGCTGTCCGCGTTGTCTAAGAAGATAGATTCCAAATCCCCACCTGAAAGCCACTGAGTTCTCAGGGAGGGGGGCACCCAGGGATCTGCATTCTTATCTCAAGCTCCCCTGGGTTGCTTTCTCTTTTTTCAGCTGTGCCACGGGGCAAGTGGGATCTCAGTTCCCTGACCAGGGATCAAACTCAGGCCTCGGCAGTGAGGGCAGAGTCTTAACCGCTGGACCGCCAGGGAATTCCCTCCCTTGGGTTTCTGACGGGCAGGCAGCTAGAGGCCCGGCCTGGCCTCTGCCTGGGCTTCCCTAGCCCCGTCATCTACCTGCCCGTATCCTGCAGCCCAGATTCCCCCGCATTTGGGTTTTTTGTTTGCCTCTACACAGAATCCTTCTTCTGTGCCCCAACCCACCTGCTCTGGGCTCTCTTCCAGCCTCTCCATCCTGTCCTCTGCCCCAGCGTCTTGTCAACCATCCTGACTTCCTACAGGGCTGGGACCCTAACAGCAGATCACATACTTTCAGGCTGTTTGGGGGGCCATAGGTGGCACACAGCATGGACTCAGGAGCCCGGTGGTCCACACTTAAGTATGTGAGGGCCCTCCCGGGGAGGGACCGAGGGGAGGTGGGACGAGACAGGTGGGTCAGGACCCAGCCAGCCCCTCCACCCCACACCGCCACATCGGCACCAGACCCTGAAGTCTGGGGATTCCAAGTTTAAACCTGGTCTTCAGGGTTGTTATAAAGCTATGTTTGTCAAGGTAGGCAAGAGCATGTCTTTTACATAATTTTTTATTTTGGGCCTGATGTCTATAAGATTTTAACACTTGGCTGTGTGGTATGTAACACGCATTTCTTCTCTCCAAACCTACAAACGTGACAGGCAGACCTATAGTTCTTTGGTCTTTTTTTTTTTGGCCTTGCAACAAGCTTGCAGGATCTTAGTTCTCCAAGCAAGGATCCAACCCAGACCCCCAGCAATGGAAGCATGGAGTCCTAACCACTGGATCACCAGGGAATCCCCAGACCTGTAGATGTCTATGCATACACAGAAGAAAAATAGAGTTTTATGTGGAATCCTTTTCTTTTACGTAATGATATAATCTACACATTATTCTCCAATTTGCCCTTTTCACTGAATAACATGACTTCAATAATTTTTCATGTTGGTGCACACAGATCTACCTCATTGAAAAAACAACCAATCAATCCTAAAGGAAGTAAACTGAATATTCATTGGAAGGACCGATGCTGAAGCTGAAGCTCATACTTTGGCCACTTGATGCGAAGAGCTAACTCATTGGAAGAGACCCTGATGCTGGGAAAGATTGAAGGTGAAAGGAGAAGAGGGTGGCAGAGGATCAGATGGTTGGATGGCACCACCAACTCAATGGACATAAGTTTGAGCAAACTCCAGGAGAAGGTGAAGGACAGGGAAGCCTGGTGTGTTGCAGTCCATGGGGTCCAAAGAGTCGAACACAACTGAGTGACTCAACAACAACAACGATGTGCCTTTATTCCAATTTTTTTAGGACAGCTGAAATTCTTCCCAAGACGTCTTCCTTAAGAAAAGAAGTTTTCCATGTGCCTGAGCTAAGTGATGTAGGCGAGTCTGATTGAACAGAAACCTTGGTGGCAGCCAGCATGGCCAGCCCATGGATACGCCCCTCTGCTGACAGCACACGCCTCACCCTCCCAGGGTCCGGAGGCTTTACAATCAGAGGTCACGTTCTAAGGAAGGAAGTTCAGGCTCTCAGAACTGGGAGGCAACTCACTGGGTTTGCAAATTCTTCATCGATTCGTAACACATTCTCTTGCTGGTTCATTGTCAGTGGGTCAGGAACATTCTGCTTTCTTCTCCTTAAGGGAGTTCATGTCGTGATCGACACTTGCCTCTAATTGCTGCTCCCTCCCTTCCTTGGAAACTAATCGAGCATTTTCCAGGTCAGGTTGCTGTTTAGTCATCTGAACACGAGTCCCCTTCCTCTTGCCGTAATCTTTCCCAGGCTGGATTTTGTCTTTGAAACAATAGGAAATGACAAGGTCTATTTTTCTTTTCTTGAAAGAACTCGATCCACGGAGTCATGAGTTGGAACAGAGAAAGTCCGGGGAATTAATATGCAGCCCCGATCGGAAGTGACCAGCTTTCCTGTCTTTGTTCTGCCGAGTCCTGGAGTCTGAGCTCATGATACCCCAGGCAGTGTGCTTACAAGCAGGAAGGCTGCATTTTCACCTCCAGATAAATCCCCATCTGGGTTTTCTGTTGGACCCATTGGAAAGAAATGCAATTAGGCCCTGAGCAGTCTTCAAGCAAAGACTGGAAACCTTCCAAAGAAAGGCTGTGCCAGATATCCTTCGGTCCTCGACATACATTTGCATCATTGGAGAAGTTCACTGTGTCTTAAAGCACCCTCGAGAGTCAGGCCCTGGAAGAGCTTTCTATTAAAAGCTGTTTAATTTCTCCAACAGAAAATTCAGTTGTAATTTGGTAATATCTAAGACACTGAGACTAACTGGGGGCTTCCATGGTGGCTCAGTGGTAAAGAATCCACCTGTCAATGCGAGAGACGCGGATTCGATCCCTGATCGGGGAAGATTCTACATGCTGGACAGCCGTAAGCCCAAGTGCCACAACTATTGAGCCTGAGCCCATGAGTCATAGAGCTTATCCTCCAGAACAAGAGAAGCCACCCCAACAGGAAGCCCACGCACCACAACTGGAGGATTGCTCCCACTCGCCGCAACTAGAGAAAAGTCCTTGAAGCAAAGAAGACCCAGCACGGCCAGTAAATAAATAATAAAAGAAAGAAAGAAAGAAAATTATATTTAAAAAAGGCTAGCTGGATAGTGATCGGCAACCTTAAAATGAGGAGAAATTACTATTCCAAGAGCTCGAGGCCTACGTGGTTGGAGGCCAGGCCCAGCTGATTACTGGCTGTGAGTGTGTTGAAAGCCTGATCTCAGGGCTTCCCTGATGGTTCAGTGGTAAAGAATCCTCCTGCCGGCGCAGGAGACACGGGTTCGATTCCTGGGTTGGGAAGATCCCCCTGGGGAAGGAAATGGCAACCCATCCAGTATTCTTGCCTGGGAAATCCCATGGACAGAGGAGCCTGGCGAGCTACAGTCCATGGGGTCAGACATGACTTAGTGACTAAATAACGAACCTGCTCTCAACACTGACGTTTGCTTCTGAGGGATGGAAGGATGCTGGCACAAGTGGGTGATGCCATCTCTACAGCCAATCCTGTTGTCTGGAGTCCAGCGCCTGAGGTTCTGTACCCTGTTAGCCTGAGGCCTCACTGCTCCCCATTCCCAAACATGTGCCTCCTGTTCCCACCTCCTGGCCCACTGCTGCGGCTTCCCCCGCCCCCCGCTCATGTTCCCGTACGACCACCTTTGACAACTCTGCTCATTCCTGAGGGCCCCGTTGAGCACCACCTCCCATCAGCCTCTCCAGCCCATCAGGTAGAACCATCTTTCTGGGTTCCCAGGGCCATCTTTCTGAGCATGTAACACCATTCCTACACTCTGGGTTGTGAAGCTGAAATCCCCAAAGGATAAAGAGAAGGCCTGTGCAGACTCTGCTCCCAGATTCAGCCGAGAGATGGAAGATCCTGAAAGTGAACAGGAAGAGGAAGGCGGGAGGGGTGGGCCTGGTGGGTCAGCTGCTGTTGCCTGGCGGGGTAGGGAGACAGGGCCTCGAGGTGAGGAAGGCTTGGCTTGAGGTCTCTCTCTGGACCCTTACTGGGGGTGGGGGGCTGCTGCTAGCCGTTGGGTCAGGAAGAATGCGGGGGCTGGCTCATCTCGGAAGCTCTGTGCTTCTCAGGAGGCAAAAGAAGGGGAATGTACAGCAGCTGCTGCTGCAGGACAGGTGGCCGGGGCAAAAGGCCCCCATGGGCTGTTCCCCCTTCTCTGGGGCAGGAAAGGCAGACCCGACGGCTGGGGCTGCAGTTCTGCAGGGATCGGGACGTACAAAGACTGGATGGCACCAAGGGCCGCCATAGGACAGAGCCCACAGGGCCTGGGGACTAGGGACACGTCAGGGTGTCCCCAGAAAGGTGAGCCCAGTGGGAGTAGGTGCAACTTTGTCCCACGTTTCTGTGCCCAGATTTATTTTTATTTATTTATTGAGTCAGCAAATATTATATATATATATTTTTTAAACTTTTAATTTTGTATTGGGATATAGCTGATGAACAATGTCATGATAGTTTCAGGGCAACAGCGAAGAGACTCAGCCACGCGTATACATTCTGCACCTGTGATGTTGATCCGATGACACCCTCGGTTGGTAATGAAATACCCGCTCCATTTCATTGCAGTGAGCTGGGCCTGGCTCTCCCTGTCTGACCGAACACTCTGGCTCAGCATCGCCCAGCAGAGCTCCCTGCACCATCCAAGACAGGAGCCACTGGCCACGTGGCCACTGAGTCACTAGTGTGACTGAGGAGCTGACTTTTAAATGCTATTAACTGCTTTCGGTTTAAGATTAGCTAGGCACATGTGGCTGCTGGCTCTGTGTTGGACGATCAGCATTGTGTTTAGACACCGGCTCATTCATTCTCAAGGGAGCCTAGCACTGCCCCCGCAGGGAGGTGCCTGTTGACTTGAAATTCCTACAAAGAATGTGATGGCCTTGGATGATTATTAGCTGGCTTCCTGCATTTTCCCTTATCTGGCTGATATTATCGTGCCTCTTTCTTGCCTTATTTCCAGCTATAGACCAGTATGGCTTCCAGTCGACAGGGCATTTAGCTGGAGTGTTTATTTAGGATTTAATCTCTGAGGCTATGGGCCAGTCATGGGATGGAGTTTGGCCAACTCTGCACTGGTGGTCAGGCTTACAATGGGCTTCTTAAAACCAAGCTGACCACAGTTCCGGGTTTATGACTATCCTGCCAACACTGGGCCCGGCTTTTCAGGTCCAACTTCACAATGGAGTTGGCTGAAGAATCCAAAGAAGGTCAGGCCTTGACACTTTTCTGGGAGCTCTGCGGATAGTCATTCCTCCTCCAAACTCCTCTCTGTGGCAGGGCTGGAGGCTGCCTTGTCCTCTTCAGCAGCTTGTTCTCATTTTGCCCTTGAGTTCTGTCCGATCCTCTGAGGACAGTGTAACTGATGATGTTTTGGCCGTGCTGGATGCTGAAACTCAGGAGGAAGAAATAATTGATGAAATTGATGAATTTGATGGAATTGATGAAAAGAAAAGCTTTCATTTATGGTGGTTCTTCTTTTTTAAATGCAGGGTTTTTTTTTTAATTATTTCCTTTTGGCTGTGCTGAGGCTTCATTGGTTCACGGACTTTTCTCCAGTTGCAGCGAGTGAGGGCTACTCTCCAGCTGCAGCTCACGGGCTTCTCATTGAAATGGCTTCGCTTATTGCAGAGCATGGGCTCTAGGTGTTCAAGCTTCAGCAGCTGCATTTTGAGGGCTCAACAGCTGTGGCACACCGACTTAAGCTCCTCAGCATGTGAAATTTTCCCAGACCAGGGATCAAACCCATGTCCCCTGTGTTGACAAGTGGACTCCTATTCACTGTACCACCAGGGAAGTCCAGTTTCCCAAGATTTCTGAACGAGTGGCTTATTGAAGCAGTGCTCTTAGGAGAAATACTTCCAAGAAAATTGCTGTGGTCTGAGTGTTTGTGCCCCTCCAAATTCACGTTCACATCCTAAGCCCCAGAGGTAAGGCCTCCGGGAGATTTTGTTTTTGTTTTGTTTTTGCCACACCGCATGGCAAGTGGGATTTTAGTTCCCTGAAAAAGAATCGAACCCACGCCCTCTGCATTGGAAGCTTGGAATCTCAACCACTAGACCACCAGGGAAATCCCTCTAGAGCTTTCTAGATCAAAAACGTGGAGCCCTCATGAATGAGATTAGTGCCCTTATAGTAGAAACCCTACAAAGTTCCCCGTGTCCCTTCCATCGTGTGAGAACACAGCCGGAAGTCTGCAACCCAGAAGAGGGCCCTCCCCATACCATGCTGACACCTTGAGCTTGGACTTCCAGCCCCCAGACTGTGAGGAGGAAATTTCTAAATTTTATAGGCTACCTAGTCTGTGGGATTTTGTTACAGCAGCCCAAGCAGGCTAAGACAGAAATGTGCTCACTCAGTCATGTCACTTTGCAACCCAATGGACTGTAGCCTGCCAGGCTCCTTTGTCCATGGGATTCTTTAGGCAAGAATACTGCAGTGGGTTGCCATTTCCTCCTCCAGGGGATCTTCCCAACCCAGGGACTGAATCAGGGTCTCCTGCATCGCAGGCAGATTCTTTACCATCTGAGCCACTGGGGAAGCCCTAAGACAGAATTCAGTTCAGTTCAGTTCAGTCGCTCAGTCGTGTCCGACTCTTTACAACCCCATGAATCACAGCACGCCAGGCCTCCCTGTCCATCACCAACTCTGGGAGTTCACTCAGACTCACGTCCATCAAGTCAGTGATGCCATCCAGCCATCTCATCCTCTGTCGTCCCCTTCTCCTCCTGCCCGCAATCTCTCCCAGCATCAGAGTCTTTTCCAATGAGTCACTCTTCGCATGAGGTGGCCAAAGTACTGGAATTTCAGCTTTAGCATCATTCCTTCCAAAGAAATCCCAGGGCTGATCTCCTTCAGAATGGACTGGTTGGATCTCCTTGTAGTCCAAGGGACTCTCAAGAGTCTTCTCCAACACCACAGTTCAAAAGCATCAATTCTTCAGCGCTCAGCTTTCTTCACAGTCCAACTCTCACATCCACACATGACCACTGGAAAAAACATAGCCTTGACTAGATGAACCTTTGACAGAATTGGTGAGGGGCAATTCTCTGCACAAGAGGACAGCTCTGGGCCACTCACAGCCGCCCTTGCAGCAGCTGGGGTGGTACCAGGCCTGGTGCAGGGTTCTGGGTGGGCACAGCATCATGCCTGGCCCATTTGTGGGGTTGGCAGTGGGACCACTCACAGGGCCTCTGGGGAATTGCTTGGTCCCTGGCTGTGTGTGGGCTTCCCTGGTGGATCAAAGGGTAAAGCATCTGCCTGCAATATGGGAGACCTGGGTTCAATCCCCGGGTTGGGAAGATTCCCTAGAGAAAGAAATGGCAATCCACTCCAGTACTCTTGCCTGGAAAACGCCATGGACGGAGGAGACTGGTAGGCTACAGTCCCTGGGATCGCAAAGAGTTACACACAACTGAGCAACATCACTTCTTCTGGCTGTGCACTCCTCCGTGAAGCAGCAAGTGCCCCAACATTGACAGAGCAAGACGGGCCCAGCTAACAAGCTCTGTGAACCCAGAAGGACTGAATTTTACAGCAGGAGGCTCACATTTTCAAAGTCAGTGTTTTGCAGCAAGTAACTGAGGCAGTGATATGGGCAAACTTCCCACCGAGCTGGCCTCTTTTCACAGGACTTCTGGGACCCCACCGCCTGGAGACCGTGGGGTGGCAGTGGCCCCGACTTGCACAAAGCTTAGAAGCAGTAGTCTATGAGTGCCCTGCACTCTCTGGGCGGAATTCCACCTGGGAGCTTCCACCAGCCACCACACTCCATTGGCAACCCCTGATTCAAAGCTGCGTTGGTCCTTTCCTTCCTGGGCTTGGTGCCCATCCAAACATTCTCAGCAGGACTCCTCAGCCTCCTTCCTTGAGAAGACCGTGGCATTCTTCTCGTGGGCTCGGAAAATGCAAACGAACAACTTATTGCATTTGTGCAAGCCAAAGACTGCTCTTCGCCTTGGCTGGCCTGTTTCCCAGCTGCCTCTTTGGGGGTCCTGGGAGGATGTGCATGTGTGTGGAGGTTGGGGGGAGACACAGGTAAGAGAAGAAACATTGTGGCATTCAACAAGAGCTTTGAGACTGAGGTCAGTGTGGGCGCAGCTCTTTCTCTGGCTGAAAAAGTAAAAACCTTCAGCTGGCATGTTCTCTTTAGGCTCACAGAGCCATCAGATGAAGGTAGTTATGTTCACGGAGCCAGAGAAGATGCTGCTTGGGAATTAGGACTAGAGACCGTGGTGGGAGGCTGTTCTGGGAGCCGAGACAGCACTGAAGTGCCTCTTGCTGAGCTCAGGAAATAAAAGGACAAGGGTTCTCTTTGATTAGAACAAAATTCTCACGAAGAATTTAAACAATGGAGCCATATGTTCATTCTCTGCTATGACCTGGAAGAGATTTATCTCTAATGACAGATTGAAAGCGAGTCATCCCGCCCTGTCAACTTCTCCCAATCCCCTATGTTATAGATGGACGACTTGGGTCCCTGGAGGTGCTGAGGGGTTTCAGCCTCTGCCTACACCACCCTAGCCTGTGCATATGACACCTCTGTGGACCGAGTCCTACCCTCCCACCTTCTCAGGTAAGTGTAAGAGACGCACATTCTGAAATTGACAGAAGCAAGAGTGTCACTCTGACTCACCTTCAGTCCCTGTTCCTTTAGTTGAATGGAATCCACCTAATGCCTAGTCAACTGTATCTGCAATTGTGTTTTTACATGTAGTCTCTTTTCTTTTTCTGGCTGCACTGTGAGCAGTATATGAAATCTTAGTTCCCGATTAGGGATTGAACTTGCACCCCTTGCACTGGAAGGCATTGGAATTTTAATCACTGGACTGCTGGGGAAGTCCCTGTATAGTTCCACTGCTATTAAAATGCTACACATGAATGTTTACAGCAGCACTACTCACAGGAGCCCAACACGGAAGCAACCCAGATGTCTACAAATGGATGAATTAATGAACTCAGCGTGGTCTCTCCATATGTGACAGTGTTAGTTGCTCAGTCATGTCCTGCTCTTTGCAACCCCATGGAATGTAGCCTGCCAGGCTCCTCTGTCCATGGAATTCTCCAGGAAAGAATACTGGAGTGGGTAGCCATTCTCTTCTCCAGGGGATCTTCCCAACTCAGGGATTGAACCAGGTCTCCTGCATTGCAGATTCCTCGTCTGAGGCATGAGGAAAGCCTGGTTTATACATGTAGTGAAATATTATTCAGCCGTAAAAAGGAAGTACTGATTCATGCCACAGCACAAATGAACTTGAAGACATTATGCTAAATGAAGGAAGCCAGTGACCAAAGATTCCATTTACATGTGTGATTCCCTTTATATGAACTACCCGGAATAACTAAATGCACAGACACAGACTGGTAGTTGCCAGGGGCTGGAGAAAGGAGGGGATGGGGAGTGGCTGCTTACTGGGGCAGGAGTTTTATTTTCTGGTATTGAAAGTGTTTTGGAATTAGGTAGAAGAGGCTTCCCTGATGGCTCAGATGGTAAAGAGTCTGCCTCAATGTGGGCAACTTGGTTTTGATCCTGGGTCAGGAAGATCCTTTGGAGAAGGAAGTGGCAACCCACTCCAGAATTCTTGCCTGGAAAATCCCATGGGAGGAGCCTGGCAGGCTACAGTCCATGGGGGGAGCAAAGAGTTGTACATGACTGAGCGACTTCACTTCAGAATTAGGTAGAAGTGGTGGTCCTACCACACTGTGAATATATTAAAAGCCACTGAACTGCGTGCCTTAAAGTGGTTAATTTTACTTCACATGAATTTCAACTTTGGTGTAAACTAAAAGTTTGTGTACCTTAAAATTCATGTTAAAACCTAACACCTAATGTGATGGTATTTGGAGGTGAGACCTGTGAGAAGTGATTAGGTCATGATGGCAGAGCCCTCATGGATAAGACTAGCACCCTTATAAAGGAGACCTCCAGCTTCCTGGGTGGCTCAGTGGTAAAGAATCTGCATGCCAATGCAGGAGACGCAGGATCAATCTGTGGGACAGGAAGATTGCCTGAAGAAGGAAATGGCAACTCACTCTAGTATTTTTGCCTGGAAAAATCCCATGGACAGGAGCCTGGCTGGCTACAGTCCATGGGGTCATGAAGAGTTGGACATGACTGAGCAACTGAGCAGGAACCAAAGGAGACCTCAGAGAATTCCCAGCCCCCTCTGCCATGTGGGCACCCAGCAAGAAGACGGCCAGCTATGAGCCAGGAAGCCAGGCTCTCACCAGACACTGAATTTGCTGGCCCCCTGATCTTGGACTTTCAGCCTCCAAAACAGAAATAAATTTCTGTTGTTTATAAGCCATTCAGTCTACGGTATTTTTGTAATAGCAGCTAGAATGAACTAAGGCAAACTGAATAACAAAAAACAAAGCAAAGCAAAATGCAGCCGCTCCCCCATGCAGGCAGCTAGGCTGGTTGATGAGAGACGGGCCCTTCCCCCAACACCCATCTCCTCTGTGTAACTCAGAGGGGCCTTCCCCCCTCAGGATCTGGGGACTGAGGGAAATGCCTTCCATCCTCTCTGCTGATACCTGGGATACTGAGGGAACAGCTAGGATTTCCTCCTCGCCTTACCCCTGAGTCAGCTCCAGCACTTTGTACCATGTGACTTGGCCCCACTACTTAACCTGTCAACCTTCAGCCTCCTCAACGATTTACACCTGCTTGCAGGGTTGATGTGATGATGAAGTAAGATAAGGAGGGAGACCTCGTTGGTAGTCAGCAGATGAGAAGATTTGACACCATCATTTTTATGCTCTAAGTACCTCTGGGACAAGAAAGAAAAAAAATTCTTTTCTTGTTCTCAGTTCAATTCAGTTCACTTCAGTCGCTCAGTCGTGTCCGATTCTTTGTGACTCTGTGAACCGCAGCATGCCAGGCCTCCCTGTCCATCACCAACTCCTGGAATTTATTCAAACTCATGTCCACTGAGTCGGTGATACCATCCAACCATCTCATCCTCTGCCGTCCCCTTCTCCTCTTGCCTTCAATCTTTCCCAGCATCAGGGTCTTTTCCAAGGAGTCAGTTCTTTGCATCAGGTGGCCAAAGTATTGGAGTTTCAGCTTCAGCATCAGTCCTTCCAATGAATATTCAGGATTGATTTCCTTTAGGATGTACTGGTTGGATCTCCTTGCAGTCCAAGGGACTTTCAAGAGTCTTCTCCAATACCACAGTTCAAAAGCATCAATTCTTCAGCACTCAGCTTTCTTTATGGTCCAACTCTCACATCCATACATGACTACTGGAAAAACCATAGCTTTGACTAAATGGGCCTTTGTTGGCAAAGTAACATCTCTGCTTTTTAATATGCCGTCTAAGCTGGTCATAGCTTTTCTTCCAAGGAGTAAGCGTTTTTTAATTTCATGGCTGCAATCACCATCTGCAGTGATCTTGAAGCCCCCAAAAATAAAGTCAGTCACTGTTTCCCCATCTATTTGCCATGAAGTGATGGGACCAGATGCCATGATCTTAGTTTTCTGAATGTTGAATTTTAAGCCAATTTTTTCACTCTCCTCTTTCACTTTCATCAAGAGGCTCTTTTGTTCTTCTTTGCTTTCTGCCATAAGGGTGGTTTCATCTGCATATCTGAGGTTATTGATATTTCTCCCGGCAGTCTTGATTCCAGCTTGTGCTTCATTCATTAGTCACTCAGTCTTGTCAGACTCTTTGTGATTTGATGGATTGTAGCCCGCCAGGCTCCTCTGTCCATGGAATTCTCCAGGCCAGAATACTGGAGTGGGTAGCCTTTCTCTTCTTCAGGGGATCTTCCCAACCCAGGGATCGAAACTGGGTTTCCTGCATTGCAGGCAGATTCTTTACCATTTGAGCCACGAATGAAGCCCCATTGTAAACCACTGTTGTTTTAGTCACTAAACCGTGCCCAACTCTTTTGTGACTGCTCCCCCCCGCCCATGGATTGTCTCCTGCATTGGCAGACAAATTCTTTACCACTGAGCCATGTAAACCATAATTTATTTATAAAATCAAGACCAAATCCAGTCTACTGCCTGTTTTTGTACAGTCCATGAGCTAAGAATGGCTTTTACATTTTAAAATAATTGATTAAGAATATATGACATGTGAAACTTCATTAATTTCAAATTTCAGTTTCCACAAATAAAGTTTTATTGAAACACAGCTGTGTTCATCCATTATGTATTAGCTGTGGTTGCTTTTGAGCTCCAGTGGCAGAGGTGAGTAGTGGGGGTAGACACTATCTGAAGAGAAATGCCTAAAATATTTATTATCTTCACTTTAAATTTTTTTTTGCCAACCCTGTCTCTAAACATACCACCAGTGCGCCTGAGGTCACTCAACTCATGCTTGCCATCTTGAATATTAGTATAATTTCTTGATGGATAGACAGAGATCTTCTACACATCCATGTGTAAAATGAGAATGATAGCATCATCGCATGAAGTTGTCATGAGTATTAAATAACTTAGTGCATGAAAAGCAGCTAGAACAGTGCTGGGCATTATAAGTGCTCGATAAATGTGAACTCTAGTTCTGTTAGCATATACACATGAATTTAGATAAATAATAGAAGACCAAGACTTCTTCCCTCCAAATTTATTTTGGGATGTGCTGTAAACAGTTTGAAATGTCCCTTTAAGAACTTTCTGGCTTCCCCAGTATTGGATGGCATGACAAATTCTCCTTCACAGAAGGTACAAGCGGAACAGAGCTGGAGGGGCTTTGGGAACCTTCCCTCTTCAGAAAGTGTGCTCACACCAGGATGTATCTGGCTCTCAGTAGAACTGGCCCATGTTTCTTGGGAGTGAAGTGTCCAAGCCACTGTTCATCCATATTTCCTGGATGATCTGCTCCCTGCGCTCAATCCTTTCTGCCAACTCTGCAGCCTCTATGGAACTGTAGACAGGATATGTAGTCCTACAAAACCCAGACAGTTCCCCTGGGAAGTCGGAGTCAGAGGAGTCCTCCTCCCCCTCCTCATCCTGGCTGTCCTCCTCGGCCTTGTCACTTCCTGGCACAAGGTGCTCCCTCGCCAGCTGCAGCTCCTGGAAGTCCTTGGTGCAGGACACTCTGATGACCAAAGCACACAACGTGAGTGCCAGACCAACGCAGACACTGGACACGAACAGCAGGGCGGCTCTCTCGGGATGGGCTGCAAAGGCAAGAGAGCACATCAGGACCCAGAGGAGCCGCCAGTCCTCAGCAGGCCTAAGTCCCATAGAAATGGTTATGTGCCCAGGCAGGAGGGTAACGCAGAATCCCAATCCTGGACAGAATCTCTGAGACCATCCACACCTAAGAGCATATACCCCTACTAATTAAAACAAACAAAAAAGCAGTTTGGAGCATGTATAGTCAATATATGTATGTTTATGAGAGGGCACATACCAAAGGACCTGAGAAGCTGAACCTTCCTGAGTTCATATGCAGACCTGCCACTCACTAGTTGTGTGACTTTTGACAAATTACATCACCTCTCTCTGCCTCAGTTTTTTTCACCTGTAAAATGGAGCCCAAAGCCCCTTTCTATCATAAAGTTGAGTTACTTTCTATGATGCTCTCAGAACACTCAATGACACATAACAAATGTTTAAGAAGCTGTCAGCTATTATTCATTGTAGTAAACTTTGAAAAATGAATTACATATAAAGTATGAGTGTAAGTCCTAAGATATTAAATGTTACACAGCTTAATTTCTTTCAGATTAAAAAATAAATATAAATAAAGGTTCTGGTAATGAAAGTTCAACATCCAAATGATTGTATAATAGGAATAGAAGTAATGCTAATTTGTACTATGTACCCTGGTCTAAATCCTAATATATGTTTAATCCTTACACTAGCCCTATGTGGAAAGGACTACTCCTCTTCAGCTCTGTATCCCTGGAGGTACTAGCATTCCCATTTGGGGAAGTAACAATCCAGTTAACTTTCCTATAATATAGATCAGGATCTGACAGATTTTTTTTCCTATAAGGGGTCAGATAGGACCTATTTTAGGCTTCGTGGGCCTCAGGATCTGTGTGGCAACTTCTCAGCTGTGCTGTTGTAACATGAAAGATGATACAGATATGGCTGTGTTCTAATAAAACTTTATTTACAAAACCAGCCTGTGGGCTATACTTTGTGAATCCCCAACATAGAGACTCAGACTGAGGTCAGGGGGTGGCATGGGGAGCCACCGTCTGAGCTTGGTTGGCTTCTTTAGGTGGAGCCAGGACAGGAACCCAGCTCCTGAGCTGTGAGCAGCTTGTGAGATGAACATCTGCAACCACTGGCACGTGCTCCTACGTCTCCACAGAACCATCCTCCTCCAGGCACACAGCCTCCTGTTCACTCCACTTGAATAACGACTGTTGGCTCTGCTGCCTCTGTCCTTCCCAGAGACACAGACTGGAGGTTCAGATCTCAACGGCTGTTACGTTTCATGTCCAGTCAAGAAACCCAGGCCCTGTGATCTGACGGGAGAGCTCTAAGTGGGACACGTTATCTTCGTGAAACGTGAAACTTCCCCGGTTGGCTTCCTTCACTCGCAGTTCAAGTCACTGGTGAAGTCACCAGCCTCAAATGTTCTTTGTTGCCACCAGCCCTCTGAGCACAGTCTCATCACTCTCCCTAAGTCACAGAAGTCTGAACGCGAAGCTGATTTTGGCGGGGAGAGGGGCAGTGAGCTGTGTCTGCAATGCAGACAATATATTGTAACATTAAAACTAGTAAATTTTAAATAAAAATATTAAAACATTATAAAAATAACAACAACATATTTTTCCCAAGAGTTAAGGTTATTTTGATTCTGGAAGTGTTGTTAGTCACTCAGTCCTAACTCTTTGCAACCCCGTGGACTGCAGCCCACCAGGCTCCTCTGTCCATGGAATTCTCCAGGCAAGAATACTGGAGTGGGATGCTATTCCCTTCTCCGGGGTATGTTCCCATCCCAGGGATGGAACCCACATTTCTTGCACTGCAGGCAGGTTCTTTACTGTCTGAGCCACCAGGGAAGTGCCAAGATAGTTTGAAGATTTGGTCGACTGGAGGCACATCTTTTGTGTTCTATTTCTGCGAGTGGTGGTAGAACTGGGATTGGGAGATGCTGGCATTTGGGACACAGTTGTGAAGCCATTAAGCCAGAATATTACAGAAAATGATGCTAAGACCCAAGGCCCTTATCTGAGGGGGCAAATCCTTTCTCCTTCTCCCCTTGCATGTCAAAGCCTCTGCTGGGAGTGGACTGCACTGTCACCTTCCTTTCCCTCAAATCCTCCTCCTTTCTTGTCCCTGCTGCCTCCTGCCCCCCACCTCCCCGCACTGCCCCACCAAACCTCTGGATCATTGTCTTCTCCAATCCCTCCTGTCCTCATGGTTCTGATATGGGCTTTCGGTGCAGCCATAATTCAGCTTCCCCTTCTCCTGTGAAAGCGTCAACTTTGAGCCCACCAACAGCCAGGCCAACAACATCACCTCCTGCCATGCTTGCAAGGACTGCTGCCGATGGCCAAACGGACTCCCACCCGTTTGTGACCTTTTCCAGCCAGCCCCATTCAGGACAGGCCAGTTCCAGGCAGAAATACCCGGAGCTGGTCAAGCTTCTGGGAAACAGTGATCACCCACAGCCCCCTTCTCTCCTTGCCCACAAGACCATAATTCCCAGCAAGGGTTTCATGGGCGAAGGAGCTCAGGCCAGGACAGAGGCCTGCCTCTGCTCCAGACAGGTGAGCTAGTTACTGTTTCCCCTTCCTTCCTCTCTCTCTCCTTCCCCAACCCTATTTCTTTTTTAAAGAATTAAACTAACCATGTTGTTGTTTAGTAGCTAAATTGTGTCTGACTAGTCTCGATCCTGTGAACTGTAGCCCTTCAGGCTTCTATGTCCAGGGGATTCTTCAGGCAAGAATACTGGAGTGGGTTGCCAGTTCCTTCTCCAGGGGATCTTCCCGACCCAGGGATCAAACCCACACCTCCTGCTTGGTAGGCAGGTTCTTTACCACAGAGCCACCAGGGAAGCCTTAGGATATGACACATTCTCTTTATGGGTCAATATATGGCCTTCCTTTGTCTTAATTCATTCAATTAAGCAATTTAAATTCTGTTACCAGCACCTGTGCTGTGAATACGCCCCCTGAGTGGGAGCTGGACCTTAACAATACCTGTGTCTAACCTGTGGGTTCCCCTCCCACCAGCCTCCCCTCACATCAAGGTAACTACCAGCTACATTCCATGGTCATTCCTCCCCTGCTTGCCTTTTTAATACAGCATTCTGCATCTCTATGTATTCCTAACAGCTTTATGAAAAGGGTGTAACATTACAGCTTAATGTCTGGGCTTTGGCGTTTGCTTTGAACCCAACAGTATATGGCTGCATGCTACTCCGCTGTCTTGAAGGCACCGGTTCGTTCACGCAGTTGCCAGGCGGCGGGCATCCGGGGGCTGCCAGGTTCCTTCTGTGGGCCTTAGAGCCGCGACCACTCCTGCAGATGTCCCTGGGTCAACACGTGCAAGTGTTTCTCCCCGGTGCTGACCTAGGAGGGCAACTGAATGAGTTGTAAGATGTGTGACTTTGGGGAAATGTGGCCAGGGTGGCTTCCGGAGCGGCTGCAGTGCCTGAGAAATCGCGTGACTCGTCTTCTCCAGCACTAGGTATGGACAGGATTCTAGCTTTTTCCCAATCATATGGGTACAAAACTGTATCTCGCTGTGGCTTGACTTGTATTTATTTCCCCAGTCCCCAATTATGTATCCATCTCTTCAGATGCTTACCTAGTCTCTCTTGTCAAAATGCTGGCTCATGTCACATGCCCACTTTTAAAACTGGGTCTGCGCTAGGTATATCTATGTATACATACAGGGTCCATATATTGTTGATATTAGGCATTAGACAGCATATACATGGTGAATGACCTGTATTTTCCTATCACTAAGGTGTCTTTGGATCTAGTGAACTTATCTGAAAAACAGGAAGGATAACACTTCTCCACCTTTCCCGCACCCAGCTGCTCTCCTCTCTCCTTTCCTGCCCTCCTCATTCATTTTCCCCATTGGAATTGTAATCTTTTAAAAAATGCACATCAGATCGCATCCTTGTCCTACTTAAAACCTATAACCCTCTCTCTCCGCCTATAAGATAAAAAGCAAACCCTGATCACACCTATGAAGCCTGCTAGAACCTGGCTGGTGCAACCAGCCTCCTCAAGTTCAACTCCAAAGCTCGAGCCCCTGCTTTCTGCTTTCCGGCCACTGGCCTCTCTCCAGCCCTCACAGGAGCCAGATGACTTGGCACCTTGGTGCTTTTGCACACGCCGTTCCTTCTGCCTGGAATGTTCTTTCTCCCCCTCCTCATCCAGGCCTCTGTGCCCCATGCCCAGCCTGGACTCAGTCCCCCTGTCATTAGGTCTCATAGCCTCTCGAATGTCGCTAAGTCTCTGAGTGTATTTTATCCTTTCTCACCGCAAAGAATGCAAGCTCCCTGAGCACTGGGGCTGAACGGCCTTGTTCTTCACCCAGTCCCCAGTGCCCAGTCCTAACTGAGGGTGACACAGCTCTCTGCTGAGTGCTGGAAGGGAGTGGCCGTGGATCTACAGCACTAGGCTTGGTGGCCTAGGGTCGTGGGCTCCATGATGTTAGCTGCCTTTCTTCCTCTCTCCCTCTGCTCTGGGGGGTAGGGGTGGGTGGGGCTGGGGATCTGGATTC
>NW_011495041.1:2307436-2360360 GCF_000754665.1 Bison bison bison
GGATTCTGGTGCCACCAGAGCTTCTCACTCATCAGACCCTAGGCACCTCTGGCTCCCAAGAACCTCCTGCCAAGTGATCACTCTTCAGGCCATTAAACCAAGTCTGCTGAGATCCAATGATCAAAGATGGAAAACGTGGCAACTCTTGGGCCAGCCAACTAGAATCGAGGTTTCCTAGTCAACTGAGCCAACTGGTCTGCAGTCACAGAATCACAGGCGTTAGCTGATGGAGCCATGGCTGGGAACTGGCCCAGTTCCTCCGGTTCTCACTTGTCCAAAGCCACCACCCAGCTGGGACCCAACCTTGGGTCAGAGCTCTCTCCAGAGCCCCAGGCTTTACACTAAGAGGACGCCGTCTGTTTTCTAAAATCAACTGGACCACTGTAGGCTTTTGTGACCCCTTTGCCTATCATGAGTGTGCATGCTAAGTTGCTTCAGTTGTGTCTGACTCTTTGTGACCCAATGGGCCGTAGGCTCCTCTGTCCATGGGATGCTCCAGGAGAGAATACCCATGGGATGGGTTGCCATGCCCTCCTCCAGGAGACCTTCCCAACCCTGGCTCCTGGGAGATCTAAGAACCCATATCTCTTAAATCTCCTGCATTGAGAGCTGGATTCTTTACCACTAGTGCTACCAGGGAAACCCTTTGGGAGGGTAACAGCTAGGAAGGCCGGGGTCTCCAAATGGAGGAAATAGGCTGCAAGTGTCAGACATTTTTATCTCTCTTAAGCGGCAGGAGGAAACAAACTAGTGATATATATATATATATATATATACACACACGTATATACACATATATTTTTTCCCCCCTTCTCTATACAAATTTTAAAAGGAGGTTTCTCTTAAAATACTGTGTTGCCATAATGACACCTGGTTCCACCTGAAGTTAACAATACTCAAACCTTGAGTTAACCAATGCCTTTTTCTTACGGAATGTTTGTCTTAAGCTATGCTAATGTGCTATGCATTTACCCCAGACTCTGTCTTCAAGTCGGTTCGCCTAATGGCTCAGAACCTACTTGACAAACCAGTATGTTAAACTCAGACATTGTTCTCCTAATCTATGTAAATGAAACTATTTGTATGGTAATCTCCCTTCTACAAGATTCAAGTCATTCATCTTATGGCCCGGGATGAGTCGTCTGGTGCCAAGATTATCCCAAAATATATCTTATGGATGAGGGGCCTGGTGCCATTCTGAGTTTTAAGCCATTCCTTTTTTTCATAAACAGACTGCTAGTGACTATATAACATCCAGCTAAAAACTAGCAGGGGGGTACTCTTTCTGCCCCCTTCTGATGCCTATGTCAGAAGCTTTCTCTATCTCCTTTATACTTTAATAAAACTTTATCATACAAAAGCTCTGAGCAATCAAGCCTCGTCTCTGGCCCCGGACTGAATTCTTCTCCTCCAGAGGCCAAGAATCCCGGTGTCTTTTTGTGGGTCAGCAATGACCTTTCACCTTTCCTATTATATATTCTGTTAAAATAAAGGCATTAGACTCCTTGTTAAACAGAATCCTCACACTGTGCTATTGTCAGTCTTACTCTCATTTGGCCTTAGTTCCTCGCAGGTCCAGTGAATGACTTGAATTTCATCAGTGGTAGCAAGCCCTGGGGAGTCTCACCAAGGTGGCCTGTGGCCTTTAAGGTCCCTTGACTCTTAGAACTCTGGTTTGAAGCCAACACAGCTCCAGCTCAAACTTACTGTATCTAAAAAAGACACCAAGAGACTGGGCAAGAGTTCCATCCTGAGGGGCCCTGCTACCATCAGGTGAAAAAACAAGGCCTGCTGGGCCTGATCTGACAGCACCTAGGGATGTGATAGTAACTTTCTGTCACGGAAGCAAAGATTAGAGGCCGTGGGAACACTTCAGAACCCACACCTCCGTGACAAGGCGGTGCTGATTTCCCATCCTTCTCCCTGACAGGGGATCATGTAAGTCCAACTTTGGAATGTGTTATGATACTTCTGTTTCATTGTGGGTCTGTCTGATACCCTAGAGCTCCTTTCACATGAAACAATGACGCCCTCCCAATGCAGGAGAAATGCTGCATTCTCATCCATGACCCCAGTTACCCCCACACACCCCGAAAGTCCACAGTGAGCTCTGCAGAGGCCGAGGACACACACAGGCCCGAGCCCAAGGCAGGACCAGAAATACTAGGCCGCAAAGGGCAGGAAATATTAATAAAAGGCTCACTAGATGGAATGGAAGACATCAAGTTCTGAGCAAGACTAAATAAATATCCTTTGACACAATCTTCAGCTGAGCCAGCTAACAAAGTCACTTCCCCAAATCTCCAACACACACACACACATTCATACACACACAGACTCACACACATACACTCACACAGAGAGAGAGACACACACATCCATCCCTTTCCATTTCCCTAACTTCGAAAATTTTCTAAGAGCTTCTTCAGACCCATGACCTAAATTCTAGAATGAATTCAATAAATATGTCTATATTATTGAGAAGAGGGTAAATTCAAACGTGGGCTTCCCCAGGGGCACCGTGGTAAAGAATCTGCCTGCCAATGCAGGAGACACAGGAGACGTGGGTTTGATCCTTGGGTCAGGAAGAGCCCCTGGAGAAGGGAATGGCAACCCACTCCAGTATTCTTGCCTGGAAAATTCCACAGACAGAAGAACCTAGTGTAGTCTGTGGGGTCACAGAGAGTTGGACATGACTGAGCGATTGAGCACACACAAATTCAAACACTCCTATGAAGATGTCTCACAGACCATTTAAATGGCTCAAAGAAAAATCGTTCATGGGGAACCCTTGGATATTTCTGTGTCCGTTCCACCAGCCTCTGCGTCTCCACATCCCGGGATAAGCCCCTTGACTCTGGGTTCTAGTCTGTCGGTCTCCCACATGCACTCGGAGGCACTAGTGTGGCCAAGCTATCCGTAGCCTGACCTGAGGACGTGTCCTGTTGATTTGCTCAGTCCATTGTCTATTCGGTGATTTTGCCAGAATCCTCCCAGCTCACTCTTGGTAGCTTCTGTTGGGACCTCTCCAGTAGGAGGGCCTCCTCCTCTCAGTGGGTGTCCAGGGAGCCCAGACCAGCCTTCTGAACACATCCCTACATGGAGGATGAAGATGCCACTGAGAGCTGGCTGGGGCACCACTTTCTAGTGATGATGATGGTGATACTCTCATCATGAGATGCTCGTGTTGAAACGGCTCAGCCTAACGTCCTGCCCTTCACTGCAATGTGCTGGCCTAACCAGTGAAGAGGATGCTGTGAGCTGGGGACCATTCAGAAGAACCACCCAGAGAGTAACATGCCCAGGAAATTCACAGGCAGGGTCAGAGGCCCCTGTCCCCCTAAGACTTTGTGAGCCTCTGTGATTTGACGAATGAAACTTCTAGTGGCAGCTCCGTTTCATTAACACCTGACACAGCACATTCAAAGTCTCTTTCTCTTTGACATGAAATTTTGGCTTGGCCTTAGAACGTGCCTAAGCATCCCTTGATAAAACCCAATAACCCACCGAGTCTGTACGTTCCTTAAAAATTGGATACTTACAAATAGCAAATACCAGTGTTGATAAGGTACAGGATAGCTCATGAGACCAGAGGAGGACTCACCATCTGGTCACTAATTAACTGTTAACTGTGCATCTACTCGGTGCCAGCTCTGTCTCAGTCACTAGGATATGGCAATGATGAGGATGACAAACATCTGCAGTTGAAACCTTAATGTCTAGTGGAGAGATGGGTGCCTAATAAGTAAATCTCTCCAATGACTTCTGATGCTGATGCTGAAGCTGAAGCTCCGATACTCTGGCCACCTGATGCAAAGAGCTGACTCATTGGAAAAGACCCTGATACTTCGAAAGATCGAGGGCAAAAGCAGAAGGGGGCAGCAGAGGATGAGATGGTTAGATAACATCACTGACTCAATGGACATGAGTTTGAGCAAACTCCAGGAGATAGCGAAGGACAGGGAAGCCTGGTGTGCTGCAGTCCATGGGGTCACAAAGAGTTGGACACGACTGAGCGACTGAACAACAGCAAAAATGACTCCTTGGAGTAATAAGTGTGCAAGAGGAGAGATAGGGATGGAGAGAAGCTAATTCAGACCTCTCAAGGATATTAGGTTTCCATCCTTCAAAATTCTGAAGGGCACATGTCTCTCTTGGAGAAGCTGGAGGGCAGGTTTTGTATCTGTTGAGTCAGATCCTGCCCTGCTGCTGGCCACTCAGTGTCCTCAGGCACATGGCTCAAGTCCTCTGAGTCTCAGCTTCTTTGTGTGCAGAAGAGAGGATGAGTCCCTCACTGAGGGTCATTACTACTTATTGTAACCTCTGAAATTCATGCACTGAAACCTTAACCCCCAGTGTGACTATATTTGGAGACAGAACCTATAAGGAGGTAATTAAGTTTCAATGGGGTCATATGGGTGGGGCCCTGATCCAACAAGATTAGTGTCCTTATAAGAAGAGACACCAAATGGAATCTAAAATACGACACAAATGAACTTATCTACAGAACAGACTCACAGACATAGAGAATGGGCCTGTGGTTGCCAAGGGGGAGGGGAAGGGTCGGGGAGGGTTTGACTGGGAGTTTGGGATTAGCAAATGCAAACTATTATATATAGGATGGATAAACAAGATCCTAGTGTATAGCACAGGGAACTACATTAATTACACTACTATAGCTTGTGATAAACCATAATGGAAATGAACATGAAAAAGAACGAGTACATATATTAATATATGTATAACTAAATCACTTTGATTACAGCAGAAATTAACACAATACATTAAATCAACTGTAGTTCAGTTAAAAAAAAAGGAAGAGACATCTAGTGTTTTCTTTCTCTCTTTCCCTCCCTGCTGTGTGAGGATACGGGGAAGGTTGTCTACAAGCCATGAAGACAGCCCTCACTAGGCACCAAGCCTGCTGGAACCTTAATCATGGCCTTCAAGCCAGGAAGAAAATACGTTTCTGTTGTTTAAGTCACCCAGTCCACAGTCTCTTGTTAAGGCCGCCTGAGCTGAACAAGACAGTTATTGAGGAGAATGGCACAGCCGAGAGTGACCACAGCACATAAGCCTTGTCCACTCCTCTGTGTGAAGCATTTCCATGTTGCCTTTCCACCAAGGGGCTCTCTAAGGACTCTGAAAATATGGGATATTTCCAACAATAAAATCCCTTACATCGCTTAAGTTTGACAATTATCAGGAACAGAAGTGGGATGGTGGTTAGAAAGGAGAGGATTCTCAACAACCACACAACCACCACACAGGGAGAATATTGGTAAGAAGGTCCCAAGCTGGAATACCAGCTCCTGGATTGAGGTATTTCCTCAAGCCTTTCTTATCCTCTACGGAAGGTGTACTCCAAATAGCCCCAGGTCTGGCAAGGGCTCGAATAAGTCATGCCATAATGCATTCTGTTACCACGTATTTCACAAAAGTCTTCGGAAGTTTTGGCTCCCTGAACAGAGTCAGGCAGGCATTGCTGAAACTTGCAGTCAACATTCCAAAATACGGCCCATCCAGAGGTTAGCAGAGAGGCTGATGAGGAAAGACGGTGTGCACCATTCCCTTGCAGAAGAGCCATTCAGGCTCCGCTAATTAGGGAGGATGGAGTCTGATTGATCCTTGAGGGGAAGATTATCCAGGGAAACCCTGGCAACCGCAAGCAGTAACGCTGGTGACTCAGAAAGGGTCTCTGCCTCCACAGACCACGACCTGTTTTGTTAAGTCATCTTTCGGCTCAGTGTTCTTCCAGCCAAGGGTGGAATTCAATAATCCTGTGCCCTTCCCAAGTTTTCGAGCCGGAAAATGCATTCCTCAGCTTCCTACTTTGCAAAGCGGAAAATTCCCCTGGAGACCAGCTGCTGGAGAGTGTGACTTAAGCTTTTGTGGTTCTCTTGTTGATTGCCAGTGGGACCAGTACCTAAATTCAGATCTCTGTGCTTCTGGACTGTAGAAGACTGCAGTTGCTGTGTCAAATTTAAAGTCTGTTTTCTATAATATTTTATTTGGCTGTGCTGGGTCTTACTTAGTTGAGGCATGCGGGACCTTTTTTTGTTGTTGTTGCAGCATGTGGGATCTAGTTCCCTGACCAGGGATCCAACAGGCCCCCTGCACTGGGAGTGCAGAGTCTTAGCCACTGGACCATCAGGGAAGTTCCCTGCTTTCTTTAGCCATCCAAGTGTTACAATTAAATAGAGCATTTGTGAATAAGAATTCAGTAAATCCATCTAGGAAGTTTTCAATTACCTACCTCTAATGTAAGCAAATGCTGCCAACGAGTGGCTGACAATCACACCATCTTTCCTCAGAACCCTCGGTTCCCTTGGGTCAAGGTCTATGCCTGTTTCATAAAAAAAAAAAAAAAAATTGCAAGGCTGATTAATCACAACTGTTCCTAGTTTTCACTTTGTTCCTAAACCAGGACTGCCATCATAAATAAAAAGTCACAGAAATCCAATAAGTGGACAAAATTAGGGATGACTAAGCCAGAAAGCAGAGAAGGCAATGGCAGCCCACTCTGGAACTCTTGCCTGGAAAATCCCATGGACGGAGGAGCCTGGTAGGCTGCAGTCCATGGGGTCGCTAAGAGTCGGACACGACTGAGAGACTTCACTTTCACTTTTCACTTTCATGCATTGGAGAAGGAAATGGCAACCCACTCCAGTGTTCCTGCCTGGAGAATCCCAGGGACGGGGGAGCCTGGTGGGCTGCCGTCTATGGGGTCACAGAATTGGACACGACTGAAACAACTTAGCAGCAGCAGCAGCAGCAGCAAGCCAGAGAGCATTTTAGTAGACAGTCTGAAAATATTAAGTCATGAAAGGGATTTAGAAATTCTAAAATGTGTTGGTTCCAGCTTCATTCATCCACTGTACTGCAGAAAGGAAGACATTTCTTTTTCCATTCTAAAGGCAATGGCACTCATCATACCTCTGGGAGATTTAATAATGTCCCACTTAACTATAGAACTGCTGTCTGCTCTGTTGACCACAGATAAGAAGGCCTTGAATTATGGAGGGAGGTTGGCTGGAAACGTCTTTGGAAATGATAGCAAAATGCAGAGCAGATCTGGTTTCAGATGCCTGGTTAGGTTGCTGCGATGGAGCTTAGGGGGCCCCTAATGGGGCAGCTTATGGGCTCTCGGGACCCCTGGGAATGTTAGATAGGGTTTTCAGGCCCCTAATGGGGCAGCTTATGGGCTCTTGGGACCCCTGGGAATGTTAGATAGGGTTTTCAGGTTTTCAGGGTTTCCACTGCAAGGGGGCCAGGATATTCATGGGAACCTTGTAGGAGCCCTGTTAGAAAGAGCAGAGAGGGTGAGAGAGGCAGAACCTGGTGGAGAGTTGGAGGGGCAGAACTAGAATATTAACAGTAGTCATCCTAGGCTTTGAGACTAGGGAGGAGTTCTGTTTTCTTGATATTTTCCTGTGCGTTCCATATCAAGCATAACTTTACTTTTATACTTAGAGGGAAAAGACTTCATAAATGGAATTCAAGTAACATAAGACCAACTCTCAACCCACAAAGTACAACATCTTACACAGACTGTCTTGGGGGCCTCTGTAGTTTCTATTAGGAGCCCCAAGAGTCTAAATTCCATTCTAGATTTGATTTTCAAGACAAACCCAAAATGTTCATTCCCTTATTTACCAAAGCCCAGGGAAAGCCTCAGGCAGAAAGGCATGTATGGATGGAGGTCTGAAGGCCAAGCCTGGGTCTAACCCTTCAGGTTCCCAAATGGGATCGTCTTTCCAAGCCCATCAGATAATCGAGGAACCCCAGATTTACTTCTGAGCAGATCTCCTTTTTCAAGGTGATTTTTTTCCTTTAGGAAATGAAGGGGAACAGGAGGATTTACCCTACTTATAGTTCAAAACACCACAGGCTGGCCACCATGAGTAACCATCTGCCACAGCTCTGCCATTCTCAGAGCTGGCAGCTCACACACCTGAGGGCCCTTTGTATCCTAACCATGGGCATCCACCTGTGGTCACGTGGGGCTGTTCACCTTCACTTAATGAGAAATCCTGATAGTAAGCCATAAACATTACCATAGTCGCCATCTTTCTGCTTCACAGAAGGTTTTAGATTAGCAACTGATGGGTCAATTGCGGTGAGTATATTCTTGGGAACTGAAAACCAAAAAGAGATATTTTAGATACTTTGGACACTTAAACAGATCTTTAAAATGTCCTGTAGATAAGATTAAAAAGATCAATTTTCTAATCAGTACATATATCATTCACTCTGCTTGTCCAACACACTCACACAGATACACCAATGGTACCCATACGATCATCAAATGTCCCAGAAAGGTCTATCTTGCAGTATTAAAAAAAAAAAAAAAAAACCATGGAGAACAAATAAAGAAGATATGGTATATCTATCCCATAGAACAATATTTAGTTGGCTACCCTGGTGGCTCAGTGGGGAAGAATGAAATGTAAGAGCTGCAGGTTCGATCCCTGCCTTCGGGAGGATCCCCTGGAGAAGGAAATGGCAACCCACTCCAGTATTCTCGCCTGGGAAATCCCATGGACAGAGGAACCTGGTGGGCTATAGTCCAAGGGGTTACAAATGAGCCAGACAAGACTTAGTGATATGGTATATCTATCCAATAGAATATATTTAGCAATAGCAAGGAGTGGCATCCAATCACTGGGGTCTTCTTGGTTTGCTTCCAGGACCCACCTTGGATACCAGAACACACAGGCACTCAATTCCCTCATATAAAATGGCATCTGATTTGCATGCAACCCACCCAATATCCTATTGTATACTTTAAACCATCTCTAGGTTACTGACAATACTTAATACAATGTAAATAGTCATAAGTGAAAGTGAAGTCGCTCAGTTGTGTCCGACTCTTTGCGACCCCATGAACCCGAAGCATGCCAGGCCTCCCTGTCCATCACCAACTCCCGGAGTCCACCCAAACTCACGTCCATCGAGTCGGTAATGCCATCCAGCCATCTCATCCTCTGTTGTCCCCTTCTTCTTCTCCTGTCCCCAATCCCTCCCAACATCAGGGTTTTTTCCAATGAGTCAACTCTTCACATGAGGTGGCCAAAGTATTGGAGTTTCAGCTTCAGCATCAGTCCTTCCAATGAACACCCAGGACTGATCTCCTTTAGAATGGACTGGTTGGATCTCCTTGCAGTCCAAGGGACTCTCAAGAGTCTTCTCCAACACCACAGTTCAAAGGCATCAATTCTTCAGCGCTCAGCTTTCTTCACAGTCCAACTCTCACATCCATACATGACCACTGGAAAAACCATAGCCTTGACTAGACGGACCTTTGTTGGCAAAGTAATGTCTCTGCTTTTTAATATGCTGTCTAGGTTGGTCATAACTTTCCTTCCAAGGAGTAAGCGTCTTTTAATTTTATGGCTGCAATCACCATCTGCAGCGATTTTGGAGCCCCAAAAAATAAAGTCTGACACTGTTTCCACTGTTTCCCCATCTATTTTCCATGAAGTGATGGGACCAGATGGCCATGATCTTAGTTTTCTGAATGTTGATAATAGTTAATACAATGTAAATAGTCATAAATACAATGTAAATGTATTATTGTAAATAGTTGTCAATGTGGAGTAAATTAAAGTTTTGCTTTTTGGAATTTCCAGGAATTTTTTTTCAAATATGTTCAGTTCTGTGGTTGGTTGAATCCATGGATGTGGAACCCACAGATACAGAAGGCCGACTGCTACAACATGGATAAATCTCAAAAACATTACGCTCAGTGAAAGAAGCCAGACACAAGACCACATACGGTATGATTCCATTCATATAAAGTCTCCAGATAAAGTCAAGTGTATAGAGACAAAAAGTAAATTAGTAGTTCCCACTGACTCAGTGGTAAGAATCTGCCTGTACTGCAGGAGACAAGGAAAACACAGGCTCCATCCCCGGGTCGGGAAGATCTCCTGGAGGAGGAAATGGCAACCCACTCCAGTATTCTTGCCTGGAGAATCTCATGGACAAAAGAGCCTGGCGAGCTACAGGCCAGGGAGTTGCAAAAGAGTAGGACAGGACTGAGCGACTGAGCATACACAAGACCGAGGTGGGGATGGGACTGACCACATGTGCCCACGAGGGAACTTTGGGGGATCATGGAGATGTTTTAAAATTGGAGTGTGGTGAAAGCTGCACTTGTGTAAATGCTCAGACGTGTCCGACTCTTTGTGGCCCCAGGCTCCTCCGTCCATGGGATTTCCCAGGTAAGAATGCTGGAGTGGGTTGTCATTTCCTTCTTTGTGGGATCTTTCTGACCCAGGGGTCTCCTACCTTGGCAGGCGAATTCTTTACCACTGAGCCATCTGGGAAGCCTGGTTAAGGCTGAAAAGCTCTGAATGTTTACCAGAAATCACTGAATTGTTTCTACATGAACTGGGTGAATTTTAAGGTATGTAAATCACACCTCAAGAGCATTAATGCTGAACATCAACTTCCCTGAGATACAGTGAAACAAAATGAATGGAACTAACTCAAAACCCACCACTGACCTCTCCCAGCTGCAATTCTGCTTTCTGCCCACAGCTCTTAACTCATCGCTTTCTTAATAAGCCTACAGAGAATTCGAAGGCTCTGTGCTAGAATGGCAGCTCTCTGTATTGTAAGAAAGGATGACAAAAAGATAAAGAGAGAGGGCAGTGTAATAGACTCCTATGGAAGATGGTTCAAGAGTCTGCCAAATTGACCCTAAGAATAAACTATCCAGATCTCAAGACCCTCCAGGCAAGGCAGACGTGATGGTGGCAGGAGTCAAAACAGGAGGGCAAAGCACGAGTTCTGAAGACCCCCACACTGCAGCCCAGCTGGGAAAAGGGAGAGGGAGCCAAGTGTTTTTGCTGCAGAAAACTGTTTATTTTTATTTGTTCTTCAGCCCAGCTGGGATCTGGGAGAAGTGGCAACGGGAAATAGAAATGAAGCCAATACAAACTGGGCAAGTTCAACTGTGCTGATTTTTTTTTTTTTTTGCAAAAGCGCTGGTAAGACATTTCTAGCAGCAAGAAAACCTCATTTCCTTTCTCAACGTGCTTAACAGAAGTCTTCTGGGGGATGTCCCAGGACGTTCCTACATTGTGAATATTCCACGAGCAGGAGGCCCTGGTGCCTTTGTGAGCGTCAGCAGCAGGGGTCACTTTTCAGGGCGGCACGGTGACATTACTGGAGGTGGTGGACACTGCCCAGCCCTTCCCCAGGAATGCCCCTTGGCCAACAAGCCCACTGCTGGTCCCAGGACCCCTGGTGGTACCCCGGAGAGCTGAGCTGTGCTGCCCCGGGTGCTTTCTGATGAAACAGGCTCTCCATCACTTCTGCACCCTGATCCCTCGGCAGGCGTGAGCTTTCTCTGCAGGAGTGGTGCTTCTTTCCCATGTCTCATCTCTTGGCTTGTTCTCAAGATACAGTAGGAAGAGAGCTGGGATCCCTGAAAATGCCAGAGGCTTTTCAATGCAGGAAAGATGGACTGCTCAGAAATGAAGGACATTGTGGGATGAGTTTTGCAGAATAAAACGTGAATTGCCTGTGTATGCTATAGATTGGGCTTCCCTTGTGGCTCAGCTGGTAAAGAATCCGCTTGTAATGTGGGAGACCTGGGTACGATCCCTGGGTTGGGAAGATCCCCTGGAGAAGGGAAAGGCCACCCACTCCAGTATTCTAGCCTGGAGAACTTCATGGACTGTATAGTCTATGGGGTCACAAAGAGTCGGACATGACTGAGCGACTTTCACTTTTTCCACATGCTATAGCTACAGGGAACTTGCCCATTTACTGCTGGAAAATGGCTCTCACGGTGGGAGAATCTCTTCGGACCTTTAAAATAACAACAGTTATGAACACACCTGTCAGATTCTCGTATGTCCTGTTTCAAACTGATTCAGAATAAGGACAGACACTGGGTGTGAATTACTACCACCCCACAAACCCATCTCCATTTGAGGTAAAAAGTGTTAGTTGCTCAGTCCTGTCTGACTCTTTGTGACCCCATGGACTGCAGCCCACCGGGCTCCTCCGCCCATGGAATTCTCCAGGCAAGAATACTGGAGTGAGTTGCCATGCCCTCCTCCAGGGGATCTTCCAGACCCAGGGATCAAACCTGGGTTTCCTGTATTGCAGGTGAAGTCTTTACTGTCTGAACGACTGGGGGAGCCAGCAAACCACTTTTCATGGAGCTCCCACTGAGCGTGGGCTCCTGTGCTCAGCATTTAAATCACGCCTCTCGTGCAGTCCTCTTAGCGAAGATGTGTAAAACTGGGGCTCAGAGACGCACGATCACCTAGTCAAGAGTGACGCTTCAATTCCTAGTCTCACTCATACATGCCCTTGCTCTCTTCTGTGACACGGGGACATTCAGCCTCTGGCAACTGGATAAAGGAGAGGATGAGACAGTTGGATGGCATCACCGACCCAGTGAGTGTGAGCAAGCTCTGGAGATGGTGAAGGACAGGGAGGCCTGGCGGGCTGCAGTCCACGGGGTCCCAAAGAGCCGGACACGACTGAGTGACTGAACAACCACCACCACCAAGACACAAAGCGATTCCCACTCAGATCGTCCCTCTCAAGTCTGTTACATAAAACCAGAGATGATGATTCTAATGGGCTCCAATGGTTTGCTAAATTTAGGCAGGCCCCCTTCCCGAATTTATTTTCTCCCTGAATGAGTCTGTGTCAAGCCTGGACCAGAGCAGCTTTAATAAAGAAGCCTCCACGGGTTGAAATGAGAGCCCCAAGTAATTTTTCACATCAGAGACAAAAGAGACCTCTGCTTTACTGTTGTTGTTTTTCACTAGGCACCCACGTTGCTCGGGCATCTCTGAATCCTGGCATCCCCTCATCCTGCCTGTCCCAAACCTGCACCACCCATTCCTCCTGTCCTCAGTCCCAGCACTTTCTATCCCTCCTGTCCCCCAATGCCAGCACCTACTGAAGGAGGTACCCCGCATTCTGGCACCACCATCCTTCTTGTCCCCACATCCTCTTGGTGCCCACCTCCTGGGAGGAGCCGCAGACTCCTCATGAGGTCCGCATGTTTCCTGTCCCTCTCAGGAACTGTCAGGGCAGGGATGCAGGATGTTCCTCTGTCTCAGTGACCCTCGGGATCACTGGCTTTGGGCCCAGGGAGAAGTCCTCTCCGAGAAGGAGAGGGGAAAAGCTGATCAAGTTCTCTGGGTCTGCCTCCTCCTGTTAGGAAGAAAGTCTAAAACCTAATCCCACCCAAGAAGTGTGGCTAATAACTAAATTGGATAAAAACTGAGAGCCAGGACCTCATGCATTAAAGAAGAGTGCTCAAGCAAAGCAAAGCAAAAGAGTGCTCAAGCAAAACACCTCCCAGCACAATCAATGACCAAGGGTCTGACATCAGCCAGACCCGCCGCCTACAGTTCGAAGAGCAAAAGGCCTGCAGCCTGGATCACTCCCCTGAGGGTACACGGAGAGGCTGAAACTCTAGCCCAGCCAAAGAGCAGTGAGGGAGGGAGAAGCAGGATTAACTGAAGCCAAAAAATAGGAGGCGTGTTCTTATTAAAATGCAAATTACTTACGTTCCCAGAAAAAACCCTCCAAAGGCTCCCCTCTGCCCTTAGTGTTAAGTTGCTAAGTCATGTCCAGCTCTCTGTGACCCCTGGACTGTAGCCTACCAGGCTCCTCTGTCCGTGGGATTTTCCCAAGCAAGAATGCTGGAGAGGGTTATCACTGCCTTCTCCAGGGGATCTTCCCAACCCAGGGATTGAACTCAGGTCTCCTGCACTGCAGGCAGATTCTTTTACCGTCTCAGCCACCAGGTGCCCTCAGCTACAAGCCAATCCTCAGTCTCCCATCTCAGAGGGCCCTCAGCCCTGTGCTTACCTCCCAGTATTTGCCTGCCCTTCACCTTGCTGACTCTTACTCACCTGGTCTCACTTGACCCACTCCCCTGGGAAGCCCTCCTGGTCTGCTACATCACCGGGGTCTGGAATCACCACATTCCATCCCATGAGGGCAAGGAACACAGTGCTCACCCACACCCCAACCCAAGGGGTGGGGTACTGGGTGGGCACCTCAAGATTGCTGGGCAGGACCGCAAAGCCCCAGTGGAGACCACAGTTAGAAGCCGGGTATTGGAACAGACATCAGTGGGGTGGACCTTCCTGGCCCTGATAGCTCAGTGGGTAAAGAATCCGCCTGCAATGCAGGAGACCCCTGGTTCGATTCCTGGGTCAGGAAGATCCTCTGGAGAAGGGATAGCTACCCACTCCAGTATTCTTGGGCTTCCTTGGTGGCTCTGCTGGTAAAGGATCCGCCTGCCATGTGGGAGACCTGGGTTACATCCCTGGGTTGGGAAGATCCCCTGGAGAAAGGAAAGACTACCCACTCCAGGATTCTGGCCTGGAGAATTCCATGGACTGTATAGTCCCTGGGGTCACAAAGAGTCAGACGTGACTGAGCGACTTTCCTTCACTTCCCTGAGGCTCTTATGTAAGAGCATCTTGTTTAGGGTGGGAGGTTGGCTGGGCCGCTCTCTGGCAGCCAAGTTTATAATCATATCATGTCACATGGTCTCTGGCCAAGGCAGATCACAGGAGGGGGCTACCTGACCCCAGTCCAGCCAAAGAAACAGCTCTCTGGTAGGAATTTGGAAGGAAGTTGCCAGATTGGTAGTCTTTATAAATTGTTAGGACAGAAAAGTGTAACGTAAGAATCGCCTGGGTTGTGGGGATGACTGTATGCCATCTAGCCCAGGCTCAGAGAAAAGCCGTAGAGGGGAGAGAGAGAAGCAGAGAGACACACAGACAGAGAGACTCCATGCTCGCGAAGTTCCAGTTTAGTCCCGCCCTGAGGCTTTCCTTCCTGGTCTGGCTTCTGAAGATGGCTTTCTACCCATAGGCTACCTCCCCAACCAACTCACTTCGGGCTTAAACCAGCTCAAATCGGTTTCTTCGCTCATATCCAAAGTAAGACAGATCCGCTTAGAAATTAATTCCTGACTTCCTTCTTTTCTGTATGAACTTCCACATTAGTGGGAATATGTTTTTTTTTTAAACATAAAATGCCCCCATTCCACGCCCCATTCGGTGATCTAAAAAAAATACACAGACATTGCAAATCACTTTCTAATGATTCGAGTTTCACAGTGACAACCCATCCGTCAAGGGGAGAAATGATTTTAAAATGTCAACCACTTTGAAGGTGATTAGAAGTGATGAGAAGTTGCCTGAGAAGGCATCTGTTCGGATGGGGGAGCAGGGAGGAGAGGTTGGGGACCCTGAGTTGCTCAGAGAGTGAGAGTCACCCCCTCCCCTTTAGAATAACTCCTGGAGAACCACAGGGAAGACAAGGGGGGAACTGTCCATGGTCCCACATCTGAAACCAAGAAGCAAAGCCCCCTCTCTGACCTCGGCCTCCTATCCTCCAATGAACTCACTCAGATGCCTCCCCTGCCATCCTCTGACCTCATCCGAAGAGCCCTTGTTCCCCCGCCAGCCCTCATGCATCCGGCTGGACGTACCCACCAACCAGCGTCCCCGAGAACTTGGACCACTAACCCCGCAGGCCCTCGGCACACCCAGCTCGCATCACCACCATCCTTCCTGAAGTCAGCCTGTCCTCCGGCCCCCACAGCCCTCACTTCAGACTTTGATCTCCTCTATCCTCTCTCCCCTCCTCGCTGCCCCATCCTCACAGCCGACCACCCCGGCTCACACTTCTTTTGAGAAGACGAGAGCCACGCAGTTGGAACTCCAAGCCGTCCCTCCATCCATTTCCAGAGTGTCTGCTCCCACCCCCATGGTGAGAAAGGACATGTCCTCTGGCCCTCGCCACCTTCTCTGGACCCCAATCTTTCCAAATAGGCCAGGTGCCTCCAGGGTCTCAAATTATCTTCCTACTTTCCCAAACCTCTCCAATCCGCCCAATGTTTGCCATGTCTTCCAGCCGGCTTCCAGTCGAACTGGTCTCTGCGTCCATCCCATCCAGCCCACCCTCTACCTTTCAGCTGGAGCGGTCCTTTAAGACTCTAAACATCATCACCGAACGAGTCTCCCACTGGCACCTCCTCCCAGGCCTCACAGGACCTGATCCTGGCCCCCTCCTGTACCATCTTACCCACCTCCGTCCTCACCCACTCACCCCTCCTCTCCCACTCAGCATCTGCCAGCTCACGCCTCCCTACCCCTCAGAGCACAGGGGCAAATTCACCCCCAAGGAAGGTTCTCTGTGGAAGATTTCTCAACCTTCCCCACAAACTAAAAGGCCCTTCTACCATTATCCTTCTGCACAGCATCCTGGCCTTTCCTTAAAACAAACAAACAAACTTATTTGGCTGCACTGGGTCTTACTTGCGGCATGTGGATTCTCCCTGACCAGGGGTCTAACCTAGGGGCCCCCGCACTGGGAGCTGAGTCCTAGCCACTGGACCACCAGGGAAGTCCCATCCTGCCCTTTGCTGAAGCATCATCATTCATCACAGTGGGTAAAGACAGATTTCTCTGATGATTTGTTTAATGCTCATCTCTCTTCCCCCAGGGCTTCCCTCATGGCTCAGATGGTAAAGAATCTGCCTGCTATGTGGGAGACCTGGGTTCAATCCTTTCCCCTGGAGGAAGGCACGGGAACCCACTTCTTGCCTGGAGAATCCATGGACAGAGGAGACTGGCAGGCTACAGTCCATGGGGTCACAAAGAGTCCGACACAACTGAGCCATTAAGTGCATCTCTCTTCCTCCACAATTCGTAATGGCGTCTTTTCTTTTTTAACTAAAACATACCAACAACGTGCTGAATGAGTGAATGAAGGAGAGGAAGCTTGGGCTGGGACATGTGACTCCTCAGGTCCTGAAAGCCCACCCTGTCTTAGTTAAAAGGAGCCTCAGCCTGGGCACGGCCCTCGCCTCGCCCATGAAGGCACATCAGGAAACCCACCTTACTTGCAGGTTACCGTCCTGCCCTTCCTTCCACGCTCAGCTAGAGAGACCTGCAGTTACTGGAACTTCAGACTGATCTATGCAGCTTTTTGGGGTTTCCCAGGTGGCGCTAGTGGTAAAGAACCTGCCTGCTAATGCAGGAGACATAGAGACGCAGGCTCCATCCCTGAGTGCGGAAGATCCCCTGGAGGAGGGCACGGCAAACCCACTCCAGCATTCTTGCCTTGGAGAATCCCATGGACAGAGGAGCCTGGCAAGGCTGCAGTCCATGGAGTCACACAGAATCAGACACGACTGAAGCGATTTAGAACACACATGTGACTTCTTGAGTTTCTTGAGGAAACTCAACCAGAATAGGTTCCAGGCTACCCAGAGCTGCTTCACACGGGAACCAGTAAAGACTGGAAGGCAAATCAAACCGTGCCTCCTGGAACGTGAATGTGTGCGCTATTATTTTGGGACTGTATTTCTGTAGTTACTTCACTGTACCTATTCCAGCTCTGATATTGCAGAGGACATATTTAGCTCAGGATATAAAATGCTGTGGTTGCAACAAAATATTATTGAGCTGTAAAAAGGAATGATGTACTGGCATGTACTCCACCATAGATGCACCCTGAGGACATATACTAGGTAAAGAAGCCAGTCACAGAGAATCACACATTGTCCAACTCCATTCATACGGAATGTCCAGAAGAGGTAAATCCATAAGATCGGAAGTGGTGGTTGCTTGAGGTGGGACTAGGGGGCGAGGGGTGGATTGGGGGAGGACTGCTAAAGGGTCCAGGGTTTCTTTGGGATGTGATGAGACTGTTCTTAAATTTTTAAAAATTTTCATTTATTTTACTGACTGTGCATATGTGATCTTAGTTCCCTGACCAGGGATCGAACTTCTACCCCTTCAGTAGAAGCTTGGAATCTTAACCACTGGACTGCTGGGGAATTCCCAAGAATGTTCTTAAGTTAATTGCAATGGGAGTTGCACAATTCTGTGACTCTACTGAGACCACTGATTTGTATGATTAAGGGGTCAACTGTATAGTTTGTGATTTATAGCTCAATAAAGCTGTTTAAAAAAAGAAGAAGAAGAAAAGGCTAGGGGTACCTGGCAGGGAGAAAGAGGTTTCCATGAGCACAAGTATTGGGTTCTTCAGTTATGACGTTCTTTGCTTTTCCTTTGCTTCTATACTTATTTGAAAACAGAAACAAAAACAAAAACCCCTCAGCAGTCCACGTGTCAGGATTACAAACTAGAAATCCATGGTGCCCTCGGGGTAATTAACACTTGATTTATAAATGTCGCTTTATAAAATTGGAATCAATTGAACCAAGAATTTCATTTTATGATTGGAAGACACTAGGAAAAAAAAGTAAGGCTGTCATGTAACATATTTAAAGGCTATAGGTAAGCATTTGATCTGTTGGCTTAACCCCAGGGATACATCGATAAAATGGCTATTGGCAGTCCTGAGAATTAGTCATTTTAGGGCCCAAACGCAAGACTGGAAGATTAACTAGGAGTCAAGCAATACTCCGTGAACTTACATGACATATCTATAAATTCTAGAGCCTCCTGAGAACTCAGATTAAAATCGTTCTTCTCAGTGACATCCGCTTTATCCCATTTCCTTATTCTTCTCCTTCCCTCCCCTCTTGCTGCCAATCTGATTACTAAAATCACTTTTCTTTTTTTTTTGGCCATGTGGCATGCAGGATCTTAGTTTCCCTACTAGGGATCGAACCCATGTCCCCTGCAGTGGAAGGGCAGAGTCCTAACCACTGAACCACAGGGAAGTCCAGCTAAAAGCACCTTTGACCCAAGAAAATTCTATCGCTTATGACATGGACATTATAAACGAGGATAAAGGACAGGAGGAAGCCTCATGAGTGTGAGAGAAGACAACACAGTGTCAGGATGTGTTGGGCAGATGCCATGACTTGTTGCTCCAAACCTCCTTCTGTTCACACGACCACCGCCTCCCCAGGAGGCAAAATCTCCAAACGGCTGGCGGAGGGTGTATCCTTACCACACGCGTAGAAGACTGAGAGATATTTTTTCACTCCTGGCAGACAGGGGCTTCCGAAATGGTGGTTGTTGACGAGGACTTTGCACCTCTGCTTCCCGTAACATCTCCTGGATAACACGTGCAGAGCCGAGTAAGACAGACAATCTGAGAGGCAGGAGACATCAAAAACTTTTAGGTTAGAATCCATGTATGGCTTCGGTTATTTTCTGAGCCAGACTTCACAGTTCATGGAGATCAGCTGTGATTATTCGATTATTTTCCGTCTCATTAAAGCACCCCACAGAAGGCTGAATAACTATACAGGCAGTGCTGGAAGGGCTTAATCAGCTTACTCTAATACTCTGCTGTCATGGTCTGAAAACCTATCTATATATCATATTGTGTTATATATTATAATATTAGCGATTTACTAAAATTTTGTTTTCTTTTTAGTTTTTATTGGAATATAATTGCTTTACATAATGCTGTGTTAGTTTCTGCCGTACAACACCGTGAATCAGCTACAGGTGTACACCCACCCCCTCCCTCTTGAGCGCTCCACTCAGCCACACCCCCATCCCAGCCTTCTAGGCCACCACCGAGCACATGATTGAGTTCCCGTGCTGTGGCAGCTTCCCATCAACTGTTGTACACACAGCAGCGTGCATCTGTCAATGCTCCTCTTCCAGTTCACTGCCCCTCTCGTTTCCCCCGGCTGTGTCCACACTTCAGTTCTCTGCGTCCATGTCTCTATTTCTGCCCTGCAAATAAGTTCATCTGTACCATTTTTCTTGATTCTGTATATATGCATTAATATGCGATATCTGTTTTTCTCTTTTTGACTTCACTCTGTATGACAGACTCTACGTGCACCCACGTCTCTACAAATGAGCCCATCAGAAATCCTTATACATTTTTGAACAAGGGGGCCTACATCTGCATTTTACACTGCCTCTGCCCAGTCATGTAACTGGTCTTGCATACACAGCAGGCAAAACGTGTAAAACACTGAATAAAGACTCTTTCTTTTACTCCTTTAGTTTAGTTATTGGTTACTGCTCTTTGAAACAGTTTAGTTATTGGTTGATTTTGAGAATCCTTCTCTCCTATGTGAACATAAGCACTGTGAGGACAGGCGCTATTTCTATTTTGTTCATCATCTAATTTTTCCGGCCTGACCAGCTGTGGAAATCCAATAGCTGATGAATGAATGAACGGGCAGATGGATGAAGAAACATTTGGCCAGCTTTTTCGGCACTCTGGCACAAGATCTTCACCGTTACTAAATATTAACTGAACACGTATGGAGAATGAGGCACTGCGTCATGTGCAGTCCAAAGAAAACAACCGAGAGAAGCCCGCCATGAGTCCACAGGATGTGCGATGGGGCTGGAAGACAGAGCCCATTCAGGTGACCTGCCGTCTAGCAACGTGAAACAGGGTGAGTACCAGCAGTGATGGTTTAGACAGGATGTGACGGGGTCGGAGGAGGCAGAGATTGCTGGGGACCAGAGTGGCCAAGACAGGCCTTACGGAGGAGGGGGCTTGGTCCTTGGAGAAGGAGCATGACCAGGGTACCGGCAGGCCAAGAGAGAAAGGCATAAACACCAAAGTCAGTGAGCCGGAAGCACTTAGCGGGCGTCTAAGGGCTGAGCCTGAGCTGGAATAGCAGGTGCGGGCAGGTAAGTTGCAATACTCGATGAGGAAAAGTAAAAGAGAGCAAGGTCCAACTTCTTCTGAAAGCTGAGCTAGAGACTTTGAGCTCTATTCTGCAAGTGCCAGGGGCCCCAAGAAACACCCTGATGCTTGCGTCCTTTGGGGACATCACTATTGGGTGCCCTGGGAGAGACAAGGAACCAAAGGGAGGGAGACTGGTTTGGAAGCAATTTTAATCATACCTGTTGGGAGGAATTAAGGGCTTGAACAGCAGAGAACAGAGAGGGAGAGAATTCTAGAGACCCTGCAAAGTTCAGCTCAGTTACGGTAACAGCAAGCATTCTGCTGAGGCTGTGTTTCACTCGTGTGTCTCATGAGATAGGTTGTTGATTATACATCTTATATTTCATAGAAAATATACAGAGAATATGATATATTATTAGTATCATAAGTTGTTTATATAACAATATGCAGCTAGATAAAGGTGGGGAAGCTCACATCTCAGAGAAGTTCCATCTCTCCCTCTTATATTAATATTTTAGAGATCCATAAGAGTCCAGTTGAAAGCAAGAATCTGTGGTAAACACCAGAGAGGTGGGAAGACAATGATCTTAAGGAAATGACGATTAAATAAATACATACACACATATATGAAACATATAAACTAGATATATTTATTTATATGTGTTTATTTTATATTCTCACATATAATAATATATGGAGCATGCTTATATGGACCATATAAACATATATGTATAAATGTGTGTGTGTATATATATGGGCATATATATTAATATATATGTACATATTTTTGCAACATAGCTTGTTTGGTTTAGTTGCTAAGTCATGTCCAACTCTTTTGTTACCCCATGGACTGCAGCCCACAAGGCTCCTCTGTCCGTTGGATTTTCCAGGCAAGAACACTGGAGTGGGTTGCCATTTCCTTCTCCATGTTATATACCTAAAAGTATGTAATACGTATATCTCAACAAATGATGAGGAACATTATTATGAAGGCACTTGATCTGAATATCTTCATGAAGGTTCTGGTTTATTTGCCAAGTCCAATCCCACAATGCCTGATCACTGGAGTGCATGGCACACGGTAGGCAGCCAACAATGATGAATTCAGTGAATGGACCGGTGGACTGGCCTGGACACCAGGAAATGCAAACATCCCATACACCTGGCTTTGGAATGTGTTCTGGGAGGGTGACCCATGAGTTCGAATCTACGCTGAGAAAAGCTGCCTGGAGGGGCCGTCGGAAGCTGTCATCCTCTTGTTGGCCCCTGGGTCAGTTCTACTTGGCAACTTGCATCTGTTTTCTGACTGCGTCTGAATACTTCAGTCTAAAGGACGCATCTTGCTGGGCTAAATTTGGTGGGGTTCTCATAAATGACAGAAAAGTAAACTGAGCAAGTCAGGCAGCCATTGAGGATGGAAGGAGAGGTTTTGAAGTGCCAGAGCATCAAGCATGTCTCTGTGAAGAGTAAAGACTAACAGCCTGAACAGTGTTCTGGCAGCCCACCCAGGGCTCAAATCAGACCACGTAAAGTGGGCTTGATAAAGAGACTTTACAAAGGCGTGAATGGGATATGAACCCCTCAAAGGATGGTGCAGGGCCCTGAGGAGGAACAGCAGAGAGAGGCTACCAGCCCCGAGCCTGAGGGGCGAGGGTAGGGGTTTCCAGGACATGGGCTGCCCCACCGAGCGGGCTGCTGCATGGAGCTGGGTCTGCAGTGGGCGCTCCCTGTGAGTCGCGTTGTGTTCCCTTAGCCGCTTTTGTGCCTGGATCTGTCATTGGATGGGGAGCTCCTGGAGGGCTCTGGGGTTTCTCTGCTGTTTGCCCAGAACCTACTATCTGTTCAACTCCCTGAGACTCTGTGTTCCTCCCCCAGAGCTACAGGAACATCATTTTTACCGTCTTTCTGTGAGACTTGTGCAAAGCAACTGCAGGAGTCAGAGCGCACATAAATGTGAACTGCTCTCACCAGCTGTCGCTGAGGTTGAATGAGCTCCCTCGCTGAGCCTGTTTCCTCAGCGGGACAGTGACCATACGGAGAGCAGTGCTGATTTACTGGCTGGCATGAGTACTGCACGAAGGGTACATTTAGAGGGCCCAGTGGCAGCATCCGGTGTTCGTCAGTTACCGTGACTGACATCGGGCCACTACCTCAGATGGGAAAGCGGTACTTCTACAAAAGGCCTTTGGGACTTAGATAATTTACAGTCTGAACTAAATGCCTTCTTTGGTTCTTTCAAGTGAAAACAGGCATATGGAATGATGAGATATACTATATACTACACACACAAATACTGGAAGGAGAATCACTAAGATTCTCAGGGGGCTATTTTTGGCTGATGAGAAAGAATTTTTCCCCCCTATTGATTTTAAGATACTTTCCAAGTTTTTGTGAGTTTACATTGGTTTGAAATGAAAGCGTACAAAATGAACTTTCTTAAAAAGAAAAACAAAATTCATATCTGGATAGAAGACAGATTTTCAATATGAGTGTCTCTGGGGTAATTTTTTTCAGAAATGTAAATTTTTCTGCAAATGTAATGATAAATGATCCTTTTGTATACCTCAATTTGCCCCAGGAGCTATGGGAAGTTTATCTAGGAGTAAAGATATATCCTTTGAATTTTCTTCCCGTTTACTTAAACTTTTTTATTGAAGTAGGATTAATTTACAATGTTGCGTTCGTTTCAAGCGTATAGCAAAGTGATTCAGTTACACATATACGTTCTTTTTCAGATCCTTTGCCATTACAGGTTATTACAAGACACTGAATGTAGTTTTCTGTGCTACACAGTAGGTCCTTGTTGCTTACCTGCTTTATGTATAGTAGTGTGTATCTGTTAATCCCAAACTCCTAATTTATCTCCCTAGTACTCTTGCCTGGAAAGTCCCATGGACGGAGGAGCCTGGTGGGCTGCAGTCCATGGGGTCGCTAAGATTCAGACACGACTGAGCGACTTCACTCTCACTTTTCACTGTCCTGCATTGGAGAAGGAAATGGCAACCCGCTCCAGTGTTCTTGCCTGGAGAATCCCATGGACGGAGGAGCCTGGTGGGCTGCTGTCTATGGGGTTGCACAGAGTCGGACACGACTGAAGTGACTTAGCAGCAGCAGCAGCAGTCCCCTGTAGTTCATTTTTTTTTTTTACTATTTTTCATTGCTTTGTGGGTGCACAGGGTTGATTATGAATATTTTTGCTGTCTTTAGGAGCCTTATTATTATTTGGACATTTATCAATTGGAAATTTATCTATTATTAGCACATTTATCAATTGGAAAAAACCCTACATCTCAAGATTGAGAATGAGCTGTATGACTTCCGTATAAGCCACCTATATTCAAAAGAAGTAACAAAAGAATAATGAAGTTATTCTTGGAAGTCCAACAACTATTATTGTTTTTTCTGTAAGCTACTATTTTTTTCTGTTTCAAATACATGTTTATAGCCGAAAACTTGAAAACCACAAGTACTGCTAAACCAGGAAAATAAAAATCCTCAGTAAATTCCATAATCAAGAAAAACAATGGCTAACCTTTAAAGAGCATCCTTCTAGTCACTTTTCTATATTTAAATATCCTTCCCCCTCAATGGATCATATACATATGACTCTGTATGCTGCTTTTCCTCATTTATTAGCATATTTATGAAAATTTTTTAACAGAAGCATCATTTTAAAGAGTTGTATAGTTTCTCACTTTATAAATGTGTCAGCTCTATTTACAACACCCTATTGGTAGATGTTCCGATGGTTTCCATTGTTTAATGCCATAAAGAATTGTGCGTGAAACATCCTTAGAGCCAAATACTTGCACACGAGCATGACGGTTTCTAACTCTTGGAAGTAGATTGCTTTGTCAAAGGGGATTCAAAATATTAAAGCTTTTGATACATGCTGCCAAGCCGTTCAGAAGGGTTGTATCAATTCACACTCTTGCCAGAAATGTCTGAGAGCCCCAGAAACTTTATATTTTCTTAGGATGTGTGCCTGACCATATTTCTTAAGGCTAACAGAGGAAGAGTGTGGGGAAGACTCTATTTGCAAGACCACAATCCTCTTGGACCCAGGAGGTCCTGTGACCAGTGTGATTTGCAGAGACAGGCTTCTGCACTCACAGTTACCCTGGGAGCAAAAGAATTTATCTTGGTGAGGGTGAAAGAACCCACGGTGTATTTTTAGGAAGAGGCCCAAGGTAATTCAGGTCCTATGTAGCTCTGACCATTTCCTTGTTGACACTGAGCGCTGAACCATTGGCAAGATTCTTTTTTTTTTTTTAAGTGGTTATTTCCCTCCCAGCCTGATTTTGTTTGCACCTCTCTGCCTGGCAAACTACCCTCCGCCCCAATACATGTGATAACAAGATACTCAACTATTTAATTTTTATATTTTTGGCTACCGTTTCACACTGAAATTGCATTTAATCGCTCTTTACAACCTGTGTTTATTTAGATAATTAGGCGGGTTGCTCTTACGAGACTGTCTTGGCAGTGGGAGCCCCTGGCACCTTGATCTTTGGCTGAAAAGTCCAGGCCTGCCCACACTTGGCCGTGGGGTGGCCTTAGTCCAGCCTTTGAGACCCACTGTGTGGTTTTTCTCACTCTCTTATTAAGGAAATAGCACCCCTGGAGCCCACCCAGAAAGTATAACTGCTGCAGGAAATGACGTGCCATGGTGGACACCCAGGGAGCTTTCTGGAAGCCTGCCTTCCAGAGTCCATGCCCAGGTCTGTGGGAAGGCGTATCCTTTCTTGTGTCAGATGCTGCTCCACAGGGGTTTCTCTGAGACCAGCGCTGATCAGCCACTTTTTTATTTTCTTTCAGTTTCTTTTCCAATACAGGAGCCATAACTTCTTTCTTTTTAAAAAAAAAATTTGGCTGCACCACGTGACACGTGGGATCTTAGTTCCCTGATCAGGAATCAAACCCGTGCCCCCTGCATTGGAAGCTCAGAGTCTTAACCACTGAACCTCCAGGGGAATCCCAAAAGGAGCTGTAAGTTCTGAAGGATCTGACTTGCCTGAAGATCTTTCAGAAATGTCTTTGCATCATCGCCTTCAATAGAGACACCAGATCTGTGTTTAAATTTGTATGACAGTTCAGTTCAGTTCAGTTCAGTCGCTCAGTCGTGTCTGACTCTCTGAGACCCCATGTACTGCAGTGCACCAGGCTTCCCTGTCCATCACCAACTCCTGGAGCTTACTCAAACTCATGTCCATCGTGTCGGTGATGACATCCAACCATCTTATACCCTGAAGTTCCCTTCTTCTCCTGCCCTCAATCTTTCCCAGCATCAGGGTCTTTTCAAATGAGTCAGCTCTTCGCATTGGGTGGCCAAAGTATTGGAGTTTCAGCTTCCACATCAGTCCTTCCAATGAACACCCAGGACTCATCTCCTTTAGAATGGACTGGTTGGATCTCCCTGCAGTCCAAGGGACTCTCAGGAGTCTTCTCCAACACCATGGTTCAAAAGCATCACTTTTTTGACAGCTGGCGTGGTCATCAGCCTTGCTGTTCTTTCTAATTTTTTTGCTTGAAAGCTGTGATGATCAGCCTTTGTGTTAGTTCCTGGGGCTGCAGTAACAGAGAACACACACTGGGTGCCTTAAACAATAGACTTCTGTGTCCTCTCAGTTCTGAGGCGGGAAGCTGGAGCTATCCTGCGGGTTGGCCCCTTCTGAGGATCCCTTTCTTGCAAGTGGCCGACCTCTCCTTGCGCCCTCACGGTGTCTTCCCTGTGTGCACCCGTGTCCTGAGCTCCCCTTCCTGTGAGGACAGCGGTCACACTGGATGAGGGCCCTCCTTATATTACCTCAAATTAGTCACTGCTTTAAAGGCGCATCTCCTCAAACAGTCACATTCTGAGGTACTGGGGGTTAGGACGTCGACAAGGGGATTTTAGGGGGACACAGTTCAGCCCACAACAGCCTTCCGGATGGCCCTCCACGGAACTCACATCCACATGTAGGCTCCTCCCTCGAGGAATCAGCTGGTCTCTGTGACGGCAGACTCTGGAGAGGTGACAGGGTGTGGCTTCCATTTGCTCCTCTGCCTCTCGGGCTCTGGAAAAAGCCGGCTGCCATGTTGCAAGGACGCTCAAGAGACCCAAGTTGAGAGAACCAAGGCCACCCATGAACAATCAGCACCAACCTGTGCATCACATAAGGGAGCCTCCTTGGATGCTCAGCCCTCAGATGACCGCACCTCAAGCCGAAAGCCTGGCTGCAACTCCGCGAGGCCTCACGAGACCCTAAATAAGAACTTCCCAACCAGGCTACCCTGGAACCCCTGCCCCCCAGAAACTGTGAGGCGCTAACTGTTTGTTTTTGTTTTGAGCCATTAAACTTGGGAGTATTTCATTACATTGCAATAGCCTCTGGAGCACAGTGGCTAGTAACGCTGCAGCACGCCAGGCCTCCCTGTCCTTCACTGTCTCCCAGAGTTTGCTCAAGTTCACGTCCACTGAGTCCGTGATGCTACGTAACCGCCTCATCCTCTTGCCGAGTAACTGAGAGCTGAAGCCTTGCTCCGCTCTGCTTCCTGACTGCGTGTGCCAATCTGCACTGGGTACCCAGACTCCGAGCCTGCGGGACTGCCCCAGACTTTAGCTTATATCACAAGAGGAAAAGCACACACGTCCCCTTGCAGAGGCCCACGGCGAGCCCTGACCACTTGGCGTTCAGGCAGCTATCATTCCAAGTTCATGCCAGGTTCCAGGGCCAAAAATAAACAGCCCTTTCTCCTTCTTCAAAGCGCTAAGGCTGAGCCACAGTAATAACTGGGAACCGAGAGCACAGCTCTCACGCCGGCGGCCCTTGGACCGGATGGGGCCTGTAGGCATGTTTTATTTGGCTCTCACAGTATTTTAAAAGTTGGGAAACTTTACATTTAAAAAAAAAATCAGATTTTCAGTATCTCCCGAGAGGTTGGAAGCTATGACAACACCAGGCCCACATACCAAGCCGGCAACCATCCACTTGCTGAGCCCAGCGTAGGCGCCTCACTTAGGAACAGGGTAGGGGTGGTTCTAATTCATTCATGGGGCTTAAGATTCACTCGGGTACCTACTCTGGGCCAGGCCCTGCTCTGCTGGCTGGGAATCCTCATGGCAGAGACACACAGCACCTCTGCAGTGCTGGCCTGCTCCTGGGCAGAGAGACCACAAGCACCTAAGTGACTCCAGACTGTGAAGACAGTCAGACAAGGACAGCTCGAGGCGGAGACCAGGGCGAGGTGCCATGGTGGCAGGGTGCCTCGGAAGATCTCTGAGATGATGTCCGAGCGGACTCCCGAATGATGAAACGAAGCTGACCATACAAAGATGTGGGGTGAGAACATCCCAGCCCAAAGGCAGAGCTTGTGCAAAGGCACTGTGGTGTGAATGAGTGTGGAGGGCTCCAGAGGCGGGACCACAACTGGGGACTGGATTTATTCTAATTACAGAAGACAGAGTGGGGGGCTGTGATCTGAGTTGCCTTAGAAAAGCTCCTTCCAACTGCTAACAAAGAAGTGGCTAAGGGAGGGAACAGAATCAAGGAGAAGGGAGGAGGCCCAGATGATCTAGATGAGAGAAGTCCAGAGTGGGCTGGGAGCAAACGGGCTGGATTTGGGATCCTGAGAGCAGGGAGTGCCCACAAGACTTGCAGATGCAGCGGAAGGGGCATGGGGTCAAAAGAGGGAGTCCAGCTTTCTAAAGTGGGGGATATTAAAGTGTGCTTACACCAGATGGGAAACTGACGATTCTGTGGGACAAACACGCCAAGTGCGGTTTAAAGCCTTCATGGACAGTTTACCTGTGCCGAGGAGTAGAGAATTTCTTAGCATTCAGTAAGATTAAGAAAGTTCATTGGCCCAGGAAGCCAAGGTTTCCTGGCTCCGCATACATGCACAGTCCCGCCCTTCGGTGCTAACCCGAAAGGCGAGCACCGAGTTGAGGCCTCCACAGGGAGCTGGGAGACAAGATGAACGGGCACTTCCAGCCTGAGTGGGAGAAGGTTTGGGGGAGAATGGATCCATGTACATGTATGGCTGAGCCCCTCTGCTGTTCCCCTGAAACTACCACAACACTGTTGATTGGCTATATTCTGATACAAAATGCTTTTGCTGCTAAAAAAAAAAAATCAATGGGCATTTGAGATGGTGAGTGGACAGGGACCCAAGATGGTGAGATGGATGGGCACTTTCAAGGACCCTTTCATGTTCCCCTGGACCCGTTCACACGGCAGAGCTCAGCGCCTGTGGGTCTCTGACACTGGGTGTCGGCTCATGAATGCAGTTGTGGGGGTGGTGAGGGGAGAGGGCAGGGGTTTTACGATGTGACTCGGGCAGGGCTTCAAGCTTTTAAAGCTGACCAGCCAAGCCAAGGGCTCAGTGTCCCATTCACAGACTTTTCCCCGAGTCAACAGGCTTATTCACGACTGACCCGAGGATTCCTTGAACTCTCCATGGGAACCTGTCTTTTAGCCACAGTGTCTGTTAATGTTTTCTTTGGCTGATGACTTTTCACTTTTAACCTAACTCCTGAATGCAACTTCCCAGGAATGTAAGGCAGCGACTTCCAGAACATGTCATTCAGCCAGCATGTGGATCTACCAACTTCTGCTCAGAAGAACCCCTGATTAATATTAAGTGACCCCACACCAAGGTTAAGAAGTGTAATTCCTTTCTGTAGATAGAGGTCGAGTTATCCGGGGTGCCTTGTTCAGCTAAGCAAACTAGAGGACACAGGGAGCCCCTGAAGGACGTGCAAGGGGTCAGTGATCAGACTGGCCCTTTAGAAGGCTGCCTCCGGCCACCCTGGGGGGAAAGCCATGTCTAGGGGCAGGGGGCCTCCTGAGACGACCAGGCAATGGTCCCTTGATCTAACGCAGCATCAGGAACAAGGGAGGACGGGGTAGAGACATGAACGCTTGCAGATGTTATACGAGAGGGAAATTGGAGTTTCCAAACTCACAGGTCACTTGCTGGGGCCCCAGGCATGGACAGACAGGGGGAGCCACCCTCGTGAGTGTCTCTCTACCCACATGGCAGCCAAGCCTGTTAAAATGGGGGCTAATTAAGAGAGGCCAGATGCCCACTTCAGGCTGCTTCTGCTGTCTGCTGGGCTGCCCTTCAGACACCCTCCACCCTCCCGACCAAGGGCCTTCCTTCCCTGAATGCTGGGCGAGGGGCCTCGGAGACATGGGACACGTGTTCCTTGTGAACTGGTTTTTGGTTCTCCCTCTAGAGAGTCTGCCTGTGTGACTAGGTCACTTTCTTTCCTTCCCCCACCTCCCCCCCAGATCCAAGATATCACTTACACATGAATTTCTTTTTAAAATTAATGTTTCATTTCACATGTGATCCAGGGATCCACTCTAGCAATTTAACACATCAAGGAGCTCGTTTCAGATTTGATGAGTGAAGTGCACCTTTTTTGCTGTTTCCCAATCGAGTCTGTTCTCCCTGGTAACACGGAGGGTCTAGGCGAGGCTGCTTCACCACCGCAGACTGGGGACTGGGATCGTTCACTTCGTGTGTCATTTCAGCCAGACTACGGTGCCCAGGGGTTTGGTCAGACACCAGTCTAGATGTTGTTTCGAAGGCATTTTTAAGATACGACTGACATTAGACATAGAGAATAAACTTATGATTATCACAGGAGTAAAGAGATGGGATAGATTAGGGATCTGGAGTTAACAGACGCATTACATCTAAAATAGATAAACCACAAGGACCTGCTGTATAGCACAGGGAATTATACTCAGTATCTTGTAATAACCTACAATGGAAAAGAATCTGTAAAAGGTGGCAAAAGGTAAAGAATCCACCTGCCAGTGCAGGAGACGCAAGAGACGCAGATTTGATCCTCGGGTGGGGAGATCCCCTGGAGGGGGAAATGGCAACCCACTCCAGTATTCTTGCCTGGAGAATCCCATGGATGGAGGAGCCTGGTGGGCTACAGCCTATGGGATCCCAAAGAGTCAGACACAACTGAGTGACTGAGCACACATGTATATAAAACTGAATCACTTTGCTGTACACCTGAAACACCGCATTTAAATTTTAAAAAGATATGACTAACATTAAATCAGCAGACTTTGAGCAAAGCAGGTCACCCTCCATAACCTGAGTGGAGCTCAACCGACCCATGGAAGGCTTTAAGAGCAAAGACAGGTCATCTGAAAAAGCTTTTCTCCAGGCTGAAATACAAAACTCTACCCATATTTCCAGTCTGCTGTCCTGTGGAATTCAGACTCAAGACTGAACATCAACTCTTACCTGCTTTTCCAGACTGCCAACCTGCCCTGCAGATTCAAACTTGCCAGGCCCCACAACTGCGTGAGTCAATTTTTTAAAAGCAGTCTATCTATCTACCACCTACTGGTTCTGTTTCTCTGGAGAACCCTAATGATAATAGAAGGTGACTTTGAAGGGTGGAATGTTTCCCTGGTGGCTCAGATGGTAAAGAATCTGCCTGCAATGCAGGAGACCTGGGTTCGATCCCTGGAGGGGCGATCCCCTGGGGGAAGGCATGGCAACCCACTCCAGTATTCTTGCCTGGAGAATCCCATGGACAGAGGAGCCTGGTGGGCTACAGTCCATGGGATTGCAAAGAGTCAGACACAGTTGAGCGACTAACCCCTTCACTTTCACTTGAATGATGGCCTTTCAGACGTCGTCTTGGCTCCACACTGCAGATTTCTCAGAATGACTCGTGAGCTCTTCTTCAGCCTACAGGCTCAGAGCCTTGCACAGGCTCTTCTCTCCACCTGGACACCTTCCCCAGGGTCTGCAAGCTCTCCTCCTCGCATCTCTGCTCAGCATGCCCATCACCCCTTTACCCTGTGCCTCCCTGCAGTACCCCCCACCTGCCGGCCTGCCCTCTCTCCTTTCCTCACGTGCTTGTACCCCTAATGCTTATCAGCACCTGAAATGTGATGTATTCACTCGTGCATTATCTGCTTTCGTGTAGCATCCTTGTCCACTGCGGGAAGGTCAGCTCCAGATAGACTGTCGGTCACTAATGATCTCCCAAGCCTGGAATGGGCCTTGCATACAGTAGGCACTCAATAATGATGAGGTGCAGACTAACTCAAAGACAGACTGATTACGCAAGGAGCGGTGGTGGGGGGGGGCAGAAGGAGGCAGACCCTGGTGAGTGGTTCCCCTTGCCCTTGACTTTCTCTCTAGCCAGGGTACCAGCCAGTGGGGACCAGAGCCCCAGTCTCCCCAACAGCAACCTGATAGCACCCACATAAGACACTTACCAAAGGGGGGGAGCCGCTCGGCTTCCGAGGAGCAGACATGCCTCTCCTGGGTCCTCCTGCCGTAGGTCGCAGAGTAGATGTTGAGAAACTTGGACTCGTGGCAGTGCAGTTTCAGCTCGTGGTCTTCACACACAGTTTTGTTTTTTAACTCATCTGAAGCAGAAACCAAAATCAGCGGCACCATCAGCTTCCCCAGAAGGACTCCGTGAGCATTGCCCGCATCCCAGGAGGCTCCCATCCTCTGTGGGGCTGCACCCCCGGAAGGGGACAGACGGTGTGGCCCTGCCTGCCAGGGGCTCTCTGACCCTGTGAGCCTTCTGCAGGGGGCGGGAGGGAGCAATGAGTGGACCAGGGTAGAGCCCCAGGGATTACGCCAAGGACCAAACTGAGGAGGAGGAGAGACGTCAGGGTGAAGAGGCCAGGGTGTGCTGGGCCAGTCCTAGGACAAGCCTGGCCATAAAGGGAGTTCCTCTCCCTCCCCACCTGAAGACACAGATTTCTTGGTTCAAGGGAGCCTTTTCTCAAATGTCATCTAGGGACCCACACAGCTGCGTGCTCAGTCCCTCAGTCGTGTCCATCTCTTCTCGACCCCATGGACTGTAGCCTGCCAGGCTCCTCTGTCCATGGAATTTCCCAGGCAAGAATCCTGGAGGGGTTGCCGTTTCCTCCTCCAGGGATCTTCCTGGCCCAGGAATTGAACCCGCGTCTCTTGAGTCTCCTGTATTGGCAAGAGGGTTCTTTACCATTAGTGTCACCTGGGAAGCCCCCACACAGGTAAAGACCAAGAATAATCTCAGAGGGAGTCCAGCTAAACCTCTCCACCCAACTTCACAGCATTCTCACATCCCATTTGTGTATCTACCAAGAGACAGAGAAAATATGGACAAGCAAATTACTTCCTTTTCTAGGAGCAAAAAACAAGGCACCATGTCTGTGAACGATCCCTCCTTGAAACACAAGGTCCTATCTCACAGCATGGGGAACTACAGCCAGCAGCATGTGATAGACCCTAATGGAAAAGAATATGAAAAAAAAAAAAAAAAGAACCCCTCTTTGGAGGTGTGAAGAGCTGGTTCCAAGTTCGGCAATTCGGGAACAACGGGCCCTCTTGCTGGCGGGGGTCCCAGGAGAGGAAGATTCCAGCTCATGGTTGGTTAGTCCCCAAAGAATTTAATAAAAGTTTGTTTAATCTGAGTACCATAGTGAAATTCTCTTTGCAACATTATACAGAGGTGACATTATAACTGCATCCTGGAGAAAATAGACTTCACTGGGTTTTTTTTATGGAGTATACCCAAAAAAAATTCAATTAATTTAAATGTTTACTAATGAATGGATTTTTTTAAGTAGTAGTGTTCTTGCCTGGAGAATCTCAGGGATGGGGGAGCCTGGTGGGCTGCCGTCTATGGGGTCACACAGAGTTGGACACGACTGAAGCGACTTAGCAGCAGCAGCAGTATTTTTTAAGTAATAATAGTACTTAATATTAAATAATAATACATTATAATACTAGTACTAAAAATCATAACACCACAGATGCAAAAGACTACCTAATATGTGGTTCCATTTCTGTGAGATATCCAGAAAAGGCAAACCTGTAGAGACAGAGCAAAGGTTTGCGGTTTTCTGAGGCTGAGGGTTGGGGACATGAAGTGACCATGACAAACGGACACCGGGAAGCGTTTGGAGAGGATGGAAAGGTTCTGTAGCTGGACTGATGGGCTAGTTGCACAACTCAGTACAGCTACTAAAAATAGTTGAGCTGGACACTTAAGTGAACGCTATGCTATGTAAATTATACCTCAGCAAAGACATTTCTGTCTTATTTTTATTTATGTGGCTGTGCTGGGTCTTAGTTGCAGGATCTTCTGTCTTCGTTGGCCTGTGGGATCTTTAGTTGCAACATGCAAACTCTCAGCTGTGACATGTGGGATCTAGTTCCCTGACCAGGAATCGAACCCCAGGCCGCCTGCATTGGGAGGGTGGAGTCATAGCCACTGGACCACTAGGGAAGCCCCAACAAAGATATTTTTAAAATAACAACAGCTAATATTTACTGAGCCCTTTCTCTGAACTTGGGCCTTGTTCTAGGATCTTGGTATGTCACAGTGAATTTAATAATCAAAACAGCCCTTCTGTGAACCACCTCTTCTTATCCTTTGCATGTTATGCTTTGGATTTTTAGAAAATCGTTTGTAGGAAGGATTCACAGATGCTGGATGCTAACTTTTGAACTTTCCTCTCTTACATGTGATAAATATCTTTTCTTAGCCTCCCACTTATTTTGGACTTTGCAAAATAAAAGCAGAGGAAAACCTGAGGGGGACCATGGTTATTTCTTTGCATGTGTGGTTCTCTCCCGCCCCCATCTAAATATTTTTATTAAAAAAAATCATGAAAAAATGTTAGCCCCACTCTATCACCTCAATCCTAGTTTTTTTCTATTTTGAAATGGCAACCAGGGGCACACCTTTCAGCCAGACAAGCACTGGTGTCCCTAGCAAACAGGAGCTAAATTCCAGGATGGGGAGGAAGAACAAGGAAAGCTAGTCCACACCTCCCATCGCCCCCACGCCCACCCTTTTATTTCTCTCTCCCACTCATGTTTTTATTCCACTTTTCTCTCCTGGATTGGAGGTGCAGGCTGATCCCTCAAATCAAAGTTTTCCAGTTGTCATCTGAGGCCCATCATGAAATCAGTTTAGTGAGTCACGATTAGAAATTAAAAAAAAAACAAACAAAGAATAGTTCAGAAAACATCAAAGCACATCATACAAAGTAAAGATAAACACTGTTTAATAACGGATTCCTTTTAGTTGTGTGTGGTTATGTTGGGCCAAAAGGCAAAATGTTTTTCTTACTCTGGGTTGCGATCAAACCATTCTGAAATTCCCTGAAGGAGAAGGCGAGAGCAGTAAACATCAGGGCAAAGGTGGCCAGTGGGACCTTCATATCCTGGAATTACCGATGCTTAAGTCCCAATCTTAAAACATGAAAGAAAATAATTTCCTAGTAGAAATTCCACCTTTCGGTAACTTGTAAATCCCCATGCCTAAAAACACAGAAGGAGCAGTGAGGCAAAGCTTTTGAAGTGCTTGAAGGAAAAATTTTAGTATCTCAAGATTACCATCAGCTCCGGTGCTGGAAAACTTGGGCAATGGTTCCTTAGAACACGTTGATGGGAAGATTCATGAGTGAGAGATGTAGAGCAGAAAGCAAGTTACAGATGTTCCCAGAATCCCCATCCTGTCTAGGATCTGCACATACCTGTGAGGACCCATCAGAGGAGGAAAAAGTCAAGTGATGACTAAGCAAATGTTTCAGAAGTCCTTTACCCAACACTGAAACCTTAATAAAGCAGTTTAAACTTAGAGCCGAGAAAAGTTTTGTTTTCTTTTTCTTAATAAAAGGAACATGGAGTCTGACCTTGACATTGGAAGGTCTGATTTCGGTGAGTCATATCCGCACTGCTATGAGTTCTTCAGAGTTTTGATGAGCAAACACTAAATCCCACCAACACCGAAATATTGCCTGACTTCAAAGGCCCAGTGTGAGAGACAGCCTTTGATGCAGAACAGAGGGCCCGGGTAGACACACCAAATGAGCCCAAGCACCCTTCTAACTAGAAGAGTACCAAAAATGCTAGGAATGCCCTGCCTTGGCAGAGCTCGCCAGAAGAGGAGGAGGGAGAAGGCCGGACGAAAACCAAGCCTTATCTCAGTATTCCGGAAACTTCTGAGCAGGAATGGTTTCTTTCTTTTTTATCAGAACTTTTTAAAATTAGAAGAGCTTTTTTAAGGCATGTCATGAAATGCATTTGGTGGTGGTGGTGGTTTAGTTGCTAAGTCATGTCCGACTCCGGCGATCCCATGGAGTGTAGTATTTAGTAGTCCCCATTTGTCTGGTTTTTAAGATCCATTGATTAAAGGTACCAGCCTCGGTATAAGCCAAAAACTCACCCAGAGAAACACAACACCCCCATGTAAGCCTCCAATGGTTTCTGTCCCCAGATTACCGGCAAATCGACTCCTGGAATGGAGGGACCTGTGAGTGTCACGTTGCATGCTTGGGGTTGCCACTGTATGCTGCTGCGTCTCTCGGTTCCTTGGGAATGTCATGGAGGCTGGAGTCGATTTTAACTCACTGACAGTGAGTCGACAGTAACTCACTGTCACTGAAGAGTGACATTTCTGGGTTCTAAAAACAATGATACTAGTAACATAATTGCTGCTTTTCTTGGAGAGCTAGAACTTGTGTCAGAGCTGAGTCAGAGTGCTCGATGGTTATCAGAAGAGAAAAGGTGTGGGCAGCCTTTGCAGAAATGTGCTGCCAACATCCGTGTGGGTTTGGATGCTCTACCCAGGAGCCTGGGTGGAGGTACAACCACCCAGGCTTAAAGGCGGCAAATTCTCCCTCCTAATTAGAGGTCGATGTGTGCGATTCATTCCTCTTTAACGATATACAGACACATATGCCCATCAGCAGCGGCCTTTCAGAGATGGGTACGGGGAGCGACAAAATCGAGCAGGGCCCTGTGGGACTCCTGGGCATGGAAGGCTTTCTGGCCCCTGTTTCTGGTTTGCAGGGAATAGACTCCAGCCTCCATGATATTCCCTGAACTGCAAAGGGCAGATTAGAACAGTTGCTAATCAGAGAAGAGAGGAAATGCGGAAACTAGAGAAAAGCAGCCAAGAAACAGTAGTGCAGCCTTGGGGGAGGGTCCTGGTTCCTTCTCAGGGGATACACAGAGCAACGTCTTCGAGCTCTTTACAGAACTAAAACCCAATGAATGGAAGGTGTTCAGCTCAGTTCAGTTGCTCAGTCGTGTCTGACTCTTTGTGACCCCATGGACTGCAGCACACCAGGCCTTCCTGTTCATCACCAACTCCCATAGTTTACTCAAACTCCTGTCCATGGAGTTGGTGATGCCATCCAACCCTCTCATCCTCTGTCGTCCCCTTCTCTTCCAGCCTTCAATCTTTCCCAGCATCAGGGTCTTTTCCAATAAGTCAGTTCTTCGTGTCACGCGAGTGTATGTTCCTCGGTTCTTTGTCTCGACACAACAAAGATTTGGAGCAACGGACATTAAAGCCCTCGGCGCGTCACAGCTCTCAGGTCTTGGACTAACCATGCTACAGCTCTTAGGCAAATCAGTGTTACAGCTCCATTTTATTTAGAAGATAGCAGGAGAATCCAAGACTCAAAGAGAAGAGAGTGGAGGAGTGCAAGGGGAGGGATGAGGGGGAAAGAGAGAGAGAGAGAGAGAGTGCACGCACGCGGGAGAGAGAGTCCCAGAGAAAGCGCTTTGGCTCCTCCTTTTATATGTTTTTTCCTCCACCTGGGCCTGCCCTATGCAAATTGGGCTTAGCCAGGAGTGCTGTTTGTTCTGTTTGTTCTGCCTGAAGTCTTCACTGTGGTCCTCGGACCTTCCTTGTCTTGTAGCCACCACCATTTTGGACTCCTTTTCCCTATTCTACCTACCTAACATTCGCATCCAGTGGCCAAAGGATTGGAGTTTCAGCTTCAACATCAGTCCTTCCAATGAATATTCAGGGTTGATGTCCTTTAGGATTGACTGGTTGGATCTCCTTGCAGTTCAAGGGACTCTCAAGAGTCTTCTCCAATCCTTCAGAGCTTTTGGAAGGTGTTGGCATTCTTCATTCCAGAGAACACCACCTGAGCCCTAATCCTATCAGCAAGCTCACCCTTGACCTACTGCTATAAAACTCCTCGCCAAATCCCCATGGGTTGGGACATGCAGTTTTCTGTGGCAACAGCCTGCTGTGTCCCCCTTTCCCTGGCAAAGCAATAAAGCTATCCTTTTTCTACTTCACCCAAAACTCTGCCTCTGAGATTCGACTCAGCATCAGTGCACAGAAACCAAGCTTTCAGCATCAGTGCTTTTCCCTGATAGGAATATGTTATTATTGACATTATTTACAGCTGCCAGTGCATGACAATATTAACGTAAAGACAGCCATTTAGCCTCTTTTATTGTGTTTTTAGGGGCTTCTCCAGTGGTACAGAATCTGCCTGCAATGCAGGAGACTCAGGAGATGCAGGTCTGATCCCTGGGTTGGGAAGATTCCCTGGAGAAGGGCATGGCAACCCACTCCAGTATTCTTGCCTGGAGAATCCCATGGGCAGAGGAGCCTGGCAGGCTAGAGTCTACAGTGTCACAGAGTCAGACACAACTGAAGCGACTGAGCACACACACGCACGCTGTTTTTAAGTCCTCAACAGACAATGCACCCTGCTATTCCCTAGGGCAGAGCACACCCCCCCATCCCCAATCATGGGTATGTCACTGCCTTGCAGTCATTCATTATCTTTAGCAAGAATTACTTAAGGCCTTCCCTGGTGGTCCAGTGGTTAAGAATCTGCCTGCCAATGCAGGAGACATGAGTTTGATCCCTGGTCCAGGAAGATTCCACGCCATGGGGCAACTAAATCCGTGCACCAAAACTATGGTGCCCATGCTTTACAGCCTGAGAGCTGCAACCACTGAACCAATGTGCTGCAGCCACTGAAGCCTGGATGCTCTAGATCCCATGGTCTTCCACAAGGGAAGTCACCACAGTGCGAAGCCCACTCACCTAGAGAGTAGTCCCTCTCACTGCAACTGGAGAAAACCCCACACAGCAATGAAGACCCCATGCAGTCAAAAATCAAGTAAACATATAAATTAAAAAATTTTTAAAGACTTACTTTAATCTTCCCCTTGGGATAACAGCTGCCAGTCCCTGAACTCAACTCCCTGACAGGTCCTGTGCTAAGCATTTTACACACAGCACTATATTTTTATTCTTTACAGCAGCCCTGCATAGAAAGTGTATCATGTATCATCTTTATTTTACCATTGAGTTATAGAGGCTCAGAACACTTCCTTCCACTGTCCAAGATCACAGACAGCCCCAAAGCAGACAAGAACATGAACCCCAAATTCAAAGACCTGCTGCAACCAAAAATTCTCCAAAGGGATGAGATTTAAGGACGAGGTGAAGCATGGCACACAATCAAGGAAAGAAGATTCCAGTGAGGACTGCTGATAAAATACTCTCCACACAACACACAAATGTGCCCTGATCTGTAGCCTCAGCCAATCTCCCTGGTATAAACACTTTCATCAGGGTGGCTGTCACTGCACAGGTAAGGACGGGCCGAGACGGGTGAGCTGGCTCCCATGGTAAGGCTGGCTCCATGCGCCCTGGGCTCAGCAGTGGGGCCTTTGGACACTCAGAGTGTTATGCAGGGACTGGAACTGGGGCCATGGAGAAGAGCCTCTGGAGGTGAGTGCTGCAGAAAAAGAGGGAGCAGGGTGTGGGGACAACCTCACTGCCAACACTGTTTCATAACAGCTCATAGGAACTCCAGCAAACTTCAGTGCCCCAGGTCACCAATGTCCATCCAGGTCACACAAGATGCTCTGGTCTGAACCCTTGTGTCCCCCTAAAATCCCCTTGCTGAAATCCTAATGCCCATGTGATTAGGAAGTGGGATTAGGCATCAGGAGGTGGGGCCTTTGGAAGGTGCTTAGGTCATGAGGGTGCACCCTCATGATTGGGGTTAGTGCCCTTACATACGGGACCCCAGAGAGATTCCTTGCCCTTCTGCCAAGTGTGGTTAGAGTAAAAAGGACAGCTGTCTATGAGAAGCAGGTCGTAAGAAGATACCAAGTCTGCACCTTGATCCTGGCCTTCTCAGCACCCAGAATTGAGAGGAAGAAATTTCTGTTGATTGTAAGACACCTCATTCATGGCATTTTGTGATAGCAACTCAGATGGACTAAGACACAGGGCTCGCCCCTCTAGTCTGTTACACATAAGGCAGCCAGAGGGGGCTTTACAACCCCATCCAAGGACACTGCCTGCTTAAATGCTGCCCTACAGGAAGACTCCGCCTCCTCCCTGGCCATCAGGGCCCTGAATCCTGCCCCAGCTCTCTGCCTGGTGCTTCTTTCTGCTCCCTCCAGGCCCCTGCACCTCCGGCCGCAGGCTTCTCTAAGGAGTGAGCTTCCTGTGTCCTGACCTGACCCCAGCCAGGAGTTCTTCATCACTTGCTGGGAAAGTCTTCCCTGAACTGAGGTCAATCGATTCCTCTTTGAGCTTCCTGCACAGTATCAAGGGCACAGGGGTCTTCTTTAGATATTTTTTTAAGAGAGAGGGTGTTTCTGGGGAAAGGAGATGTTTGGCCTAGAATCTAAGACGTGATCAAGTATGGAAAGATCTCAATAAATGTTTTCTGGGTGACGGGACAATGGAAATCACCCAAGACAGAACAACCATCCATGAACCCTCTGCCAGACGTGAGTTCTCTTCATAAGCAGGACCTGGCCACACTTGTGCACAGCAGTGCTTAGTGAGGGTCTGATGAAGTGAAGTGGGCAGACAGGCCTCACTGCCCGCTGGAGAAACAGGGCTTTGGCCCTGCACCAGCTTTCCCGGGGCCTGCTGATCTCACAAGGGCCTTTTCACTTCTTTCAGATGCTGGTCATGCCCAGCCTCTAATCATAAGCAGTTTTCCAACAGACATAAGATGCGAGACACTATCTCGCAGAAGTGTCTTGGCAGAAGTGGAAAAGAAGGCGAAGCTTAGGCAGACAAGGGTGTGGCCAAGGGTGTCATCTTTTTTGGGGGTGGGGGGGCTCTTTTTTTGTTTTTGTTTTTTTCGGCTGTGCTGGGACTTTGTTAGAGCACGAGGGATCTTTAGTTGCCGCATGCAGGATCTAGTTCCCGGATCAGGGACTGATCCCCCTGCACTGGGAACGTGGAGTCTTAACCACTGGACCACCAGGGAAGTCCCTGGTGTGGTCATTTCTGAGATCAGGCGCCTCTAAGAGCGTGGGCATCTAGAAATGAATTTCCTGAGTCTACTGAGTGGGGGAGGAGTTGGTGAGAGTTCCTGGGGGTGGCGTAGACTGTTCTGCAAAGTCTGGACCTACTTGTGGGAGTCTGTGATTGTGTGTACTTGTGAGTAAGTGTGTGGCTACATGAGTGACAATGCATATGTGTATAATATGGGTGTGATAGTGTGCATGTGTGAGAGTCCAGCTGTGTGCACTGTGAGCGTGTGACAGTGGGGGGGCACATGTGAGTGCGAGTCTGGGTGTGTGTTTGAATGAATTACTGCATTGTGGTGGCAGTGCAGAATTTTCCAAAATTTCATCCCTGACCGTTGGCTAAATGTCTTTGCTAGCACACTGCTGTCTTTCCAACAAGTTTTTCAAGTATTCCCAGGAACCTGTAATTACCTACACTTCTCTCAGGCCCTCCATGCCTGGAGGTGTGACCTCCTCATGGAACAGCAATTACTTTGGGACTGCAACTGGTTAACCACAAAACTGGTGTGCGTTAGAAAGGGGGGAAGTCAGTGGAGAAAGGTGCAAGACTCAGCATGGAAGAGGCTGGAGACTTCCCTGGAGGTCCAGTGGGTAACACTCCAAGCTCCCAGTGCAGGAGGCGCGGGCTCAATCGCTGGTCGGGGAACTGAGATCTCACACGCTGCATACAATGGCCGGAAAAAAAAAAGGACAGAAAAGGCTGCTCCCACCAAGCCCTCTTCTTTCTCTCAGGAAAGATGCTGCTTCAGGATGGCCCACTGAGGATGAGAGTGGGAGGAAGCCAGCTCGTAAAGATCTGTCACTGTGGGCTCAGGCGGTAATTGTGCCACCGGCCACCCCCAGAAGAACAAGCCGCCCCGCAGCTGAGGGGGTGGGGGAGCCTCATAACAAGCCCTCCTCTGAAAAAGAGAACCAGCTCCCCATTTTTTGGGAAAAGCAATTGCAGTCTCTTGTCGCCCCGTACCTTTAGCATCAGTACCACCGAGTTTTACAAACTAGGAAGGAGTTTTTTAAAAACTCAGGGGTGGGCTTCCCTGGTGGTCCAGTGGCTAAGAATCTGGCTGCCAATGCAGGGGACACAGGTTTGATCCCTGGTCTGGGAGGATCCCACATGTTGCACAGTAACTAAGCCCAGGTGCCGTGACTACTGAGCCTGTGCTCTGACGCCTTCAAGCTGTAACTACTGAGCCTGGGTGCCACAGCTACTGAAGCCTGAGTGCCCAGAAGCCCGTGCTCCGCAACAAGAGAAGCCACTGCAATGAGAAGCCGGCGCCCTGTTCCCCTCAACCAGAGAGAGCCTGCATGCAGCAAGAAAAAGCCCGCATGCAGTAACGAAGACCCCAGCACAGCCAAATAACTAAATAAACGAATTAAAAAGAAGAAAACTCAGGGGCCAAGAACCTACACAGGTAAGTGTGCACACACACGAGGCTGGGACCCCGGCATGTCTAATAATAAGCGTTCCAAAGCTGGACGGATGCCAACTGGTCCACTGGCGGAGCATTTTCATCAGGCTATGAATGAAACTGGGAGCCCACACCCCCACGCACTCTGCCCCCCTCGGCAGTTACTTACTAGGTTGGCATTTAAAGGAGACCAGGAGGTATTTACTGCTTCCTGGACAAAGGTCAGGTCCAAAAACACGGCTATTGACCAGGAGGTGGCAGGCCCGCTGGTTCTGACACTCGTCCAGCACCTTCTAAAAGGAGAGGTAGAAAAGGGACAGGCTTGAGAACCACATGCAGCGTCTGCGGGACCCCACGCCTGGGCTGCTCTGGAGGGACGGGCCCCTGCCTGCCTGGCCTGGGGCTCCCATTTAAAGTCTGAGTCTGAGCCTAAGTCTAAGACAGAAGCACCCACACGGGGCTGATCGGATCGGCCCCGGTCTGCCCATCGCTCCTCACAAAAAAATATCTGCTCCAACAGCGCCAGGCCTCCCACAGAAAACCAGTCTCCAATTAGCCTTGCCTGGCACCACTACTGAAGTTCTGGCGAAAGAGTGACATCGTGGAGGCTCCTGGGGACATAAGCTATATCAAGGTACCACAGAGGGTGGACTGGAAGAAACGCAGATGCCCACCCCTACCCACCACGGCTGTGCGAAACAGTCACAGCTACGCATCCTTAGAAACCCCCAACACGGGTCACAGGAACCGTTAGTGTTTGGAAGACTCCTGGGCTTCCCCGGTGACTCAGATGGTAAAAGAATCCACCTGCAAGGCAGGAGACCCGGGTTCAATCCCTGGGTTGGGAAGATCCCCTGGGGAAGGGAATGGCTAACTACTCCAGTATTCTTGCCTGGAGAATCCCATGGACAGAGGACTCTGGAGGGCCACAGTCCATGGGATAACAAAGAGACAGACACGACTGAGCGACTAACACTTTCATTTTCAGTTTTTGGAAACCCCGACCCAAATGCAGGTCAACACATGAAAATTAAAAAGTTGATCCTTACCCTCACCAACCGCAAGGACACAGGACCCACCCACTTCTGAGCGGTATCCCATCCAGCAGAACACTCAGGCTTTCTGTTGAGCCTCTGGCTTTAAACACTTTCCTTCAAGCCTCTCCTGACCTTTCCCAGGCTGATCACACCTTTGTGAGTGAGTCTGCTCTGGGCAAGCTCGGGGACCACCCACCACTGGGTCGCAAGTAGGCCTCCATCCCACTGCTGCCCTCCCAGTTCCCACATGGGTCAGGACCGCCCCCCCCATCATGAACACAGAGGTCCTCCACATCAAGAATAGGAAAAACGCTCCTAAGAATCTACTTATTCCTGTTGGACTGAATTTAGTGCCAATTCACAAGCCTGTCTGGAGTCACCGTGTTCTCACAGTCGCCCATGGAATATCTCCGTGAAGGATGCTGGCCCTACCAGGTATTCTCTGTCACCTTAGGGGCCTCACAGTTGTGCATAAAATCAGGAGAAATGCCCAGGGAAATCCCCAAGGACCCCCAAAAGATGGAGCATATTCCTTGGCTGAGGGAATCATCAGCCGTTGCATAGCTCCTTGTGTTACAACCACGGGACCCAAGGCAGCGCTCTTTCCAAAGTGTGTCAGAGCTGAGAGGTGCAGGGAGGGGACTTCCTATAGCCATTTAGTCTCGGGATGAGGTAGATGGGAAGGTGTCACCCCGCTCCCTCCTACGTTGGGCAACCGCCCTCTGAGGAAGCCCCTTGCATCAGCTCTCAAAACACAGGTTAAAAGAGGAAAGAATCTCTTAACCTCTGGAGGAAAAAGAGCAGCACGCAGGGATGCTTCTGGCAGACGAGCCCTCTGAACAACATCCGGACTGTGTTTACAAATGCTGAGTCGTCCGCCTGGTTACGGGAACATCCTCTTCCCTCGGGGTTGCCTGGCAGAGGCAGGCGCCCAGATCAGAGGATAAGGTTGGTGCCCGCGTGTGCCAGGAGTTCATACCTCCCCAAAGTAGGCACTTCCGCCTTGGTGGCACTGGTCACTGTTCTTTGAAAGCCCAGGGAAAAGCTTGGCACCAGGCAGGTGGGCATGGGCTGCTGGACTTAGGAATAGGGACATTTTCAGGGTACGGGGAAGGGCTGGAGGGAAGGTGGGGCATGCAAGGAAAGGAAATGCTCATCTCCAGAAGAAACATGTTGTCTCTCCTCAGGGCATGGAAACCAGGGGATTCATTCAAACACATTTATGTGGTTTCTTGGTGGGTGTCTTCACCAATCACGTGACCACCCAGATACTACAGTGCTTGGCATGAAGCAATAAATAGTCCAGGCAACAGACAAAACCTTACGTTATCACATTAGGTTTGTTTCTCCTCTTCCAGCCTTAGGCAGAGCTGTGCCGTGTTGAAGCTGATTCTATTTCTCCCCAATCCTTTTCGGAAATTTACCGTTACTCTCATTTCTCACAACAGACAAAAATCAAGCTGACATCTAATTCACCAGCTACTCTAACCGCCTTGACATCAACAGATTCATAGGGAACTTCGGAGGCATTAAAAAAAAAAAAAAAACAACTGACTCCATAACCTTGGCCAACTAGTTATAGATGTTGAGGGGGCCAGGAAAGCTGGATGGAGGTTGTTTGGGTAACTGAAAGCAAGAATAGTTGAAAGTCATCATGGATACTGGGGTTGGCCAGAAGAGTTCTTTCAGGTTTTTTGTGCGCTGCTACAGAATGCATTAGTTTTGACCTCCTCATAGACCAAGTGTTTCCCCAATGCCAATCGAAAAAAAAATGAGTCAGCTCCGCACCTCCACCCCCAATTCCTGGTACTATCAAGAGTAAACCAGCAGAGACTGGTCAACAGAGATCCAAACAGTTAACCAGCAGAGACTGTTCAACAGAGATCCAAACCAGAATAACATGATTATCTATAACTGAAGAAGCAAAGCCTAAAAAATAGCAAAGATAATTATTGATATTCCTCTTCCTTGAGTGCATTCTCTAAGAATCTGACCATGACCTCTGATGTCTGCCTTGCAGTTTCTACTAAAGCAGGCATGGCCTTTCCTTGTCTCCTGGGGGTGGGGTGGGGGGTGGAGGGGCTGATGAGAGATGTTAAGTCTCGAGGTTGAAACCCAGCATAATGGTATGACTTAGCTTTAATGCAGGGAGCAGCGTGTCTTTTAATAAATTCATTCTGCAAGTGTATCACCGGAGGGCTCCAATAAGTAGGCATTCTATACAGACTCAGAAGCAAAGACTAGCTCATTTGCCAAATTCGTGATCTGTCTACACGGAGATTTTCAGGGATCAGGCTTGCTTGGAGTGAACTGTGGAATCACAAGTATATACACAGAGAGAGGGACAGAGAGGCAGAGGCAGAAAGATAGAAAACCATTTTGTCATCTTAGAACATCTTAGGAAAGGCAATACCTGCAGTGTGGTGGGCACCACACAGGTTAGGCTGTCTTCCCTCTGGGAGGCAGGCTGCTGCGGACTACACTTTTGGTAATCTTGCCCATAAAATGCCGACTGGACACTTATCGTGGAATGCCGAGGACACTGCAGATTCAAATGGTCCCCGTCACAGGCATAGGCGGTGTGGTTTTGCAGGAGTTTGGTTAGGTAACCTGGAAAATATTCAGCTGGGTTACAAGGGGTGTAGGACTTCACCACTCCTTCATGGATTTCGGAGCGGGAGGACCTCAGCTCCCCTTGGGCGGGGGCTGGGCAGTGCAGAAGGTGTGGGCGGGGCTTCATCCGCTGTGGGCGGGGCTTCCTCCCTTGCTCCCTGGGACAGGACATCAGACAGCTGGGGGCCGAAAGGGAGCAGATGCTGGCTTTTCTGTCTGGGCTGGACCCCTTGGTCTGGGCTGGCCCGCGGCAAGGCTCCGAGAGCGTGTTCCCTCCAGGAAGCACTGAAGGGCTGGCCAGGAGGCAAGAAGTCCTGAAGCATCTCTGTAACGTAGGAAGAGGGAGACTTGGCTTCTCTGATCTCCCACTAGCTGGGCCAGGCCTTCCTGGACCGAGAGGATGCCCATTTTATTTTAGAAAACCAGTCCTGGGCCTGCCTCTGTCCTGGAGAAGAAACCAAGGCAGGCATCCTGCCTAGGGTAAGGGACTTCTCTGAAGGGAGGGGAGAGGGGATGGTAGGGCTCCGTTATGGGTCCAGCAGTGTCTTCCCCCAAATTGACTTTCACCAGGAACCTCAGAATGTGACCTTATTTGGACACAGGGTCATGGCAGATGTAATTAGTGAAGCTGAGATCAGGAGTGAGAAGGTCCCTGAATCCTATATGACTGGTGTCCTGACGAGAAGAGAGGGAGACACGGGGCGGCAATCATGTAAAGACTACAGTGATGTCTCTGCAAGCCAAGAACCTCCAGGGTGGTCAGGAGCCAATGGGAGCTGGAAGACAGTAGGAAAGATTCTTTTTTTTAGTTAAAACATATATGTGTGTGTGTGTGTGTGTGTGTGTGTGTGTGGGGCACAGTCTGTGGGATCTTGTAAATATATATGTGTGTGTGTGTGTGTGTGTGGCTGTGCTGCACAGTCTGTGGGATCTTAGTTCCCTGACCAGGGATCGAACCTGTGTCACCTGCAATGGAAGCTCAGAGTCTTAACCCCTGGACCACCAGGGAAGTCCCAGGAAAGATTCTTCCTGAGAAACTTTGAAGACAGCACGACCCTGCTGACACCTGATCTAGACTTCTGACTTCCAGAACTATGAGAGAATGTATTTCTACGGTTTTCAGTCATCTGAGTTCACAGTCATTTGTTACAGCAGCCCCAGGAGACTTATACCGGCTCCCTGTCACTGCACCTCCAGCGAGGCTGGCTGGGTCGAAAAGGCCTTGGGCTCGGAGGAGCTGTGGACGGCCTGGCAGGCACCAGCAGCCTGGACGTTTTCTCAGAAAGGAGGAAGGAAGGTTCATCTGAGATGCAGATTCCTTTCCTCCTTCTCACACCTCATGAGGTCAATCGCGAGGCAGCTGGGAGGGAAGCCAGGGACTTTCTGGGGAGGTGTGTGGGAGATGGTGTGGCAGCGTCAGCCTTCGAGGGGAGGAGGGGTGTGGAGGAAGGCAGCCTCCAAGCGCCCCAGTCCCCGCAGGGATGGGCCGTGCTTGAGCTATTCCTGCTTTGGTTTCAAAATCCTCTCTGAACCGTCATGATTGACAAAAGGCGCCCAGTCCAGCTCCCTGGGCTCCCCTGATGGTCGCTGAGAAGGGACTCAGATGCTCGGCCCTAGGTGGGGCTCACCTGCCAAAGCACACCTGCCCAGTGTGAAAGCGAAGACTGGGCGCCCTCACCAGCACTCTGCATCCAGACCTTAGGTGTCCGGCTGTAATTACTTTTTTCCTTCCCACCCACGACCACCATCATAAGACCGGCCAAGGAATCAGCCACCCCGAATTAACTTCACTTAGAGAAGTAAAGTCTAGCTTTGAGCAGCAAAAAAGCCTGTGAATCGGGGCTTCCCAGGTGACATTAGTGGTAAAGAACCCACTTGCCAATGCAGTAGATGTAAAAGATGTGGGTTTGACCCCTGGGTCAGGAAGATCCTCTGGAGAAGGGCACGGCAACCCACTCCAGTATCTTTGTCTGGAGAATCCCATGGACAGAGGAGCCTAGTGGGCTGCGGTCCATAGGATCACAAAGAGTTGGACATGACTGAAGTGACTTAGCATGCATGCATGCATTGTGAGTCAGGATCCTGTTTGTTGGAATGTTGTTACTTATAAGGTGAACCCCTCGGGGCACCGAGAGGGACCAGGCAGAGATCCCTTGCTGGTCCTGGGGCCCCAGGTCAGGGTCATCCTGTAGGGTGCACAGGTGGGCCCTGATGACGCCATGATTTATGCAAGATTCTCTGTGGGGTCTTAGGATCCTGGGAGCTCAGGGTGGCTCTGAGGCTGCCCGCAGGCCGGTACCCACCCTGAAGCTTCCCAGGGTTGTACTCTCATCCTTGGATCCCCTCGGCTTTGTCAATAAAATGTTCTTGTCCATCATACCCTGTCCTTCATGGGGATGCTCAGCTGGCTGAAAGCTTAAATCAGTTCTGGGAGCATGACCTCAGCTTAGTGTTTATGGTCTGTTCGAAAGGCCATTTACTCTGGCTAAATGATGTTAAGGCCCTGGGACAGATGGAGCCACAAGACCAAAGGGGCCTGATTCCCAGACTGATGAAGTGAATTGCTGCCTGCTGCACAGACTGTCATGTGAGTGAGAAAGAAACTTCTGCTGTGTTCGGACTATCACCTCTCATCACCCAGTTTGTCATGTGTTAGTAGTTTGTCTTCAGGAAACAAACTTGATCTCCGTGGGACTGTTTGCATCAAAATACAGCCGGATGCACAGCAATGGCCAGAGCCTCCCTGCTACCATCTTCATATCCTGAGAGTGATGTTCTGGAGACAGAAGCTCGATGCACAGAATTGATTAACTGGAGGTCTTTCCGGCCCTTTTGCACTTTGAGGAGAGAGGGGAGCCTCCTTCCCGATACATCAGTTCTGACACTCTACAAGCTCAGCAGTAAAACTTGCTCTAGACTCAGTCTAATTCCCTCTTCGGAAACCTAGGCCTAAGTCCATCAATGGAATATTATTCATTCCTTGGACTGCAAGGAGATCAAACCAGTCAATCCTAAAGGAAAGCATCCCTGAATATTCATTGGAAGGACTGACACTGAAGCTGAAGCTCCAATACTTTGGCCACCTGATGTGAAGATCGACTCATTGGAAAATACCCTGATGCTGGAAAAGACTGAGGGCAGGAGGAGAGTGCGGCAGACAATGAGATGGTTGGATGGCATCACTGATTCAATGCACATAAGCTTGAGCAAACTCTGGGAGATAGTGGAGGACAGAGGAGTTTGGTGTGCTGCAGTCTTTGGGGTCACCAAGAATCAGACATGACGTAGTGACTGAACAACAACAACAAATGAAATGAGCTATGAAGCCACAAAAGACATGGAGGAAACAAGAGGTATATGATTAGGTGAAAGAAGCCAATTTGAAAAGGCTCCATATCGCATGATTGCAACTATATGGTATTCAGGAAAAGGTGAAACTATGGAGACAGTGAAAATATAAGTGGTTGCCAGAGGTTTGCGGGGGAGAGAGGGATGAATAGGTGGAACACAGAGGGAGTGTAGGGCAATGAAACCATCAAAGGTGGCACCGCGTCAAGAGAGAAGCTCGGTATGAACTATGGACTCTGGGTGGCAATCTGGTGTCACTGCAGGTTCCCTGGCTGTGACAGTACACCGCTGGTGCGGGCTGTGTGGGGTAGTGGGGGAAGCTGTGGGTGAAATCCCTGAGCTTTGTGCTCAATTTCGCTGTGAACCTAAACCTTCTCAGAAAGAAAGTCTATTTAAAAGGGGAAAAAAATCTGGACTTCCTTGGTGGTCCACTGGTTAAGACTCTGCCCTTCCAATGCAGGGGGAACAGGTTTGAGCCCAGGTCAGGGAAGTGAGATCCCACATGCCGTTCGGTGTGGTCAAAAGAATTTTTAAAACTTTAAAATAAGATAATATAAAACAGTTGTATGCAGTTAAAAAAAAAAAAAAGGAAAAAGTTTAAAAACCACCCATGCATCCCCAGGCTAGCATGACCTTAGGGAAGAGAGGGTTAGGTGACAGGGAGGGGACATGAGGGGGAGTGTATGTGAGCTGCCAAAGCTCCTTCTCGACTTGAAGGGCGGCTACACATGTCACTGTGTCTAAGTTCACTGGCTGCGCACTTAGGATCTGTGCAAATTTTTGTTGGTAGATAAATGTTTGTTTAAAAAACCTTTACCTGCAGCTTCGTGACCAATACTTTATACTAATAAAGAAAGTCTAGGAAAAGCCCTTAAAACTGGCCTCTGCCTCTAACTCTGCTTGTTGTTGTTTAGTCGCTAAGTCGTCCCACTCTTTGCGACCCCATGGACTGCAGCCCACCAGGCTCCTCTGTCCATGGAATTTTCCAGGCAAGAATACTGGAATGGGCCACCATTTCCTTCTCCAGGGGATCTTCCTGCCCCAGGGATTGATTGAACCCACATCTCCTGCACTGGCAGGCAGACTCTTTGCCTCTGAGCCACCTGGGAAACCCAGCTCTGTGCTTACCATGATGCAAACCTGTAGTCTGTAATTTGAGACTCTGCATGACATTATCCACCTGAAAGGAGAACCCTGAGCTGATGGTCTAACAGTTCTTGAGTCAGAGATTCCCTTATGAAAGTTAATAAATGGAAGTCTAGGAAACGCTTATCGGCCTGCCCACATTAGGGCCCCCAGAGGTGCTTTCTATGCCCCATTCTGATTGGCTGTGTTAGAAGCTACTAAGAGATCAAAAGAAGGACAGTTAGAACTACCCCTGCTTTCAGCAACATGGGGGTCATCAAGGACCACTTGGAGGGGCATCTGGGATGGTGAGTGGGTAACGGGAGCCTGTTTAGAAAAGGTTGAATGTGAGCAGAAGTTAAGAAAATGGGAACTTCCCCGGTGGTCCAGTGGTTAAGAATCTGCCCTGCAATGCAGAAGACGTGGGTTCAATCCCTGGTTGGAGAACTAAGATCCTACATGCCACAGTGCAACTAACTCCAGGCACCACAACTACTGGGCCCACAAGCTGCAACCAGAGAATCCGTAGGCCACAACCAAAGATCCTGCGTGCTACAACCAAGACCCCACACAGACAAAGGAATGAATAAAAAATATGCAGATGGCTCACCCGGTAGACAGAAGAATCCCCCGCAAATGTCCACAGGGACCAGTCCCCAGAATCTATAAATATATTACTTTACATCACAAAAGGGATTTTGCAGTTATGATTAATTTAAAGATCTTGAGATGGCAAGACACCTTGGATGATCTGGGAGACACCAATATAATTCTAAGGTCCTTATAAGATGGAGGCAGGAAGATCAGAGTCAGAGGAAGGAGGAGTAGCCACAGAACTAGAGGTTGGAACGGAGCAGCCATGAGCCAAAAATGCAGGCAGTATCTAGAAATTGGGAAAGATAAGGAAACAGATGGTACCCTGAATTCCCCCAAAAGAACGCAGCTTTGCCAACACCTTGATTTTAGACTTCTGACCTCCAGAACTGTAAGAGAATATGTTTATGCTGGGTGAACATGAGAGCAGCCATAGGAAACTAAGAGTTTGTACAGATGACCCTTATAATGACTTGGTGAAGATGAGGTTGGGAGAGAATCTATGTATGTACACATGTGTGTGTATAAATACAAAGGCACAGGAGTCCGAGGTCATGTTTAAATTACATTTCTCACTGTGGGTTAGGATCAGACAAATTTGAAAGGGGATGTTAGCAAGAGAGAGCTTGAAATGATGAACTGTGGGCTCCAAGCTAAATATAGGTAAGGTGGGACTTCCCTGGAGGTCCAATGGTTAAGAATCTGTCTGCCAATGCAGGGGACATGGGTTCGATCCCTGGTCCGGGAAGATCGCACATGCTGCGGGTCAACAAAGCCCATGTGCTGGAACTCCTGAAATCCGAGCACCTGGAGCCTGTGTTCTGCAACAAGAGAGGTCACCACAATAGGAAGCTGAGAGAAGCCCCCACTCACCACAACTCGAGAAAAGCCCGCTTGGAACAGTGAAGATCCAGTGCAGCCAGAAATAAATCAATAAGTACATTTTAAAGAAATAAACAAATAAATACAGGGAAAGAGACAGTTGCAGGAGAGGACCAGGGGAACAGAGGTCTGCTGAGATCCACAGTGTCAGTGGGGGCAGTCATACCAGCAAGCTGGAGATGGAGGACCCCATGGCCCAAAGTTGCTTGATCAGATTTCAAGGTGGAGCAGTTACAAGAGATGGAAATGGTCGTGGTGGAGGGTGTAAGAAGTCAGTGTAGGAAGAGGTTCTTGGGAAAGAGGACCCCAGGAGCTGGGAAGATGCCCTCTGGATCAGACATCTCACAGCATAAAGGTAGGAACTGTGGAGGAGCAAGAGTCCACTGCCAAGGCTGACCTTGAACAAAGTGCAGAGAACAGATGACCTGCTCCCAATCTAAAGCCCCTTCCAGCGTGCAATCACCTTCCCCACTGAGCATGCCCACTCTTTCCAGTGTGTTGGGCTGAGTCAGCACATTACTGAGTACCTTACTTCATTCAGGATGGGCCTCCAGGGTGGCCCTAGGTATATAAAGGACCCACCTACCAATGTAGGAGATGCAGGTTCGATCTCTGGGTTGGGAAGATCCCTTAGAGGAAGAAATGGCAACCCACTCCAGCATTCTAGCCTGGAGAATCCCCATGGACAGAGGAGACTGGCTGGGCCCATAGGGTCACAAAGAGTCAGACACGACTGAAGTGACTTAACACGATGCCATTCAGGATGCATTAATGAAACCCACAGACAGGGTGGCTTATGAGCAATGGAATTCATTTCTCACAGTTCTGGGGGCTGGAAGTCCAAGGTCAAGGGACCGACACGGTCATGTTCTGGTGAGAGCCCTCTTCCTGGTTCACAGATGGCCTCTTCTCACTGTGGAAGAGCCAGGGGAATTCTATGGGTCTCTTCCGTAAGAGATTCATGGGATTAGTGAATCCCATTCACAAAGGCTGGGAAAGATTGAAAGCAAAAGGAGAAAAGGGCGGCAGAGGACGAGATGGTTGGATAGTGTCACCACCTCAATGGACATAAACTTTGGCAAAGTCTGGGAGACAGTGAGGGACAGGGAGGCCTGGCATGCTGCAGTCCATGTGGTCCTAAAGGTCAGACACGACTTAGCCACTAAACGACCATTCATGAAGGCTCCGCCCTCATGACTTAAGCTCCACCCTTGGCCCCACCTCTTAATACGGTCCCTTTAGGGA
>NW_011495041.1:2360460-2368373 GCF_000754665.1 Bison bison bison
GGGGGCAGGGGGCTGGGGAATACACACACATTTAGACCGTAGCACTTAGCTTCCCCCATGCCTCGGTTTCTTGGCTGGGATCCTTTAAAAATAATTAATACAACAATCTAATTTTAATTTGTTTTCTTTTTTTTTTTGCCCTGCCACATGGCATGTGGGATATTAGTTTTCTGACCAGGGATCAAATCCGTGCCCCCTGAATTAGAAGCAAAGAGTTTTAACCACTGGACTGCCAGGGAAGTCCCTAGATGGGATCCTTTTTAAAGATGCAGCTTTTGTGAAGAGTTCTCTCTGGATCAAATGCCCCATCACGTTGGGTCAGTCAAAAACGCTTTGTGTGTTAATACTCTCAGCCAGCGTTTTCACTGTCTTGCCTATTTGTGGGCAAATATTTACTACTCTGAAAGAAGGCAAAAGTGCACACTCTGTTAAGAAATCACTCCTCGGAATCCGGAATGGCCTAGAAATGCTCCATCGACCCTTGTTTAAACTGGAGGAGAGGGAGCAGTGGGAAGGTGTCCGCTCTCTTCCCTGGTGAACCCTCCACTGTGTATCAGCAGAAATTCCTACAGCCCCAGCCACGGCTCGCACCTTCCACAAAGGCTCATCCAGAGAGGCTTCAGCTGGGCAAATCCTGGAGGCCTTTAGATAAAGGCTTTGATGTTTTCCTGTTTCTAAAGGTGAGTGAGAGGTTCATGGGAAAGAACCCCTAAGAGGAACAGAAGCTCTTCTCCATCTTCAGAAAGACCCTGGGAAGACATTCTTGGAATCATCATGCCCAGTGCATTTCCAAGGAAAAAACCCATTTATACACAAATAATCCAGGGAGCCCTGAAGGACCAAAGAATCAGGGAGCCGGGGTGGGTGGGGTGGTGTGGGGAGCGGGGAGACAATGTGTTCTACGGAAGGAGCAGGTGTTATGCTGGGGGGAAAGGAGGGTCTATCCAAATTAAGGCTTCCCGGGTGGTGCAGTGGTAAAGAACCCACCTGCCAATGCAGGAGACGCAGGAGACGCAGGTTCGATCCCTGGGTCAGGAAGATTCCCTGGAGAAGGAAATGGCAACCCACTCCAGTATTCCTGCCTGGGAAATCCCATGGACAGAGGAACCTGGTGGACTGCATTGCATGGGACTGCAAGAGTTAGACACAACTGAGCGAGCACGCACCTAAAATTAATCTTGGAACATACACGTTAAACCAAGGCAAACTGTTCTTGCCCTTCAGGACTTCTCCGAATCACAGAGACCCCTCTGTGCACTGGGATGTGAGGACAGACATACAGGTGGACTCTCACCCACATATTTGACCAGTCCCTCCCGTTAGCATCTGAGGGTTACTGTTAAGTGCATCATTCTGAAGGGAATATGCACTGCGTCTGTAGTGGTCAGAGCTACGTGGTCAGAGCTAAGAGGTGCATCCAACTTGGATGGTTTCAGAAGGCATTTCAGAATCCCATACAGCTGGAGCATCCTCATCCTGAAGCAGGGGGATGGACAGGGAGGAAGTGGGAGGAACACAGAGGATTAAAAGCCCCGAGGCCAGGGTTCAACCTGGGATTACGGTGTGTGACTGTGACCATCACCTCTCAGAATTGGTGGGGACTGTATCTTCCATCACCCACAAACCACTGCCTGACACTAAAGTATTGCTATCATAAAGTAAATCTTGCTAAGATTTTTTTCTGTGTTTGTGTAGACCATTTTTTAATCCTTTATTGAATCTGTTACAATATTGAATCTGTTACAATATTGTCTCTGTTTTATATTTCGGCTCTTTGGCCACAGGACATATGGGCTCTCAGGAATCCAACCAGGGGTCGAAACCACACCCCCAGCAGCAGAAGGCGAAGTCCTAACCACTGGACCACCAGGGGAGTGAGTCCCTCCCACATGGTCAATGTTGAAGAACATGGATTTACTCAGCGCTGTCATTGATTCAACGCAAATCACAAGCCTAGCCAGCCCTCTCTGCTCTGAGCCCCAGTGGTTGGATGGTCAACTCAAAAACAAGCACACAGCCCCAGGAGCAGCCATCACGCAATGTCCAGAAATGTCAGCAATGTCACTTGCTGAGCTCAGAAAGAAAATTTTCCTCACTTCTTTCCTTCCCCTCTTTCCTTCTTGTTCTTTCTGTTTTTTACTTCTTTTAAATAAATAAGGTTTAAGAAGCCACTAATATTTAGTGGCTCATTGGTAAAGAATCCTTCTGCTGATGCAGGAGACTCGGGTCCAACCCTGGGTCGGGAAGATCCCCTGGAAGAGGAAATGACAACCCACTCCAGGATTCTTGCCTGGGAAATCCCATGGACAGAGGAGCCTGGCGGGCTACAGTCCATGGGGTCGCAAAGATTCAGACACGACTTAGTGACTGAGAACACACACTATTTAGAAGAGACTAAACATGCTCCAGATTCTTCCTCTTTTTTTTCCCCCTTGAAGCCAGAAGCCCTCCATTAAAGTCCAAGTTTCCCAAGGGCTGAGGTTGCCTGAGTCAGTCCAAGCTCAGGATGTAAATACATCCCTCTCTGGCTGCACATCCGTGTGCTCAAGTCCCCTAATCACCAGGGGCCAATTTCACAACCTTACTTCTGGGAAGAGAACGGAATTCAATTGTATTGTCCTTGTTCTTCCCACCCCTCATTTTCTTATAATAAAGCAGCACCCTGCAGTCCCTTAATGCTTTAGATAAGAGACTACACCCTTTCATTCACAAATACTCAAAGGTGTTTCTACACGTTTGAAGTTCTTTTCCAGAAAAGGGTATTTTTTTTTCTTTTCTGTAGGCGAGGGTGTTTAGAGAATTGGCTGGAGCAGGAGAAGGGGGCAGCCCACGCGGCTTTAGAGCAATGAGTCAGTGAGTCTGAGGACGCAGCAAAGGCCCCCAGTGGATAAAGGGCTCAGGGCTGGGCACCGCACCCCCAAGAGCATTAAGATCAAAAAGCAAGTTTAGCCTTTAAGTCTCTTCTTCAGTGCCAGGTTTGGCTCAAAAAAAGTTGACTCTGGAGTTTAATTAGGAGAACTAGAGATCGGACGTCTCCTAGATGTCTGAGAGGGAATCACAAAGACAGGGACGACCGAGGTAGCTATGCTGCTCTTAAGTCAGGCACTCAGATCCTGGTCCCAAAACAAAACAGCGGAGCACAGAGGTGAAGTGAGAGTCTAGGCAGGGCAGAGACAATACAGTTCTTCCCGAGCACCGGGGAGAAGCAGGTTTTCCAGGTCTCCTGACAATACAGTGGGCCAGTGGAAGTTCCCGGCTAATAGCAAGAGGGCAGAAATGATGCTGGCGACTTGACGGCGGGGCGCTGGAGAGGGCGGGGCGCTGGAGAGGGCGCATGTGACCCTCTACTCCCTCTGTCTCGTCTGCCGTCACACGTGGAAGACAAAGCAGACAAGGACAGGGACCTCCCTGGTGGTCCGGTGCTTAAGAATCCACTTTCCAATGCAGGGGACACGAGTTCGATTCTTGGTTAGGGAATTAAGATCCCACATGCTGCGGAGCAACTAAGCCCACGTGCCACAACCACCGAGGCTTCCAGATGCAACGAGTGAGCCCGCATGACGCAAGGAAGACCCTGAGTGCCACGACTGAGGCCCAGCACAGACAAATAAAGAAACAAATGCTTAAAAAAAAAGTTTAAAAAGAGAGAGACAAGGACAAGCTCCGAAGACCCAGAAGATGGGGAAAGCCCAAGACAGAAGGAACCAGATGCCTGAATGACCCCATGGAGCACAGCCCCCGCTTGTCCAGACCATGGCATGAGCAGGAAAGAGGGCTTTATCCTCATTATCCCAGCAAGATTTGGCAGTTGTGTTGTGGGTTTCAGCGGCTAACCTACCCTGACTAATGCTCTGGCATTCTGTCACCTGGGACTTGTGTTAAGTAGGAAGCTGCTAAGTCTTTGAGGAGTATACCAAAAGTTTTAGCGTTTTAGTGTTTATCGCATTGATTTGTGATGGTGCTGTTGACAACATTCCACATGACTTTCAATCCTCATTTAGGGGAATCATTGAGCTAAGGGCTTCCCTGGTGGCTCAGACAGGAAAAAACCTGCCTGCAGTGCGGGAGACCTGGGTTCAATCCCTGGGTCGGGAAGATCCCCTGGAGAAGGGAATGGCTACCCACTCCAGTGTTCTTGCCTGGAGAATTCTATGGACAGAGAAGAGTTTGGGCTACAGTCCATGAGGTTGCAAAGCGTCAGACACAACTGAGCGGATAGCACTTTCTTTGAGCTAAGACCTTGCTATCATTGAAGTGAGTTAAAGGATAAAACGCACTGCGTGCTGTGCTTAGTTGCTCTGTCGTGTCCGACTCTTTGCAGCCCCAGGCACAGCAGCCCACCAGGCTCCTCTGTCCAAGGGATTCTCCAGGCAAGAATACTGAAGTGGGTTGCCATTTCCTTCTCCAGGGGATCTTCCCGACCCAGGGATCGAACCTGTGTCTCTTGCATTGGCAGGCGGATTCTTTACCGCTGTGCCACCTGGGAAGCCCCAGAATTAAATTACTAAGGAGATAAAAAGGATTAGAGGTCTCATTGATTAGCCAACTAATCACCACTCTTCACAATGCCACTGACTTTTTGAAACTTTAAAAAAAAACTTTCAGCAAAAATGTGAGGCAGAGACTAAGTGGGCTTTTATGGAACGCTCATTAAGCAGGCAAGCTTCCCGGTGCTGGTGAGTGTGGGAAGCAGATGGGACTGTGGGCAGAGTGCTGTGGTGCCCCAGAGAGTGCTGGCCCTGGATAAAGTGCCAAAACACAGATGTGGAGGCCACAGGCTGGGAGGTAGGGAATTCGGGCTCTGAGACCCCTCAGGTCCGGTGTTTTTCAGGCATGTTAAACCTAACTCCTTTACATCTCAGTTTCTCATCTGTAATACAGTGATGGACAGGGAAGTCTGGCGTGCAGTCCATGGGGTCACAAACAGTCGGACACGACTGAGGGACTGACTGAATTGATATGTACTTTATGGGCTTCCCAGGTGGCGCTAGTGGTAAAGAATCTGCCTGCCAGTGCAGGTTAGACATAAAAGGGTTCGATCCCTAGGTCAGAAAGATCCCCTGGAGGAGGGCATGGCAACCCGCTCCAGTATTCTTGCCTGGAGAATCCCATGGACAGAGGAGCCTCGTGGGCTATAATCCATAGGGTTGCACAGAGTCAGACACGACTGAAGCGACTTGGCACGGCAAGAGCAGCTTGCACAGTGACTGGGCATGCCAGTTTCATTCCCTGAGGACAGCATGAGTGTACAAGGAAGAAAAAACTGGAAGCCCAATCTCTATGGAAAAGGGAGCCCCAAAACAGGCAAGGACAAGCAGCCCGAAATCCGCTGCTTCCAAGCTTAGCCTTGGTTTGGATTTAAGTTTAAGACATCTGGTAGCAGAGTAGATGATGCCTGTTTCCACATTCTATAAAACTGCCCAAGAACAGACCCATATTCATGATGAGGGTTATACCATTAATCATTTATCCCCAGGTTTGAGGGTGCCATGGAAGCTTTTTGTATACACACAAGCACAACACTTCAAAAAAGAACTGGCTGAGTGCTAATTTGGAAATGTCTGCTGGCTTCTGATATATTCGTTTGAACCTACAAATTTAGAAAATCCAGTTTTCTACCACTTTTTTCCAGCAAACTCAAACCATTACATTCTCTTTGACAATAAAGCTACTTGATTTTCTTCAGTTCAGTTCAGTTCAGTCGCTCAGTTGTGTCCAACTCTTTGCGACCCCATGGACTGCAGCACGCCAGACTTCCCTGTCCATCACCAACTCCCGGAGCTTGCTCAAACTCATGTCCATTGAGTCGGTGATGCCATCCAACCATCTCATCCTCTGTTGTCCCCTTATCCTCCTGCCTTCAATCTTCAATGCTTGATTTTCTTAAAACCAAATAAAAATATGAATTTTTTAAAAAGTTTTATTTTTTGATGGCTGTGCTGGGTCTTCACTGCTGTACGTGGGCTTTTCTCTACTGTGGGGAGCACGGGCTACTCTCTAGTACTGGTGAGTGGGCTTCTCATCGCAGTAGCTTCTCTTGTTGCAGAGTACAGACTCTGGAGCACAGGCTCAGTGGTTGTGACACAGAGGCTTAGCTGCTCTGAGGCATGTGAGATCTTACCAGAGCAGGGATCGAACCCATGTCTCCTGCAGTGGTAGGCGGATTCTTTACCGCTGAGCCACCAGGAAAGCCAAAAAATAAAAAGACTATTTCTAAAGGCACATAACCTACAAAATTTTCCATGCTTGTCATTGTTTCAAGAGCATATAAAGAAACCCCAAAGTGTACGTGATTAAAAATATTCTCAAATTTTGATCAATAATAATGGAGAAGATGGAAATTAGTTGCTAACGTTTGACAAGAAAAGTGACAGCCCCCAGCTCTCTGTGACTTTTCCACCCTGAGGAATGAACACTTTTTCATTTTCCATGACTGCCACATGGCACCCAGCTTCCATTTACCCACTTCCCCTGGGCTTTGAATTCTCGTATTTAATTCTGGTTTCCAGCACTCACTCATTCAATGATCTCTTATTTTGTTAGTTTTTCTCCCTACATCTCCTTTTCTCTCTGCTCACTGGCCCTCTGATTCACCAAACCTCGTACTATCCCCATGTATATTCATACATACGAAGTGGGTTTTTCTGTGTGAAGCCCAGCTGTGTATTTATACATATGGATCAGGTCCTTATGCCTAAGCATTTGTCTTCATACGTCAATCCATTCTATGGCTTTCAACTCCACTCAAACAAAAAAATCCAAAGCCCTTGTGAGATGGAGGCCCCCCTCCACTGCCTACCTGGCTTCATCCTTTGGCTGTGCCGGGTCTTCGCTGTGGCACATGGGCTCTTTAGCTGTGACATGTAAACTCTTCGTTGCAGCATGTGGAATCCAGTTCCCTGACCAGGGATCGAACCCTGGCCTCCTGAGTTGGTAGCATGAGTCTTAGCCGTTGAACCACCAGGGACGTCCCTGAAGCTCATCCTTATAACTCTCCCCCTCAGCTCTGGCCACCGTGGTCTTCTTGTTTCTCAGAACTGTACACTCCCACCTCAGGACCTTTGCTTTGGCTATTCTGTTCACCAGAAAGCTTCTTCCTTCCTACATCTGCTTTCCTCCTCCCTCCCTTCATCCTGCCCTCTGTGCAAAGGTAACCTTATCAGACAGGCTTCCCTGGGTGCTCTGAGAGGCAGGCACTACCTGCCCCTCCAGCCTTGATTCTGCCGCCTTCCACTACATGCAGACATGCTGTCAGTTTCGCCCCTTCTACATGTAAGTGGGAACATTGTTTTATTAATTGCTGTATTCCCAGAACCTAGAAAGAGTCTGACATATAGTCCGAAGGCAATGGATAGTTTTTAAATGAGTGGGTGAGTAAGCCCAGCAGAGCAAGACCAGAGGAGAATGCCTGAGTAGTATATTCTGATTAATCCTCACAGCGCTGATATCACCCAGTCCTCATAGATCTTGCTACGTAATTGTGATGGCAATTTTGAAGATCTATATTCCTAATGGAATGGGCCTCAACAAGCCCACAAACAGGCTGTGAGCATCCCATCCAGGCAACCAGGTGCACTGGAGTGATAAGACCAGTCCCTACCACATGCTCTCCTGAGTTTGACCTCAGTTCAGTTCAGTTCAATCACTCAGTCGTATCCAACTCTTTGCGACCTCATGGACTGCAGCACGCCAGGCCTCCCTGTCCATCACCAACTCCTGGAGTTTACTCAAGCTCATGTCCATTGAGTCGGTGATGCCATCCAACCATCTCATCCTCTGTCGTTCCCTTCTCCTCCCACCTTCAATCTTTCCCAGCATCAGGGTCTTTTCAAATGAGTCAGCTCTTCACATCAGGTGGCCAAAGTATTAGAGTTTCAGCTTCAACATCAGTCCTTCCAATGAATATTCAGGAC
>NW_011495041.1:2368473-2395085 GCF_000754665.1 Bison bison bison
TTGAGTAAGCTCTGGGAGTTGGTGATGCCATCCAACCATCTCATCCTCTGTCGTTCCCTTCTCCTCCCACCTTCAATCTTTCTCAGCATCAGGGTCTTTTCAAATCAGGGTCTTTTCAAATGAGTCAGCTCTTCACATCAGGTGGCCAAAGTATTGGAGTTTCAGCTTCAACATCAGTCCTTCCAATGAATATTCAGGACTGGTTTCCTTGATGATGGACTAGTTGGATCTCCTTGCAGTCCAAGGGACTCTCAAGAGTCTTCTCCAACACCACAGTTCAAAAGCATCAATTCTTCGGTGCTCAGCTTTCTTTATAGTCCAACTCTCACATCCATACGTGACCACTGGAAAAACCATAGCTTTGAAGACAGACCTTTATTGGTAAAGTAGAGCCCCTGCTTTTTAATATGCTGTCTAGGTTGGTCATAGCTTTTCTTCCAAGGAGCAAAAGTATTTTAATTTCATGGCTACAGTCACCATCTACAGTGATTTTGGACCCCAAAAAGATAAAGTCTGTCACCGTTGCCACTGTTTCCCCATCTATTTGCCATGAAGTGTTGACCTAGTGTCATTCAAACACACCAACAAAACCCTTTGCGGCTTTTGTTATGTACTCCCCCTTGACCTCCAATGAAGACCCTTGCCCACAGGTCCTCTCTCTCTGTCAACTCCCACCTGCTTGGCTGAGCTGTTCCCTGGATGCTCCTCCCACATGGCCCCTGCGCAGTGTACCACGTGTGTGTGCTGTACTACGTGTGTGTGCTGTGTGCTCAGCTGTATCTAACTCTTTCACAACCCCGTGGACTACAGCCCACCATAGCCCACCAGGCTCCTCTGTCCATGGGATTTTCCAGGCAAGAATCCTGGGATGGGTTGCCATTTTCTACTCCAGGGGATCTTCCCAACCCAGGGATTGAACCCAAGCCTCCTGCATTAGCAGGCAGATTCTTTACCACTAAGCCACCTGGGAAGCCCGTGGTGTACTATGCCTTCCTCCTATGGGACCCTTACGTGTAACCGATCCTTTAGCTTCAAGTAATTTCCATGGCTATGTTGGTTTGATGCTTATAAAGCCCAGAAGGAGGACTTTCTCCACCATTTATGACACAATAAAAATTTATATATATACATATATGCTTATACTGGGCTTCCCTGATAGCTCAGTGGGTAAAGAATCTGTCTGCAATACAGGAGACCCCAGTTCAATTCCTGGGTCAGGAAGCTCCCCTGGAGAAGGAATAGGCTACCCACTCCAGTGTTCTTGGGCTTCCCTTGTGGCTCAGAATGTACAGAATCCTCCTGCAATGCAAGAAACCTGGGTCTGATCACTGGGTTGGAAAATCCCCTGGAGGAGGGCATGGAAAGCCACTCCAGTATTCTTGCTTAGAGAATCCTCATGGACAGAGGAGCCTGGCTGGCTCCAGTCCATGGGTCACAAAGAGTCGGACATGACTGAGAGACTAAGCATAGCACAGCAGATGCATATATTATGGGTTTCACAGATGGCTCACTGGTTAAGAATCCGACTGCCAAGCAGGAGACACAGGGTCAACCCGTGGGTCGGGAAGATCCCCTGGAGAAGGAAATGGCAACCCACTGCAGTATTCTTGCCTGGCAATTCCCATGGGCAGAGGAGTCTGGCAGGCTACAGTCCATGTGGTCACAGAAGAGTCGGACACAACTGAGCGATTAAACCAGAACACCATACATACGTTATACATCTATGCCTATGGATATACACATATACAGATAGAGAAAGACAGGAATCAACTGATTACAAATTGCTCTGAATGGGCTGTGTCATACTTGAATTACAGTTGTATGGCAACACTCAGTATTTTACTTTTGAACAATCTGCAGGAGCCTCGCTGTGCCTTTCTAACCAAAGATTTCACCTCCTACAAAAACAAACACGTTATTCAATAACCAGGTACCCAGCCCAGAAAGGTATTCAGCCAACACCATCTGGATTTGAGTTGTTTCAAAGTAACTGGATCAATCCCCATTTGCCCAAAGCATTTACATGGAAAGCTTTTTCTTTTCTTTGGGATGCAGAGTAACTCCCAAATTACAGAGCCACTTGGCGATTAAGGCAGGATGGAGGTGCATTTGATAACTTAATGCAACTTTTTACCAGCACTTAAAACTCAGATATGAAATCTACACTTGATCTTTCCTGCTTGGAATTGGCCAAATTAGTGGCTGTATCCCCATGTACAACAAAAGCCTCTCAGAAACACTCAGGGAAGCCGACCAACCAAAGGGCCCAACACAGTCCAACACAAGCCTGTGGGGGCGGGCCGGTGCCGCCTCCCCCTCGAGCCCCTCAAACAGCCTTTCGGCTCCAGACGGTTATGTGTAGGATGATCAAGGGTAGACGTGATACGCTCAAGGTAGAAATGAGGACTTCAGGGCATGCCTTGCGAGCTTTCTCCAGTTAATTGGAAAATTATATAGTGATTTCACTGCTCATAACAATAAAACCTTCTCTTTTAACTTTAAAGATGATGATGACTGGTGAGCAGCACTATAAACCTCAGAAAGTTGTCTAGAAGGTTAAAATGACTGGACTGGATTTAGGGGAAGGGCAGATTTGCTGCACTTTTTAAAAAAACCTTTTTTATTGTGGTAGAGGTCATGTATTATAAGACATACTATTATAACCATATTTAATTGTACAGTTCAGCGGCAATAGGTATGTTCACATTATTGTGCAACCATCACCGTCATCCAGCTCCTGAATTTTTCACCTCCTTCAACTGAAACTCTGTCCCCATTAAACACTTAACTACCCATGCCCCCTCCCCACCTCCCTCCATCCCACCTCCCCACTCACCAGTCCCGGACATCTACGAATGTACTTTCTGACTACCAATTTGACTATTCTAGTGCAAGTGTTAGTCACTCAGTCATGTCCGACTCTTTGCAACCCCATGGACTACAGCCCACCAGGCTCCCCTGTCCATGGGATTCTCCAGGCAAGAATACAGGAGTGGGTTGCCATGCCCTCCTCCGGGGGATCTTCCCAACTCAGGGATTGAACCCAGGTCTCCCGCATTGCAAGTAGAGTCTTTACTGTCTGAGCCACCAAGGAAGTAACTGTATAAGTGGACTGAAGCAGTATTTGTCTGCACCTACTGTATACTGGAATGCATTTTGAAGGTTAACAACAAAAGTTCTACAAACAGAAAATGAAAGTGTTACTTGCTCAGCGGTGTCCGACTCTTTGCGACCCCATGGACTGTAGCCTTCCAGGCTCCTCTATCCATGGGATTCTCCAGACAAGTGGGTAGCCAGTCCCTTCTCCATGGAATCTTTGTGACCCAGGGATTGAACCCCAGTCTCCTGCACTGTGGGCAGATTCTTTACCACCTGAGCCATCGACTGTACGTTTTCTCCCCGCCGTACTATAGAGTAGGCTGTCACCAGCCATGATTGAATATGTTTTGCTCCCTTGACAGTTAACAAAAAAGAGCAGAGAAGTTTCTAAAATCTGTAACACATGTCTCCAAGAGTCTGTCCTTAGGGAGTCCGCGGGCTGACCGACTGTATCTATTACAGCCTCCTGATGGGTTTAACAGAGGATGTGGGGGCAGGTCATTTAGTTTCCCCCTTATTTGGTTTCACCCCAGTATTAGGGGAAGTAGCGGCATTACTTCCTTTGTATTTTTCAGAAATGGGCGAGGCTGGCAAATGTAAAGAAATACGGGCGCCCGCACGATAATCAGGCTGATCGGGCCTTAATCATGACATTCATCCTTAATTGAGTCCCTGGCACACTCTCCCCTGGCATAAACCCCCAATGGGCTCAGCTTCACTCAGTGGCCCCAGTTCAGTTCAGTTCAGTTGCTCAGTCGTGTCCAACTCTTTGCAATCCCATGAACCACAGCACGCCAGGCCTCCCTGTCCATCACCAACTCCCAAAGTCCACCCAAACCCATGTCCATTGTGTCGGTGATGCCATCCAAACATCTCATCCTCTGTCATCCCCTTCTCCTCCAGCCCTCAATCTTTCCCAGCATCAGGGTCTTTTCAAATGAGTCAGCTCTCCGCATCAGGTGGCCAAAGTATTGGAGTTTCAGCTTCAACATCAGTCCCTCCAATGAACACCCAGGGCTGATCTCCTTTAGGATGGACTGGATGGATCTCCTTGCAGTCCAAGGGACTCTCAAGAGTCTTCTCCAACACCACAGTTCAAAAGCATCAATTCTTCGGTGCTCAGCTTTCTTTATAGTCCAAATCTCACATCCATACACGACTACTGGAAAAACCATAGCCTTGACCAGATGGACTTTGTTGGCAAAGTAATGTCCCTGCTTTTTAATATGCTGTCTAGGTTGGTCATAACTTTCTTTCCAAGGAGCAAGCATCTTTTAATTTCATGGCTGCAATCACCATTTGCAGTGGTTTTGGAGCCCAAAAAAATAAAGCCAGCCACTGTTTCCACTGTTTCCCCATCTATTTCCCATGAAGTGATGAGACCAGATGCCATGATCTTAGTTTTCTGAATGTTGAGCTTTAAGCCAACTTTTTCACTCTCCTCTTTCACTTTTATCAAGAGGCTCTTTATGTCATCACATTTGGAAAACTCAGCAGTGGCCACAGGACTGGAAAAGGTCAATTTTCACTCCAATCCTAAAGAAAGGCAATGCCAAAGAATGCTCAAACTACCACACAATTGCACTCATCTCACATGCTAGTAAAAAAATGCTCAAAATTCTCCAAGCCAGGCTTCAGCAATATGTGAACCGTGAACTTGGAGATGTTCAAGCTGGTTTTAAAAAAGGCAGAGGAATCAGAGATCAAATTGCCAACATCCCCTGGATCATCAAAAAAGCAAGAGAGTTCCAGAAAAACATCTATTTCTGCTTTATTGACTATGCCAAAGCCTTTGACGGTGTGGATCACAATAAACTGTGGAAAATTCTGAAAGAGATGGGAATACCAGTGGCTCCAAGGACTCACACTTTTCTTCGTTCTTCTACGAGCTCCTTATTTACTCTTCCATACCATTCTCATACAGTAGTCATGTATGGATGTGAGAGTTGGGCTATAAAGAAAGCTGAGCACCAAAGAACTGAGATTTTTGAACTGTGGTGTTAGAGAAGACTCTTGAGAGTCCCCTGGACTGCAAAGAGATCCAACTAGTCCATCCTAAAGGAAATCAGTCCTGAAAATTCATTGGCAGGACTGATGCTGAAGCTGAAGCTCCAATACTTTGGCCACCTGATGTGAACTGACTCACTGGAAAAGACCCTGATGCTGGGAAAGATTGAAGGTGGAAGGAGAAGAGAACAACAGAGGATGAGATGATTGGATGGCATCACTGACACAATGGACATGAGTTTGAGTACGCTCTGGGAGTTGGTGATGGACAGGGAGGCCTGGCGTACTGCAGTCCATGGGGTCACAAAGAGTTGGACACGACTGAGTGACTGAACTTGGAGAAGGATATGGCACCCCACTCCAGTACTCCCACCTGGAAAATCCCATGGATGGAAGAGCCTGGTGGGCTGCAGTCCATGGGGTCACCAAGAGTCGGACATGACTGAGCGACTTCACTTTCATTTTTCACTTTCATGCATTGAAGAAGGAAATGGCAACCCACTCCAGTGTTATTGCCTGGAGAATCCCAGGGACGGGGGAGCCTGGTGGGCTGCCATCTATGGGGTCACACAGAGTCGGACATGACTGAAGCGACTTAGCAGCAGCAGCAGCAGCAGAGTGATTGAACTGAACCCTTCTCCGGCTGACACCTGTTACTTCTGACGGCCCTCAGCTGACACTTGCTATTCTGAGTCTGTTGCCTTCTTTTATACATAACCATCTGGGTGACAGTTGAGTACTTACATTACACCATGTCTACTTGATTCACCACCACACTGGAGTCTTTTTTCTACTGATTGGCTCCTGACCACCTTCTGGATGGTTAAATGGAGGAAAATCTGACCCTGGTTCATTGGTATATAAAGCCAACTCTCAGGTTTGCCAACCATGTTTCTGCAAACTCAGAGACTCACTAACATGTTATTTGTAAACGTCCAAGTCAGTTCCCCTGTGCTGCCCCACCATTCTTGGGAAAGACTTGAGTTACCGACTTGCATGCTCCCAGCCAAAGTGGAACCAGGGGGATGCTCTACCCTCTAGTGTCAGCTCACAAACCACAAACACATGCAAAACACATGGTCTGTCTTGTTGAGGTTCAGTCACTAAGTCATGTCCAGCTCCCTGCAACCCCATGAACTGCAGCATGTCAGGCTTCCCTGTCCTTCACTATCTGCCGGAGTTTGCTCAAGCTTCTGTCCATTGAGTCACTGATGCCATCCAACCATCTCATCCCCTGTTGCCCCCCTCTCCTCTTGCCTTCAATCTTTCCCAGCATCAGGGTCTTTTCCAATGAGTCAGCTCTTCACATCAGGTGGCCAAAGTATTAGAGCTTCAGTTTCAGCATCAGTCCTTCCGATGAATATTCAGGGTTGATTTTCTTTAGGATAGACTGGTTTGATCTCCTTGCAGTCCAAGGGACTCACAAGAGTGTTCTCCAACACCACTCCAGTTTGAAAGCATTTAGCACCATGTTTCTCACATTTTTCTGCTTTGTGATGGCGATTCTGCTGTGTCAAATAGACCCAAGCATGGTACAGTGCTGTATCATGTTATTAAATACAACAAGCTGACATGGGCCTCACAAAGAAAATATTTGGGCTTTTCTGTAAGATGTTACAGAAATGAACTTGTTGGCCAACCCAATACATCAGTTAGAGGGGCTTCATCCAAGCACGAAGTACAGTGCTGCTGGGCAAGTTCAATGTTAACGAAACAACAATATGTTTTAAATAAGGTGTCTTTAAGCAGAAACATGCATAAAACCCCCTACAAACAGTGTCTCAGTATTTGCTAATTTCGTGCTGTAAAACAGGTCTTAATAGAATATACCACCTTGAGAAAAGGGAATCCTCTTATACTGTAGGAGGGGATTCTTGCCTAGTAACTGAATCTGTAAAGAATCCGCCTGCAGTGTAGGAGACCAAGGTTTGATCCCTAAATGGCAACCTTGCCTGAAGAATCCCATAGACAGAGGAGTCTGGTGGGCTACAGTCCATGGGGTCACAAAGAATCAGACAAAATTAGAGTTCAGAAAGATACGTGCACCACTATGTCTACAGCAGCACTATTCACAACAGCTAAGATGTTGGACTCCAATATCCGTTGAATCATTGAAAAAGCAAGAGAGTTCCAGAAGAACATCTACTTCTGCTTTATTGACTACGCCAAAGCCTTTGATTGTGGATCACAACAAACTGTGGAAAATTCTTAAAGAGATGAGAATACCAGACCACCTGATCTGCTTCTTGAGAAATCTGTATGCAGGTCAAGAAGCAACAGTTAGAACTGGACATGGAACAACAGGCTGGTTCCAAATTGGGAAAGGAGTACATCAAGTCTGTATATTGTCACCCTGCTTATTTCACTTATATGCAGAGTACATCATGCAAAATGCTGGGCTGGATGAAGCACAAGCTGGAATCAAGATTTCCAGGAGAATTAACAATGACCTCAGATATACAGATGATACCACCCTTATGGCAGAAAGCAAAGAAGAACTGAAGAGCCTCTTGATGAAAGTGAAAGAGGTGAGTGAAAAAGTTGGCTTAAAACTTTGAATGTTGATTCAAAGAACTAAGATCATGGCATCTGGTCCCATCACTTCATGGCCAATAGATGGGGAAACAACAGAAGCAGTGAGAGATGTTATTTTATTGGGCTCCAATATCACTGCAGATGGTGACTGCAGCCATGAAATTAAAAGACACTTGCTCCTTGGAAGAAAAACTATGACCAACTTAGACATCATATTAAAAAGCAGACACATTACTTTTCCAACAATGGTCCATCTAGTCAAAGCTCTGCTTTTTCCAGTAGTCATGTATGGATGTGAGAGTTGGACTATAAAGAAAGCTGACCACTGAAGAACTGATGCTTTTGAACTGTGGTGTTAGAGAAGACTCTTGAGAGTGCCGTAGACTACAAGGAGATACAACCAGTCAATCTTAAAGGAAATCAGTCCTGAATATTCATTGGAAGGACTGATGCTGAAGCTGAAACTCCAATACTTTGGCTAGCTGATGCGAAGAACGGGCTCATTTGAAAAGACCCTGATGCTGGGAAAGATGGAAGGTGGGAGGAGAAGGGGACGACAGAGGATGACATGGTTGGACGGCATCAACAACTCAGTGGACATGAGTTTGAGTAGGCTCCAGGAGTTGGTGATGGACAGGGAAGCCTGGCGTGCTACAGTTCGTGGGGTCGCAAAGAGTCAGACACGACTGAGCGACTGAGCTGAACTGAACTGAAGATATGGAAACAACAGATGAATGGATAAAGAAGATGTGGTATAATGTGTGTGTGTATATATATATATATACACACACACAATGAAATATTACTCAATCATTGATAAGAATGAAATATTTGCAGGAACATGGATGGACCTAGAGACTGTCATACTGAGTGAAATAAGTCAGAAAGAGACAGATAAATACCATATAATCACTTTGATGTGGAATCTAAAATATGATACAAATGAATCTATCTGTGAAACAGAGGATCAGAGACATAGAGAAGAGACTGGTCATCACCAAGGGGAAGGAGGGTGGGAGAGAGATGGGTTGGGAGTTTGAGATAAGCAGATGCAAACCAGTATATTCAGAATGGATAAACAACAAGGTCCTATAGCACAGCACGTGGAACTGTATTCAATGTCCTGTGATAAACCATAATGGAAAGTATATGACAAATATATTGATATACATGTATAACTGAATCACTTTGCTGTACAGCAGAAATTAACACAATATTGTAAATCAACCATATTTCAATAAAAAATTTAAAAATTAAATAGAACATATTACTTCAAATAATGAGAACCAATGTATTTCTATACTAGGGACAGAGCACTAGCCTTTATACATAATTCAAACAGGCAGAACTACTTTCAGGGATTGCCTTCAGAGCAAGAGCTTTGTCTTTGCTGAACACCCAGGCGGCTCAGTGGTAAAGAATCCACCTGCCAATGCAGGAAACACAGGAGACTCAGGGTGGATCCCTGGGTTGGAAAGACCCCCTGGAGGAGGAAATGGCAACCCAGTCCAGTATTCTTGCCTGGGAAATTCCAGGGACAGAGGAACCTGGAGGGTTACAGTCCATGGAGTCACAAAGAGTCTGACGCAACACAGTGACTAAGCACACACACACATAGGGACCTCCTTGGTAGTCCAGTGGCTGGGAGTCTGCCTTCCAGTGTGGAGGACATGGGTTCAATCCCTGGTCAGGGAACTAAGACCTTACATGCCTCAGAGCTGTTAAGCCCATGTGCCACAACGGAAAATCCACTGCACAGCAAGCAGAACCCAACGCAGCCAAAAACTAATTAATTAATTAAAAAGGTAAAATTAGTCATTCCTCCTTTTTAAAATGAAATGTTCAACCTTTAATGAAAGCCTTGCCATGGAGAAGGGAAAGGGTACCCACTCCACTATTCTGGCGGGGAGAATTCCATGGACTGTATATATAGTCCATGGGGTCACAAAGAGTTGGACATGACTGAGCAACTTTCACTTCACTTGCCATGATTATCCTCATGACAGCTCTCTGATGTGGAGTTGTTCAGGGGAGTTGTTCACTCTCGCTGACACAGCATATCTCTTGGCCCACTGGCGGTGAGATGGAGATGAGTCCCCACTCCAACTCTCAACCTGAGTCTCTACTCCAGGTTCAAGGGCACTTCACAACCCGTGCCAGAATCCAAGACATTGAATAAAGGAGGAATCACTCACTTCTCTATATCTGGTGGTGGTGATGGTGGTTTAGCCGCTAAGTCGTGTCTGACTCTTGAGTGTCCAACTCTGTCCCTGGGATTCTCCAGGCAAGAATACTGGAGTGGGTTGCCATTTCCTTCTCGGTCTCTTATATACTTGGTTATAATATTATGTTCAGAGTGATTTTTTTTTAATTTAAATTTTTTGGGCCTCACCACACAGCATCTGGTATCTTAGTTCCCAGGCCAGGGTTCGAATCCATACCCCTTGTAGTGGAAGCGTGGAGTCCTAACCACGGGACCAGGGAAATCGCCCAGAGTGATTTTAACTGCTGTGGTAGAGGAGCACAGAGAGTGTCTGGTGGGAGGGGGTCAGTAATAAGGAACATGTGACTTATCCAAGAAGGAAGCAGGAAGGCTTCCGGATGGGAGGTGGTGCCTGAAGAAAGCACAGGGGGTAGCCAGGTGAAAATGACCTCAGGCAGCAGGGGCCACATGTGCAGGGGCTCAAAGGAAACTTCTAGACCTTTGGCATGGTCAGCGGACAGGGTATGAGGTCAGGAGCGAAGGCTGGAGAAGTTAGCAGGGCTTCCCTAAGGAGTTTGAAGTTAACCTGAAGTCAGATGGGAGCCATTGAAGGTTGAAGATAGGCAAGTGATACTGGTCAGATTTGCAATTCCGAGAAATCCTGAATCCAGCAGTCCATGTTGGAGGGACTGGAGAGACCCAGGAAGAAATCTGGGTGACCGCCATCCTATGTGGTCCAGGATGAAGGCCTGACTTAAGACAGTGGCAGGGGGACAGGGTCAGAGGGATGGAGATCAGAGTCTACAACACCAGTGTGCGACCTGAGCTGGTGCACAGAGCTAGCTCCACACTCAGAAGGGCCAGGCTCCTGGTTTAACACTCTGCTGTAACCACCTTGACAGTCTTAATAATTTAATCCTTGAACATGTGTTTTGTAAATGAAGCCCAGTGGGACAAGAGGCCATGAGCGTGGGCAGAGGAGACGCCCACAGTCCCTTGCCATCACAATGTCATAAAGTGTTTGAGATGTCCTGAGCAGAGAATGCCACAGAAGTGAAATTCCACCAGCACGACTCAGAGTGAGCATCAGGAAAGCATGTTGCGTGTCTAGCTGGGTAGGCAGACACGCTGACAGCACCACGCTCTCCCTCAGAACAGGAATGTGCTTTGAATGAGGGAAGCTGGCTGGGACATCGTAGAAAATCCGGACAACCCAGAAACCCAGCATATCTTCTTATTCTTGTTAGTGCCACGCATTAGCCAGATACTCATGCTGCAAATGATGGCACAGAAGGAAAGGGAAAGACAGAGATTCCCACAGCTTCTGTTCCTTTCAACCACTGCTTACATATCAGTAAGACAAAGTAGAGAGCGGTATACACACAAACGGACAGGATATACACAAAACAAGAATGTGTCATTTCTGTAATTCCATACACCTATTCCATGTTCTCATATTTGTATTTAAAACTAGCGTCACCTAATATGAAGATGATGATAAAATCCATGCTCCTAATTTAAAGGGTCCACTTTTTTTCACTTAGAACAACATTGAAGAGCAAATAAACACAGTGATAAGAAAGCTCTGACTATTAGTACGTTTAAAACAGCTCTTCCTCCTTGATTTCTGGACAAGGAGCTCCCGTTTTCACTTTGCACTGGGGCCTGCCGATTATGCAGCTGGTGGAGACTGAAATGACAGTGATTTAGCACTAGAACTGGATGGGGACGTGGTACATAGAAACAAGAGAGACTAATGGATCCCTCCTGGGTTCTGAACCGGTGGGGCCATGCTCCTGGGAAATTCAGCATCGAAAGTAGGGTCTGTGATTCCGTTCTGAGTGCCTGTGGGGTGTCCCAGCAGAGTGTCCGGAGTCAGAAGCTCCGGAGAGGGACCTGGGAGGAGGGACACCAGGAAGCGATCTGCAAACCCGAGGGGACGGCTAGTGTGAGAACTGCGGGCAGAGGCACTGGGGGTGCAGACCTTGAGGAGACGGGAGGACGGAGAAGACCCTTGAGAGGAGACGAAGAGGGAGGGAAGACAGGAAGGAAGGAGGAAGAGGCCCAGCATGGCTGCCAAGGAGATGTGAGAAGTGACACAACAGCCAGAGGCGAGTATCACGGGGCTGAGGAAAGCGGGTGTTACCAGCTCTGGGGACCTTGAGGAAACGGTCCGACCTCTCTGAGCCTCAGATGTGCACCTATAAAATGAAGGTAACAGTAATGACACATCTCAGGGGACCATTGTCAAGATTAACTGAGCTATTATGTGTGTAGGGCTCAGAACTCTCCTGCATTCATTTCTCATGGCTTCTGTAACAAGGTACCACAGACTGGCGGCTGAGAAGAACAGAAATGTATTGCCTCACAGTTCTGGAGGCCAGAAGTCCAAAATCAAGGGGTGGATGGGGCCACACTCCCTCTGAGAGCTCCAGGGAAGGCTGTGTTCCAGGCCTCTCCCTCCCCGCCCCTCCCCGCTCTGGTTGTTTCCTGGCTTGTAGCACCATAACTCTGATCCTCACATGGCCTTCTCGCCCTGTGTCTCTGTGTCCAAACCTCCCCTGTTTATAAGAACACTTATCAAATATTGGCTCTTCACATCAGGTGGCCAAAGTATTGGAGCTTCAGCTTCAGCAACAGTCCTTCCAATGAATATTCAGAGTTGATTTCCTTTAGGATTGACTGGTTTGATCTCCTTGCAGTCCACCAGACTCTCGAGAGTCTTCTCCAGCAGCACAGTTCAAAAGCAACAATTCGGTGCTCAGCCATCTTTATGGGCCAATTCTCACATCCATACAGAGGGGAAAGAAAACTTATAATCCTAACTGTTGGATTAGACATCTTTGTATAATAACTTCATTACTTCTGTAAAGACTTAGGTAAAGATTACTTCTGCAAAGACTCTATCTCCAAATAAGGGCACAGGTACCACGTAAAGACTCTAGTATCTTTTCAGAGGGGACATCCAGAGTCAGCTGAGGATAAACATTTATCTTTATTATCATTACCTTGATTAGTTGCCGTTTGGTTCAAAGGTATGAGGAAGTGACCCAGGGACAACGTGAGTTTGGGGAACTCAAATTTGTTGTGGCCACCATCTCCATGACAACATGACGTTTCCCCAACAGCCCAGGTGAAGGTAAACATATGAAGTAAGGAGAGAGAACAAAGAAAAGGGAATGACGCATTCTGATAACGAGCCAAAGACAAGCATGAGCAGAAATCGCGACAGCAGCTCAAGAGGGAAGCTGCTTGCTGCCCAGTGAGGCTTGGTATACCAGATGGCCAGAAATAAATACCATCCCTTCCCTAACTCAGTCAATAACACACAGTTCCCTACATGCACACAGAAGGAAAACCGAGTTTTGATCATTTATTAAATAACAGGCTTCATCTGTGGAATCACAAGGTCTTCTGAGCCAGAAGCAAAATGGATGCCTTCCACCAACTGAAGTTCTAGTGTTCTTTGAAGTGGTAAGAACCACAACTGATCTGGAGATAAGCAGTAATTAATAAACAGGTTGAGTTGCCACAAGTGTCAAACTGGTCAACATCTTAATAGGAATTATGTCTGGGGCTAAACTGGAAGCCATCAATCTCAAAGGAAAAAACAGATGGATCTGTGAGGTGCATCAAACCTCAGAAACAGATAGTTGCTCTGTTTTAGATGGAGGATTGAAAAGGAACATTTTAGTCCTCACCAAAGGCACAGGTAAGCAGAGGCTCTCTTCCTTGCCTCCCTCCCTAATCTGAAGTTCCTTCCAGAACAAATGCTTTCCTGTCACTTCATCCCAACACCAGGAGCAATACTGGCAGTGCCTTTCCTGGACTAGTTCCCTTTGCCAAAGCTCCAGGTTCTAGAACCTTTTTCCTTTCCCCTCTAAACAGATGTGAGAGTTCGATCATAAAGAAGGCTGAGCACTGAAGAATTGATGCTTTTGAACTGTGACACTAGAGAAGACCCTCCAGAGTCCCTCAGACTGCAAGGAGATCAAACCAGTCACTCCTAAGGAAATCAACCCCAAATATTCATTGGAAGGACTGTGGCTGAAGCTGAAGTTCTAATACTTTGGCCACCTGATGCTCAGAGCCCATTCATTGGAAAAGACCCTGATGCTGGGAAAGACTGAAGGCAGGAGGAGAAGGGGGCAACAGAGAATGAGATGGTTGGATGGCACCAACTCAGTGGACATGAGTTTGAGCAAACTCTGGGAGAAAGTGCAAGACAGAGGAGCCTGGTGTGTTACAGTCCACGGGGTCACAAAGAGTTGGACGTGACTGAGTAATGGCACAACAACAACTTCTGCTTTAAGACTTGCTTCTCCTGAGTTCAAGGCCCAAAGAACTTTGCTAGACATATTGCTACCTGCCGTGATTCAATCTGTGTGAGGACGGCTGATGATGGCAACTTTCATCTAAAAGTCATCTTCACCAAACATCAAAGCCACTTCAGAGTAACAGGGTTACCAATATCCTATTCCTCACCATGCAATGCACTGAAAAAAACACAGCTTCATTGCTGGAACATCCTGCACAAATATGTAAGAAAAAAAAATCAGACAAATCCAGTCTAAGGGATGCTCTACAAAATGACCATCTCATAATCTTCAAGAATGCCAGTGTCGTGAACGACACAGACTGGGGAGCAGTTCTAGGTTGCAAGGAGACTAAAGGGACATGATAACTGAAAATAACACATGATCTGGGATCTTCTTGCACTCCCAAGTACATTTTTGGAACAAACGGTGAAATCTGAATGAGGTCTGTAGATCAGAAAGCAATAGGGTAGCAAGTTCCTATTTTGATCCTGATTTTGATCATTGTTCTTGGTTATGTAAGACAGTGTCCTTGTTCTTAAGGAATACAGGGGAGTACATGGGAGGAAAGGACATCTTATCTGCAACTTAGAAAAGAATAAGGTGAATCTGATAAAATGGAAACATTCAGGGAATCTGGATGAAGGCTATAAAGGAAGTCTTTGTACTAATATTACAAATTTTCTGTGTCTGGAAAAATAATAAATACTGAATTAAAATATGGGTAGATTTAAGAGTGTGCAATGCTTTCCAGCAAGTCTCAACTGTGACTGAAGGGCAGAACCACCTCAGGAGATTTAAAAATATCAATGCCCAGGTCCCAGCCCAGAAATTCCAATTCAGTTAGCCTGGGAAGGAGCTCCAGACATCAGTATATTTGAAAGAACTCCCAAGGTGATTCTAGCAGAAGGCCCAGGGGAATAATGAAAAGTCATTTCAGCCCGTGGTATTGTCAGATGAGGGGAGAGCTCTGAGCTGGGGTCTTTCTGAACCCTTCATGTCTGTTCCTTTTGAGGGCTGATCCTGAGACCCAGCACAGTGACCCCAAACAGGAGCAGAGTCCTCCTAGGTCCAGTCTTGGTCCTGTATTTAATAAGTTGAGAGACCTCATAGCAAATTCCAGCCTGGGTTCTCTCTGCTGTGGGCTGAGGTTAACAGAGAACAGCTTCCAGGAGAAATGAGGTTCCAGGAGGAGGATACATCTCTGAGGTCTGATGCCCCAATGCAGTGGGTGTGCAGAGGACAGCCTGACATCCTCCTGGCAGAAAGAGATGAAGGCGATTAGGGCTGATCAACTTCTGGTACTGCTGGGAGGTTCTGCCACAGTTGGGTGACTGCTGGCAGCCCTCTCTCCCTTCCCAAGGACGGAAGTTTAGGATGGTTCTCCGGGGAAGGGATTGGAAGAAGCAGGAGGACACCCATTATCCCCCACGTGGAAAGCAGGTGAGCTGGGGAGGCCAAGTTCCCAGGGGGGACTAGGGTGGCCGCCTCTGGCCCCTCACGACGCAGCCTGATGGGGCTCCGTAAAAGGAAGGCGTCTTCACTGAGAACTAAGGCAGTGTGCTGATCCCAGACCTTAAAGCTGCCCTGCTGTGGACTTTTAAAACTTCCATGCCCTTCTCAACCTTCTAACACTGTGCTGCTGTGGCCCCAGGTCACACGTGGCTACTGAGCCCTTGAGATGAGGCCAGGCTGAGTTGAGATGGGCTGTAAGTTTAAAATACACCCCAGGTTGTCAAGTCCTCATAAGCAAAAGAGAACGAACTATCTCATTAATAATTAATTTTTAAAACCTTGAAATAAAAATGTAAGCTTTGAAGTCTCATAAAAATATGTTTTAATTAAAAAAAAAACTACTGATTAAGGTGGAAAGGATCATACTTTGGGAACACTGGGTTAAATAAAATTTCCTATGAAAATTCATTTCACCTCTTTTACTTTTTCTAGTGTGGCTACCTGAATATTCACTGAAAGGACTGATGCTGAAGCTGAAACTCCAATACTTTGGCCACCTGATGTGAAGAGTCAGCTCCTTGGAAAAGACTCTGATGCTGGGGAAAGATTGAAGGCAGGAAGAGAAGGGGATGACAGAGGATGAGATGGTTGGATGGCATCACCGACTCGATGGACATGAGTTTGAGCAAACTCTGGGAGATAGTAAAGGACAGGGAAGCCTGGCATGCTGCAGTCCGTGGGGTTGCAAAGAATCAGACACAACTTACCAACTGAACAACAACAAAAGAATATTTAATATTACCTTCATGGATTACATCATATTTCTATTGGATAGCTCGGTTTCTAAGTTCTGCATATTGTCCTTTCAAAATTTTAATTCCCTCGTGATAATTAAATTAAAATCCAATTGAGGAAGGATTTAGTATGCAGTGGAATCAGCCCTGGGCCCCAAATGCCCTGCAGTGAGAAATGCTTAGCCGTTTCCCCTGGTTCTCAGGCTTTGGTGATTCCAGCAAATTCACTCTTCCCCACAACCTGAGAAAAAGCAGATATGGACAAGTAACGTCCATACCTCACAGTTTGCTGGAATAATAATGATTATGATGTAAATTTACAACCAAGTACTTAGGCCTGCAATTTTAACCCAATTTGTGAGGCTGAATCACTAACATTTGATCTTCTTAAGACTCTCAGTATATCATACTGCTTATATGCTACCTAATAATTTACCTTTGCCACAGAAAGAAAATACATAAGTTGGTAATGAAGATGAATGGTGCATACTCTCAAGAAAGGCACTAAGTAAGTAAGAAAGTAAACAGTCTCTCAGTCGTGTCCGACTCTTTGCGACCCTGTGGACTGTAGCCTACCAGCCTCCTCCATCCATGGGATTCTCCAGGCAAGGATACTGGAGTGGGTTGCCATTTCCTTCTCTAGGGGAGAAGTTACTAGCAGTCTGCTAATGAAAGAAAGGAATGTCTCAAAAATCAGAGAATGGCACCAGGCCCCTCACCCGCAAGATGTATTTTGAGATAATCTTGGCACCAGGTGAGTCATCCCAGGCCATAAAACGATTGATTTGAATCTTGTAGAAAGGCAGATTCAGTTCAGTTCAGTCGTTCAGTCATGTCCGACTCTTTGCGACCCCATGAATCCCAACACACCAGGCCTCCCTGCCCATCACCAACTCCTGGAGTTTACTCAAACTCATGTTCATCAAGTCAGTGATGCCATCCAGCCATCTCATCCTCTGTCATCCCCTTCTCCTCCTGCCCTCAATCTTCCCCAGCATCAGGGCCTTTTCCAAGGAGTCAGTGCTTTGCATCAGGTGGCCAAAGTATTGGCGTTTCAGCTTCCACATCTGTCCTTCCAATCAACACCCAGGACTGATTTCCTTTAGGATGGACTGGTTAGACCTCCTTGCAGTCCAAGGAACTCTCGAGAGTCTTCTACAACACCACAGTTCAAAAGCATCAATTCTTCAGTGCTCAGCTTTCTTTATAGTCCAACTCTCACATCTATACATGACAGGCTCTTCCGTCCATGGGATTTTTCCAGGCAAGAATACTGGAGTGGGTTGCCATTTTCTTCTCCAGGGGATCTTCCTGACTCAGGGATTGAACCTGGGTCTCCCCCATTGTACTCAGACAAAGACTGCAGGCACGACGGTGCAGAACATCCTGTTCCGTTTCGCCGAGCGCCACAACCTGACGGTGCGCCTGCCGCACCCGAGCTGCGAGCACCAGTTCTGCCACCCGCGTAACTTCTAGGTGCACTTCGTGCACCGGCCGCACGGCCGCCGCACGTGCTAGCCAGCCACCTGCGCTTCGACCGCGCGGAGCTGCAGCGCCTCATGCCGCCCGGCACCGTCTACGTCACCATCCTGCGGGAGCCAGCCGCCATGTTCAAGTCGCTCTTCAGCGACTACAACCAGTACCCCAAGAAAGACACTAAGGCTGTAGCAAGTCACAGTCCGGAAGGTTCCACGGAAGACTGTAGTTTGAGCTTAGGTTACACGTCACCGTCTGACTGCATTCTGAGGATGAAAGGCCCCTCACTTGTGTGAGTATGTGTTGGTAAGTGTGTGTGCATGTGCGTTCAGTTACACACACACACAAGAGCAAATAACTAAGACACTCCTTTGGCCAGATTTCCTTGCAGTAACAACCTAGAGCCATGGAGAGTCATGGTAGATTTATCTTTGTTTGGTTTCCATTCTCATCCGTGGTCTGACTCTATCTTGGACCACATATGCAACACGGATGGTGCAGTCCGTCTTGTGTATGAGGTCTACATGTTAAATTTCCCATTATGGAAAAAATACAAACTGAATTCAGTGACTGTCCAGGTGTTTAAGGGAGCTTCCCAGAAACCAGGAAGAAGGAAATAGAGGCTGTTTCGCCAAGGACCAGTGGTGGTGTATGCAGAGCCCAAAAGACTGGTTTGGGTGAAAAGTCACTCCCATAAGGTAGAATGGTGTTTGCAACATCGTAAAAAATTTTCCCAGCCCAGAAGCTTACAACATACTCAGTATTCACAGTTCAGCTGAATCCAAGGGTTGAATACCATGCTTTGGTTTTTTTTTAAAAAGCACAGTGTATAATGTTTGTTAATATTAACCCAGAGACATAGATGATAAACGTGTACTCTATATTAAAATGTCCATGGGGTGAGAAAAATCACTGTCCAATGTTTAATATCAGGGGAAAGTAACAACCAGGAAAGCACAACCTTGCAAAAAAGCTTTTTTCTGCTTATTTTAAAAATAATTTTATTTATTTATTTATCTTTGGCTGTGCTGGGTCTTCACTGCTATTGCAATGTGTTTGCTTCTTATTTCGGTGGCTTCTCTGGTTGCAGAACGCAGGCTCCAGGGCACTCAGGCTTTGGTAGTTGTGGCACATGGGCTCAATAGTTGCAGCTCCTGTGCTCTAGAGCACAGGCTCAACAGCTGTGGCACACAGGCCCAGTTGTTCTGCGGCATGTGGGATCTTCCAAGACCAGGGATTGAAACCCTGTCACCTGCATTGGCAGGCAGATTCTCCACCACTAGCTCACTAAAGAAGCCCCTTTTCTGCTTATTTTTACATTTGTACCCACGACTGATGATGAGCATGGTACATACCAAGTGCAAGAGTACATACCAAGTGCAAGGAGCATTTGGGAAAATCAGTAACATCTCTATGTCTACATTTTCAAATGTGTACTGATAAAACAGAGACTCACAGACATACAGAATAAACCTATGGTTACCAAAGGGGGAAAGGAGAAGAGAGGGATAAATTGGGAGTTTGAGATTAACAGATACACACTACTATATATAAAAGAGATAAACAGTAAGGACTTACTACAGGGAACTATACTCAGTGTCTTGTAATAACCTATAATGGAAAAGAATCTGAAAAAGAATATATTTATGTGTATATATATATATATGAATCATTTTGCTGTATACCTGAAATGTTGTAAATCAGCTATATTTCAATTAAAAATGAAAAAATAATTTTTAAGTGTATTAAAAAAAGAGAGAAGATAATGTAAGAAGACGCTCTGTATATGTGTCTATATATACACACATAAGGCTTCCCCAGTGGCTCAGTGGTAAAGAATCTAGCTGCCAAAGCGGGAGCAGCAGAAGACTTAGGTTCGATCCCTGGGTCAAGAAGATGCCCTGAAGGAGGGCGTGGCAACCCACTCCAGTATTCTTGCCTGGAGAATCCTTTGGTCAGAGGAGCCTGGTGGGTTACAGTCCATGGGGTCGCAAAGAGTTGGGCATGACTGAAGCGTGCACATAGAGGAAAATAACAAATATAGTCAAATATAATTTTACTTTTATTCTAAGAAGTCATATGCATTTTAGAGATATACTGTATTTGCTTTGCAATGTGATGCCTTTTCATTAAAACGATTTCAAGGGAAGAGGCTTTGATTTCTTAATATGAATGGATTCAGAGAACTCAAGTTCTCTCACACCAAAATGGGCAGAAATGAGAAAAAGGAGCGAAGCCCTCCTGTTGGACAACATTCTTACATCATCCACTTTAAAATTAAATCTGAAACAAAGTTCTGACAGGCCTGCTATTTTCTTCAGTGCCAAGAGGCACACAATAGACCTTTTTTTTTGGACAAAGCTCTTAAAATGCTTGGAGATTCAGATGTACTGAGTCACGAAACTGTACAAATACTGCACACCCATTCCCGCCGGTGCCCCTGCCCACTCTTTTGGAAACAATGCTATATTTTCTCTGCATTTGGCAGAAGGAAAGAAATATTTTAATTAGAGCTGCAACCTGTTTGAAAGAAGGGTGACAGCAACGCGAGCTCTGACATGGGTAGCTGTCCTCTGGGCCGGTGGCCCCTGGGCAGAGGTGGGTAGTTATCATTTCAGAGGAATCCGCTTGATTCTCCTACTCAGTGTGGGCTCGGTAAGTCCCACAACCACTGAAACTGCAAATGTGGCCTGATAAGGTGATGACATTCCGCACAGAAGAGTGGACAGGTTCGCCCTGAAGTAGCGCTAGATGATTCACCCGTGCAATCAACACTCTCAGATCCATCTTTGAACGAAAGTCTTTATATAACATGCAGTACAGAGAAGGCGTTCTCATGGCAAGAATACTGGAGTGGTTTGCCATTCCCTCCTCCACCGATTCAATGGACGTGAACTTGGGCAAACTCCAAGAGATGGTGAAGGACAGACAGGCCTGGCGTGCTGCAGTCCATGGGTCACAAAGAGTTGGACACAACTTGGTGACTGAACAACAACAACACATAGAAGAGGACATGACCTTGCATAGAAATATCAGCTCATCTATGTGCTTGCTGTCTGTGGGTGCAAAGGTGGGGGCGGGGGTCAGAGAAGGTGCAAGAGGAACAGAAACAGGATCAGAGAAGGAGGAAAGTAGGGGAAGGCAGTGGGAGGAACCAAATCTGCTCATGGTTTTCAAGACTTGCTGTCTTCCTTTTAAAAATCAAATTGCTCCCCCGCCCACCCCATGCCCACAACTGCCTTGCTGATGTTGTGAAATAATTGAGAAGTGTTGCAAAGACATCCTTGCACTGTGAGCGAGCAACTGACTTCAAGTCTCAACACCTCTCCATCTAGAGGGGTATTTTAGATTGACGTTAATGATGGTGAGTATTTGAGCTTGAAATAAGGAGGACAAAAAGGCCAGTTGTTGTTTAGTCACTAAGTCATGTTCAGCTTTTTGTGATCCCATGGACTGCAACACGCCAGGCTTCCCTGTCCTCCACTGTCTCCCTGTTTGCTCAAACTCATTTCCATTGAGTTGATGATGCCACCCAACCATCTCATCCTTTGTCACCCCCTTCTCTTCCTGCCCTCAATCTTTCCCAGCATCAGGGTGTTTTCCAGTGAGTTGACTGTTCATATCAGGTGGCCAAAGTACTGCAGCTTCAGCATCAGTCCTTCCAGTGAATATTCAGGACTGACTTCCTTTAGGATTGACTGGTTTGATCTCCTTGCTGTCCAAGGGACTCTCAGGAGTCTTCTCCAGCACCACAATTTGAAAGCATCAATTTTTCAGCACAGGCAAGTTCTGTAAGGAGGTGAGGGTGGAAGGAACATGAATATAAGTCCCCTCGGCGGGAGTGTGAGGACACACAGCTGTGCCTGGATTGCCATGTCCTTGGCTTTGAGGAACTGAGAGTTTTGGGTGGTTGTGTAAGGCAAGCTGGCCCTGAGAAGAGCGTCGTGGAGCTGTCTCTAGGTTTTCCACACTCAACTTCAGTGTTTAAAAATATGTCACACCTTCTTGAGATTCCAAACATGTAGGAAATAAAACCATGGCATGTCGGCTGGTCCGGCCCAGTATTCCTCAGCCTCAGCGTGAGGACCAGGTTACTCCCTGCTGTGGGGGCCGCGCCCTGCACTGTAGGTGGTTTAGCAGCATCCCTGGCCTCTACTCACTGGATGCCAGTAGCACCCCTGCTGCTGCTAAGTCGCTTCAGTCGTGTCCGACTCTGTGCGACCCCATAGACGCAGCCAACCACGCTCCCCCATCCCCGGGATTCTCCAGGCAAGAACACTGGAGTGGGCTGCCATTTCCTTCTCCAATGCATGAAAGTGAAAAGTGAAAGTCAAGTCGCTCAGTCGTGGCCGACTTTTTGCGACCCCATGGACTGCAGCCTACCAGGCTCCTCCACCCATGGGATTTTCCAGGCAAGAGTACTGGAGTGGGCTGCCATTGCCTTCTCTGAATAGCACCCCTAGTTGTAACAAATTCAATTGCCTCCAGACATTGTCAAATATTCCTCAGGGAACAGATTTTTTCTGGGTTGAGAATCATTGGTTTATTTTATGATTTTATTGCTTATTGAAACATAGTTGATGTACAAGGTTGTGTTAGTTTCAGATGTGCAGCACAGTGATTCCGTGTTTTTGCAGATATAATCCATTACAGGTTATTACAAGACAATGGGTATATTTCCCAGTGAGTGTGTGCATGCGTGCACATGTGCATGTTCAGTCATGTCTGACTCTTGGTGGCCCCATGGACTGCAGCCCACTGTAGCCCACCAGGCTCCTCAGTCCATGGAATTTTCCAGGCAAGAGTACTGGAGTGGGTTGCCATTTCCTTCTCCAGGGGATCTTCCCAACCCAGGGATCGAACCCAGGTCTCCCGCACTGCAGGCAGACACTTTACCGTCTGAGCCACCAGGGAAGCCCATAATTCCCATTATTACAGAGTAAATGCTTGCTGCTTATCTATTTTATGTATAGTAGTTTGTATCTGTTAATCCATGTCCCTAATCTATCCCTCTCATCTCCTCTCTGAACTTTAGTAACCACTAGCTTATATGTCTATGAGTCCATTTCTGTCCTGTATACATATTCAGTTGTATTAATTTTTCAACTCCACATATAAGTAATACATAGCATTTGTCTTGTCTTCTTTTGTTAAGCATAATATTCAGAATCACTGGTTTAGACTCAGTGTTAGAACAAGCAAAATTTGCATTGAGTGAAGATAGCTATCTACTCTAAGGACCATGTGGAATCTTTGGTGAAGACTGACAAGCCCTAACAACCCGCCTTGATCAGCCAGAGAGAAACACAGAAGTCCGAGACAAAAGCAGGCCTTTTTCCTCAAAGTGCTAGTTTATGGCTTAGGGACCCATAACACTATTTACACATAACCCTGGGGGAAAAAAATCTTGGGGCCCTTTGTTTTAAAAAAGAAAGAGTCCTTCACACTTAAAGTGAGCTTTAAAGAAGTGAAAACACGGAAGGCCACAGGCTCTGTTCTGTAGAATTCACAGCCTGCAGGGCTGACTCCACACAGCAGGTCCTGCAGCATTGGGGCCTCGGAGACCCCTTTCCATCCTGAGGCTGTGGATTGGACAGCCTCAGGATGGCTTTACATCCAGTCTGACTTATTCACAAAGCATTTGGTATGGTTAGCCTTGGGAGATATGTTTAGCCTCACAAAACAGAGGAAGGTGTTTAAAAACAACTGTCCCTTAATTTTACCATCACATGAACAAAAAAGGCATGTGAGCCTGAACTTGGGACAGTGTACATCTTTTTTTAATAGAAAGGAGAGTCTAATCTTATACACTCCCTTAAGCATATCCCTCAAAAGCTGTACAAATTAGCCTTCTAGATAAGATCATGCGCTCTCATCCCCACCTGTCTCCCAGTGAACAAACAGAGAACAGAAAGGGCTCCCTGACCCATGTCTCTCTCGTTCCAGAGTACAGTACTATGATTGATTTATGATTTCTAAGCCTGAGAACTTTGGAAGCCGCCAAACATGAAAAGAGTGAAAAATCTTCTAAGTCAAGAGAAAAAAGGGAAGGTCTTGGTAGCAGAGCGCCCTTCTCAGGCTCTGAAACACTACTCTGAAAGCTGTCACGAGTATGCATCGCTTGGGCCCTTGCAGACAAAAAGGGTTATTTTATCCAGATTATTCCCCCACATTGCAGGGGAAAAGGGACTCATTTGTAATCATCAAAGGAATGCTGACAGACTTGAAACGGGATTACATTCTATTATCCTCATCCGAATTAAAGATTTGTTTTGGAGATCTTTCTTAGGTTTCTTCCTCCCTGCTCTTCCAACTCCAAATGAGGTGATTTGTATTCGTGGGACATCTGAGGCAGACGTGAAATCAGACGGTTTGCAAACATACATTTCAGATTCAGTGGCCTGAGTTTTGAATTTTAATGTGGCCTGGTTCTGTGTGTTTGTGGAAAACTAGGCTCTCAGGTTGAGAGTAACCCCAATCATCACTTCACTTCATTCCCTAACTAATTAATGCAGGAGACATTCAACATCAGGAGCCTGAGTGAACAAGGGATACAGATGTCCAGAAATGCAAGTGTGGAAGTGGAAAATCAACCCATGGGCAGTGTTGTCTGGTAGGTCTATGGATACGCTCGTTATTGTTATTATTCAGTTGCTAAGTCATGTCCAACTCTTTGTGACCCCATAGGATGGATATGCTACTAATCCCTCAATTCCAAGCTCTGTGGTTTTGGTACCATTTGAAGAACGTAACTGGCCAAATCTATTCTTCAGCCCTCAAACTGCTTTGTGATGAGTGCCCATGAAACCACTGAGAAGGGAGCCTCCCCGGGACAGACTGACTCTTTAGAGCAGGCCTATATGATACTTAGCATAGCATCTGAGACCCGAAAGACTTGAGAACATTTCCTGTTCTTTCAGACAGACCTTCCATTATATAATCACAACGGAACTGATGCCCACTGGGAAGAAGTCTTGGGTAACTCAGGTCAAAAGCCATAAGTCAGTGGAAGAGTTCAACTGGGTCAAAAAGTTCAACAAGACAAAAAGCTACGTCTTGATCTTAGCTGATGAAAGAACAAGACATCTTAGAGAAAATCTCAAGGCAAGGGGATGACACTCTCTAAGCAGGAAAGAGCAAAGAATATAGGTAAAGTGCATTAGAAGCTGTACCATTTCTTTGCTCGTCATGTTTTTATACCACAAGCCTTCTTTCTAGACTTACTGTTCTTCAGGAAGTATATCCTCTGGTAGTTCTTTCAGTAAGGATTTATTAGTGGTAAACATGTCCTTACTTCACACTCACTCTTGCAGATAGTTTAGCTGGTTATATAGCTCTGCACTGACAGTTTTTTTCCCCAGAACCTGGAAAATATTTCACTGGTTTCTGACTGTCATTGTCATGGCAAAGCCCTTCCAAATGAAAAACTTTCCATCTGATTGTTTTAAGACCATCACTTTGTTTTAGTATTTTGTAGTTTTAGTATGATAGACATAAATTTATTTTGCTTGGGATGCTTGAATCTGAATCATTCATCAACTCTTCAAAATTGACTCTAAGATATTATCACTTTGAGTGTTGTCTCTCCCTCATTTTTCCTATTCTCTCTTTCTAGAATACTGGTCACCTGTGTGTTGAATCTTCATTCCATTTTCCATGTCTTATAAGGTTTTCGTTTCATGTCTTTATCTCTTTTACTGCATTCTGGATAATTTTCCTAGCTTTATTTTCCAGTTCACTATTTCTCTCTTCAACTACATTTAATCTATCCATCAAGCCTTGAACCTCAGTGAATATATTTTTTCATGTTAGTTGATATGTTTGACTCTATAAAAAAAAATAGGCCTGCCCTTTCTTGATAGCATTTCATTCCTTCTTCTTCTGGATTCTTTTATTTCTTTTTGTGTTTTATATTCCCTCTTATTTATTAAACACTCTGTGGTTTTGCTGCTGACTGCTGTTCATACAGTGCGTTTTCGACTGTGTGTTCACAATCAGCAGAATTTAATCTACCAGAATCTTGTGGGGCCTGCCTTGATGTTGCTATACAGGGAATATTTGTGGGTTTTTTCCAGGTACCCTGGGGCAACTTTTTGAGTTTCTTAGCTTGGGTTTCCTAGTAACAGCAATGTGAATTCAAACCCCAGATTCTTGCAAAGCTAAGTGTGTGGTTACATAGTTTCAACAAAGATTATTTTTTCCTCTAACCCTGAGCCTCTTGAGAAATCTATATGCAGGTCAGGAAGCAACAGTTAAAACTGGACATGGAACAGACTGGTTCCAAATAGGAAAAGGAGTCCATCGATGCTGTATATTGTCACCCTGCTTATTTAACTTATATGCAGAGTACATCATGAGAAACACTGGGCTGGAAGAAGCACAAGCTGGAATCAAGATTGCCAGGAGAAATGTCAGTAACCTCAGATTTGCAGATGACACCACCCTTATGGCAGAAAGTGAAGAGGAATTAAAAAGCCTCTTGATGAAAGTGAAAGTGGAGAGTGAAAAAGTTGGCTTAAAGTTTAACATTCAGAAAACTAAGATCATGGCATCTGGTCCCATCACTTCATGGGAAATAGATGGGGAAAGAGTGGAAACTGTGTCAGACTTTATTTTGGGGGGCTCCAAAATCACTGCAGATGGTGACTGCAGCCATGAAATTAACAGACACTTACTCCTTGGAAGGAAAGTTATAACCAACCTAGATAGCATATTAAAAAGCAGAGA
>NW_011495041.1:2395185-2403182 GCF_000754665.1 Bison bison bison
TGGATGTTCATTGGAAGGACTGATGCTAAAGCTGAAACTCCAATACTTTGGCCACCTCATGCGAAGAGTTGACTCACTAGAAAAGACCCTGATGCTGGGAAGGATTTGGGGCAGGAGGAGAAGGGGATGACAGAGGATGAGATGGCTGGATGGCACCACCGACTTGATGGACATGAGTCTGAGTAAACTCCGGGAGTTGGTGATGGACAGGGAGGCCTGGCGTGCTGTGATTCATGGGGTTGCAAAGAGTCGGACATGACTGAGTGACTGAACTGAACTGAACTGAATCCTGAGCCCAAGCTGAGATGTTCCCTTGTCATCTTTCTTTGCAAGAATGCTGATTTGTTTCTCACGCACCTTTTTATGAGTGTTTAGCCCTTCCAGGCCCTGGCCTTATAAGGAGATCTTTATTCCAATTCCTCACTTGACATTGGTCTGATGCCTTGTCTCTTGCCCTCATGTACCCAGTAAATTCTGACTATAAAATGCATCAAAGGCCCCAGTGTAGCCACAGGGTCAGAGCCAGCTACTTCTTCAGTTCTCTGGTCTCTCTTCATTGTGTTCCCTGGCTAGTCCTTGTGTTTCTCCACTCACCCAAGCATTTAAAGGATGTTTGCTATATTTTATTCAGCAGCTTCAGATGTTTTGTTGGGAAAATACTTCCAGAACACCAGTTCCACCATATTTCCAAGAAATGAATTATATACCCTATTTCATAATCAGTTATTTGGAGCTGGATGGTGCTATCTCTTGATGCAACATAGAATGGACAATACCTGTAAGTCCTAGGAAAGATTTGGATCTGATATATTAAGAGATAAACATAAGAAGTGACATTGTTTTAACCAACTTATAATTGATTTGCTTTAGTATTAGAGAAGCTGCCTGCATTCAAATCTCCAAAAGTTACATACGCTCTCTGGCTACTATTTCTTCAACTTATAGAGAAATTTCCTTCATAGGGTTGTGCGGATTAAACGGGTTAATAAACATGAAGTTTTTAAAACACTGTGGCATAAAGTGCTTTATGTATTTGATACATTATAATATTTTTAGCTAACTTCTCTTACTTGTGCTAAGAAAACCAAGTAAAGAATTTGCCCCTTATGTTGGGTCAGAGTTTAACCTGAGGTAGTGCACACATAAGGGCCAGGGAAGGAGTAGCAGAATTAGAGCCCTCAAGGGGAAAGAGAGGCTTCCCGGGTGGCTCAGTGATAAAGAATCCGGCTGCCAATGCAGGAGACACAGGTTCAATCCCTGGGTCAGGAAGAGGAAATGGCAACCCACTCCAGTATTCTTGCCTGGAAAATCCCATGGACAGAGGAGCCTCGTAGGCTGCAGTCCATGGGGTCGCAAAGAGTCGGACACGACTGAGCATGCACCCAAGGGAAAGAAAGAAGCTCAAAGAAAACAGTTTAGAATCACCTGGTCAGCCACCCTCCCATCTGAGAGACTCCTCCCAGTGCTAAAACCTAGGTGACTCTAGGACGGATGTTATCCAGGGAAGCTAGTGCATTCTAGAAATATACAGACACACCAGCCTCATTAAAGTGTCATGAAAGTCCAGAGTGCCTCACCCTATGCATCCACATTCGTTACTTAGCTTGAATGACAAGAGTATGGATTTTTGAAACGAGATAATCACTGGATTATTACATTCTTCTTCTAAATTTTACTGGCAGTTGTGGGAACCGGCGCGGTGGGCAAGGAGGCGATAGGGCTGGGCCACAGGGGAGCAGTTGCTGTTTCAATGTTATTGCCCCCAAAGTGGTGCCTTTTCAAGAATTTTGCAAGTGCTGTCAGGATGGCTGAAAATACTAGTGGTCTCAAAAATTTTTTAAATCATGAACCCCAACAGCAAAAACATTTTGAGAACACATCTCTAATATTGCATTTAGAAATTGTATAATGAATCAACTATATTTCAATAAAATAAAATTTTAAAAAGAAATGATGAACTGTTGTACTGTCAAGTTGCATGTTTTTTGTTTGTTTTGTTAGACATGCTGAATAGCTAGCAGGATCTTATTTCCCTGACCAGGGATGGAACCCAGGCCACGGCAGCGAAAGTGCCAAGTCCTAACCACTGGACTGCCAGGAAACTCCCTCAATCTGTATGTTAATTAGAAGCAAGACAGAGCTTCTTTTTTCAAGATAGAAATGAATAGAAAAGGAGTTCTCACATCTTTCTACTATACCCACTGATTGCCTTGTGCCCACACCTACTGTGGATCAACAGTGTTGAGAAGATGTTGAAGGAAGAAATGAGAAAAGGTCAGTCTACTCAGAGGACAATTGAAATCGCTATGATGAGTCCAGTTGAGTTCAGTTCAGTCGCTCAGTCGTGTCTGACTCTCTGTGACCCCATGGACCGCAGCACGCCAGGCCTCCCTGTCCATCACCAGCTCCCGGAGTTCACCCAAACGGAGAACTATCTAAAAAGGTCAGGCAAATTGAGGCATTTTTCTCTGGCTTTGCCCCCCACTCAGCACCCACACGGGCCAAGTCCTCCAGCCTGGCCCCACCCCTGGGCCCGTGTTAGGGTATGCCTCTGCTTCCGAGCTGGGGGTCTCTGGCAAGTTAACCAAGCCCTCTGAGGCTGGGTAAAGTGAGATTTCTACTTAACTCAGAAGGTTGCTATGAGGATGAAGTCAGATAACACTATGCTCAACTAATTTTCACTCCTTTCTTTTCTCTTCCTCCCTCGAAACTACTGCTAGGCTGCCTTTTCCAATAAAGCGCCTGGGAGACCAAAGCCATCAATTACGGGACCACTCACCTGCCCAGACTCCTCTTCTTGGCTACAGAAAGAGCCGTCAGCACACTTTTTGAATGTAGTTATTTTCCATGGAAACAGGCTAGAGCTCTGAGATGCTTACTTTTCATCCGTCTTCTTCTATGACAGCTGGACAACTCCTTTAGACATCTGCTTTGTTTTCCTTTGGTGACGAGCTGCCCTTTGGCTCCATCAAAGTTTTGAAAGTGAAGACAATCCCAATTAAAGTATGATATGACCAAGGGATGATAAAAGGCAGACCTGTGTGACCTGCACGTCTGTGTAAGTTTGTGCATACCTGTGTGCTGGGACACAGCGGCAGACTGAGAGCAGGGAACATACATCCTGGTCTCCCTGGCAATGAGCCCTGGGGCAGGGGGTGGGGGAAGTGGGACCCAGTCACACCCATGTACCCCTGGATGAACTGTGCATGGTTCATCCCTGCCCTCTGACATGGGCAGCAGTGGTCTTCCACTCTGGCTGCACTCTAGAATTGCCTGGGGGCTTTGAAAAAGAGATCCACGCCTGGATCTCCCAGATGAATTTCATCAGAAGCCCTGGGTTGCTGCTAGAGCATTCATATATTTGTTTAGACTTGAGGGATGTTAGTGTGTCAGCCAGGGTTGAGACCCACTGTTTCTCTAAGCATAAAAGGAAGCTTCAACCTCTTCTAAACGGACCACTCCATCAGGACAGAGTTCCCACTCCAGGGATCCCAACCAATGGAACAACCATTTTTCTATTTTCTGAAATTCTTTTTTTTTTTTTTTAATTTGGCTGCACTGGGTCTTCACTGTTGCTCGTGGGCGTTCTCTAGTTGCAGGGGTTACTCTCTATTTGCGGAGCTTGGACTTCTCATTGCAATGGCTTCTCTTGTTGCAGAGCACAGGCTCTAAGGGAAGCAGGTCTCAGTACTTGCAGCTGGAGGGTTCTAGAGCACAGGCTGAGTAGTTGGTGGTGCATGAGCTTAGTTACCCCAAAGCATGTGAAATCTTCCCAGATCAAGAATCGAACCTGCATTCCCTGCATTGGCAGGCGGACTCCTAACCATTGGACAACCAGGGAAGTCTTACATTCTGAAATTCTTGACCAGTGAAATAAGGAGTTAGGGTCAGGCTTATTTGCTAGGCTGCAAATGATCTGATAACAAGCCCCACATCTTGTCTTGCCCACTTGGGCTACTGATGGAGGCAGGCAGGGTAGGACACCAGCCTGGAGACCCCCTTCGATCATGCAATGACCTTTCTTTGTGGTCTGGGGACGTCTGGGAACAAGGAAGGCCTTAAAACACTCTCCTTGTTTCTCACTTCCTTTCTGTTTCCCACATTTACCATTCCATGCCCGAGGGTAAAACCAAATGTGTCAACATATGATCATGACTCTTTTTGTCAAAAGTCAGGAGTTTTCTAGGAATCCAAGTGGGAACATGATTAATTTTCCATCCGTTCCTTCCCTCCCTCATCAGTCCATCAATCACTTTGAGCATCTTTGAGAAGAAAAGAAAAGAAAAAAAAACAGAAGAGGGAGAAAAGGAAAGAGCAGAGAGAGAAGACCGTACCTGCTCTCTGCAGGGAATAAAACCATCAACAATATATAGATAAAGAAACAAGATGGGACGTCCCTGGTGGTCCAGTGGTTAAGAATCTGCCTTGCAATGCAGGGTTCAATCCCTGGTCAGGGAACTACTGATAGGATCCCACGTGTCTCAGAGCAATGAAGCCCATATGCCACAACCTGAGAGTCAACGAAGCCCAAATGCCATAACTCAAGAGTCCAAGCGCCACAACGAAGGAGCCCATGTGCCAAAACTAAGATCTGACACAGCCGAATAAGTAAATATTATTTTTTAAAAAATGAATAAGACCTGAGGGACAGGGCATACTAAGTTCAGAGACACACCAAAACATCACTCTTGAAAGCCAGACCACATGCAGAAAGGATCTTTAGGATCTTTTTAATCGTTGGAACCAAAATGGCACCCCTCCCTCCGCTCTGCCCTCATCCTGCCTTGTTCTTTGAACAAAGATGATGCTGACATTGTATTTCTATATATGAAAAAACATATATATGTCAATGATCAGTTTGGACCTCTCTGGCTAAATTCTCAAGTTGGGAATGCAGTCAAAAGAACAGAACGCTATCCCAAAGAGGAAAATGGACGAAAGCCAAGCGCATTTGAGTTTGGGATTAAGGATCAGAGGCACTAATTTTGCATGAACTGTTCTTGCCTTCCTACGATGTGTTTTTAATGCAGTGATGATAGTCTTCCAGTGGCCGCTGGCAGCATCTCAATGTCTTTAGGGAGGAGAGGGAAGGGGGTGTTTAGGGAGCCTGTTTCCTAGCAGGCTTGAAGGTGATTAGCACCAGTCACGAGCATGAAGGGGGAGGAGAGGAGGCCCTGATGCAGCCTCTGGCTTATTAAGAGTGAGATCTGATGCTGGAATCCCCGGGGCAAAAAAACCAATGACCCAGGAAAACTACACCAGCTGACAGCCTCAGGGAAAAAAAAAAAAAGCTCAAGGAAGAGTTGCAAAGAAGAGAAAGGCTTAAGTAACTTTCCAAAACTCTGTGCTGCTAATCTCCCAGGAGGCCCAATACTGTACAGACAAAGGCTAGGACCCCTTTCATTTCAGCACTTTCTTTCACCTGGATTCACCATCCTGCTTCCATCCCCTTCTTCACGAAGGCTGAAAGGGTCCCAAGTTCCCTCCACCCTCCATCTGTCTGGATTTTTGATGTTTCCTTGTTTAGAAAAACAAGCAAGCAAAGACGTCAAATGCTTTTCTCCAGTGCTCAGCTATTGCTGCAGGCTCCGAAGGGGAGGGCCCACTGTCTCTTTCCAGGCACTGGTTTCTACACACCCCTCTAAGTTCAGGAACAGGGTCTCTTCTTCCCAGGAAGGCAGGAATCAGGCTTTGAGGCCACAGAGGTGCGAGTTGAGGAGGGGGGGATGTGTGTGTCTGTGTCTATGTGGGTGTATGTGTTGGAGTCACGTGACCAGGATCCACTGTGTCAACTGAAGTTTTCAACTGAACCCTCAGACTGTCATCTTTGGAGCTTAGGAATTTTCTTGGATGGTGTATGTCATGTGGCTAGGGGGGGTCCCTAAAGGTTCATTAAGTTTCAAGTCAAATGAATCAATTTTGGAAGACGTTATCTTTCTCCCTGAGCCTTTTCTAATATTTCCCTAAAGCCATACAAGCTAGAATTTAGATCTAAACGTGAGTGTGTCTGTGATTTCAGACGAGGTTATTTTTCTTTTCTTCTCCCCAAAAGGCTCCCAGACACTTTCTCCCTGGTCTTCAGATCTCTAAAGAGCAAGGTTGACCAGAGAAAACATGGGGGTTGCCTGGCAATGTCACCATCAACCGAATATTGGCTCAGGGAGTCTCAAACCCTGGAATCTAGGTTCCCACTAAAAGCACAAGAAAATTTCTTTTATCGTTTAATCATTTAGAGAAATATGTATGAAAACATCCAAGTTCACAGCATCCCTGTTTGACAGCTCAAGTTCACCCTCTGAAACAGTTGTTACCTTCAGACAGTTCCAAACTTGGGTGGTAACCTATAGACTGCTTCAAGGATTGCAACCGCTTCACTAAAGAAACAAGCTCTAAGTGCCTGTAATCTGTGAGAACAATCTAATGGTTACACTGCAACGGTACCTAAAGCAATATTTGTTCAGTTACAGTGACGTCACACTGTAGAAAGGCTTGTTGGCTTTCTGTTCTTTGCTCAACAATATTCTCAGCCTGCCGGTGGCTGAATTCAGATTGCTTTCCATAGCTTAAATCAGCAAAGACAGAACTTTTCTAGCAGCCAAGAAAGTTCTATTACCAACAAAAAAAAAGTCAATAGCACTTGAAATTCAGCATTTTTTCCCAGCACATTTACCACAGCGCTCTGACCCTCGGTCTTAAGGACCTCAGTTTCCTTGCCAAATAGGCATGTCTTGGCTTCCTTTGCGAGGTAGAAACACTGCCTTGATATTAAATATTCAAAGCAAAGAACCTCTGACCCGAGGGCTCTCAGCTAACAATGACATTCTCTGTAAGTAAACTAGAAACCCAACTCAGCTTCTGGTTTGCCAGTGTCCCTTGCCATGTACTAGCATATTGCACAAACAGGGTCTAAGGAAGGAGCCTTGTTGACTGTGATTACACCGCAAAAGACCTTCAAGGCAGAGATGCGGGAAGCCTGGCCTTGACAGGAGATGAGGGAGAAGGCAAAGAATGGGACTCAGAGCTGCTTCCGGGGCTGGGCAGGGGCGAGGAAAGGGTGAAGGGCCACCAGCCTCGCCAGACGCCAGACGGAGACCCAGGTCTGATCCACCTTTGCAGGGACGTCTGGTTACTCTCAGCAAGCACAAAGGTAATTTAAGAATGCTGTCCCTCTAGCCCCCATCAATTCAGAAACCTCTCTCCCTTTGTGGTGCCCCACCTACAACCCCAGAACTATCTGAGATCGGCTCAGTCCCCGCCCCCCCCCAAAAAAAAGCCTCATCGGTTACTGGGAGGGGAAGTCTTTATTCTTTTCTTTTTTTAAGGCGACGGGGGCTGGAAGGGGCCAACTCTGGTGCCTTTTGGCGGTAAAGTCTTACCCCTGTGTCTCCTCTGTCTGTACTGCAAGCTTCTACTCATCTCTCATGGCATTTCCACCGGACCTTCCACCACCCCACTCCCGGGTTTCCCTCAGGTCTGTTGTCAAATGTCTCCTGGACTGGTCTCCTTACGTGGGCACCCGCGAGGTCGGCTGGGGCACACCCAAACTGCGCGTAAAGCAAACCAGGTACAACGTAGACCACAACACGTGTACCAACAGCGCTGAGCTCGGTGCACAGGACTCAGCGCAAGGTGCTTTAAACCGATACGCATCCTTCGGAGTCTGGTCCCTGACCCTGGGATACTGACGAGGTCAACTCATCGGGAGACAAACTCCAAATTCTACCCACCCTTCTTTCTTGGGGGACCCCCTCTGCCGGCATCCCACATGCAGCTACTTATATGCGAAGTGTTCGCATCAGGCAAGAAAAAGTTAGGGCTCCTAGCTCGCCCTAACTTTCAAGCAACCCGGCCTTGCCCCCTCGGGCGCCGGCCCCCAACCGAGGGCTCACCTTAGCGCCCCGCGGCGCCGGGGGGCGCTCAGCGAGGGAGGTCGCTTCTTACCGGAGAAGTCCGTGAGCGCCGCGATCTCTCTGGAGCAAACCAGGACGGTGCAGTAG
>NW_011495041.1:2403987-2412208 GCF_000754665.1 Bison bison bison
GGAGGCATTGTGCTCCAAACGGATCACATGGTCCAGAACAGGTTTTAGCTGCCTACTTTTCCTGTGGGTACTAGGAGTCGGCCGCGCTCAGGATCTGACGCTGGGCCGGCCCAGACCGCGGCCGAACGCTAATAAACGGGCTTTGTTTTAAAATGGGGCCACAGCATCTTTCTGAACCTCTCGATGACGCGCGGGGTAACCTACGTTTGGACGCCCTGCCAGTGAGCGAGGAGCGGATTTTCGCACCGCCCGGGCTCGGGGGACACCGAGGACAAGGGCACCGGGGCTCCGTGGATGCGCGCCGGGTGCCGTACCTGGGGGTCCATGGACCCAAACCTGCGCGGGGCATCCGGGCCGGCGGGGAGGGAGGCGGGCGGGAGCGCGCTCGGCACAGAGTGTTCCCGAACACCGCGCGAGCGCCTGCCAAGTTCGCTGCGGGCCTGACGCGGAAACGTAGATATGAGGCCCAAGGCGGGCCCAGGCGCCCTGCGGGCCCCGCGGGTCTCAACTGCCCGGGGCGGGGAGACGCGCCGCACCGCGTGCCGGGAAGGCCTGGAGAGGAAACCCGGAGCGACTCGCTAGCCTACCTGCGGGAACCTCTGAGAGGTGGGCCGCAAGGCTCCCGGGGCTAGGTGTCATCGCGTCCCACTCTGTGCTCGGGAAGGAAAGATTCCGGTCATTTCCTCATCTGTCTGGGGTGGGGCGGGGAGCGCGGCAGATGTAACCATCAACATGTGTTAGTGGGACCCAGGCACCAGGATTTTTAAAGCCTACATGAAACGTTCAGCCTTCTCAATAATCTTGACCTCAGTATCTTGTGCACTTTCAAGGTTGGGGAAACTGAGGCTGGGGGCGGGAGGTGGGGTGGGTAAGGATGCCTAGCACCTAGCAGCCATTCAGTAAGTGACCTTTGCTCAAAACTCAGTTTCCTCCATATACCTTGCATTCCATTGATCCATCTAGTTTGGATGGGAGTTAGGTACTTATGTGGGCTAGATCCTCTTCTAAGAACTAAATATGCTGGCCCAGGAAGGGAACTATGCTCCCTCAGGGCTGGGGGCTCCCACCACTGTTCTGCAAGGATGCCAGTGTGGGCACTGCTCCTAACGGGGACAGCATCCCCAGGCTTCCGTATCTGTAAAGGCGGCAGGCTTACTGTGAAGATTTAAGGAGTCGATACAGGTGAGGAGGGTAGGAACTGGGCCTGGAAGGAGGAAGTGCTCAGTCAACATTAGTCACTGGCACAGGGGAAGAGGCTTCCCTGGTGGCTCACTGACCCACCTGTTAGTCCACGAGTCTCAGGTTGGATCCCTGGGTTGGGAAGATCCCCTGGAGTAGACAATGGCAACCCGCTCCAGTGTTCTTGCCTGGGAAATCCCATGGACAGAGGAGCCTAGCAGGCAACGGTCCATGCGGTTGCACATGATTTAGCAAGTAAACAACAACAACGGGTGAGGAAGACAGACATTGAACTGATAACGCCAAATGAACAGCAAGGGATTGCAGGAGCAAGACAGAGGGAGCGTGGGAGGAGGGGAGGGAGTGAGCAAGGCAGGTGTTCACAACCTTTTTAAGACTGAGGCACCAGGGAAGTCCTTTTTAAGACTACATGGGTGAGAAAGATGGGAAGAGTTGGTCAAGCAAAACCTAGGAAATGTGGGGAGGATAAAATCTTAGGAGTGTTCTTAGGAGAACACCAAGTCTCAGGTGGTGCAGTGGTAAAGAATCTACCTTTTAATGCAGGAGATGCAAGAGATGCAGGTTCAGTCCCTGAGTTGGGAAGATCCTCTGGAATAGGAAATGGCAACCCACTCCACTATTCTTGCCTGGAAATTCCATGGACAGAGGAGCCTGGCAGGCTATAGTCCATGGGGTCGCCGAGCGTCAGACACGACTGAGCACACACACACACTACATCCTAGGAAAATGAATGAGCACGTGTGAAATCCAAATGGAACATAGCTCCATTGAGAAGCGTGGAGGGGATGAAAGAGAGAGAAAAGGGTAGGGCAAGGTGATGTGGAGAGGTCAGCCGCCAGAGCTCAGGGACCAGAGACCTTGGTGAGCGTTGCCATCTTTGTCCTCAGCTTTATGAGCGTTTCCATCTTAAGCTAGCAAACTGTTGTAAGCAGATGAGGGACACAACCAAGTGTGTGTTGGTAACAGATGACTCTGCTGAGAGCAACTGGACTGGAGTGGTCAACAATGGGTCCAAGGGTGATAATACACCCAAAAGAATCAAATCCAAGAGATATTTGTGCATCTATGTTCATAGCAGCTTTATTCACAGTAGCCAAATGGAGAGCAATCTAAGCATCCATGGATGGATGAATGGAAGAACAAAGTGTGGAATCTTACCAGTCATAAAAAGGAATGAACTTCTGATACATGCTACAGCGTGGAAACAGCTTAAAAACACGCTAGGTGAAATAAGAAAATGATAAGCATTGCATGAATACCACTTACATGAAATATCCACAGCAGACCAATTTATAGAGACAGAGAAGAAATTAGGTTACTGAGAGGTGGGATAAAGGAGAAAAGAGAATTATTTCTTAATGGAAATGTGGCTTCTATTTGGGGCAATGAAAAAGTTCTGGAAATAGCTGGTGATGATGGGTATGTAACACTCTGGATGTAATTAACGCCACTGAATTGTACACTTAAAGTGGCAGATTTTATGCTGTGTAGTTACCATAACTTCAAAAAAAAATAATACGCCAAAGCTCACTGAACTGTAAATGGGTAAGTTGTGTGGTATGTGCATTATATCTCCATAAAGCTATTTTCTTTTTTGGCCATGCTACAAGGCATGCGGGATCTCGATTCACAGGGATGAACCCAAGTCCCCTGCAGTGGAGGCACAGAGACTTAAGTGCCGGACTGCCAAGGAATTCCCCAGAAAGCTGCTTGTTCATTTAAAACCTTTTTATTTAAATTTTTTATTGAAGTACAGTTGATTTACAATGTTGTGCTAATTACTGCTGTACAGCAAAATGACTCGTGCATGCTAAGTTGCTTCAGTCGTGTCTGACTGTTTGCGACCCTATGGACTGTAGCCCAACAGTCTCCTCTGTCCATGGAATTCTCCAGCCAACAATACTGGAGTGGGTGGCCATGCCCTCCTCCAGGGGATCTTCCCAACCCAGGGATCGAATCCAAGTCTCTTAGGTCTCCTGCACTGGCATATATTTATAGGCTTTCCTGGTGGCTCAGTGGTAAAGAACCCACCTGACAACGCAGGAGATACGGGTTCGACCCCTGGATTGGGAAGATCCCCTGGAGAAGAAAATAGCAACCCACTCCAGTATTCTTTCCTGGAAAATCCTATGGACAGAGGACCCTGGTAGGTTACAGTCCATGGGGTTGCAAAGAGTCGGACACAACTGATCGACTTCACTTTCTTTCTTTTTTTTTTTTTCCTAAAGTGCAAACAAAGACCACGGGTGAGTCCAGGGAGATGCTCAGGAGGGGAGAGTAACAAGGAGGCTGTGACTGCACGCTGGCCTGGGGCTTTGCAGGCCCAGAGAGAAGGGGGAAGTGGCCAGATTGGAAAGGTGTTCGGGAAGGATGGAGCAACTCGGCCTCGGGATGTGAGTGATGAGGCTGGAGGACAAGACCCTGCCTGCTCTCTGCTGTGCCCCTCATTTGCTCCCTGTTAAATCACATCTTAGTCCTAATCTGATCTCTTTAAGAATTTTGACATCTTGCAAGAAAATTAAAGAATTCTATTTATTGTTTTCTCCTTTCCTCATACTTTGTGTACTCCCAGCAAAATGGAAGCCAGTTACCCCCTGCTCCCATTTCCCTCTCTGAAAATAAACCATCAGATACCTAAGCTCTGGGGTACTGACTGGGACCAGCTACAGAATTCACTGCTGTTGTTCAGTCGCTCAGTCGTGTCTGACTCTTTGCGACCCCATGGACAGCAGCACGTCAGGCTTCCCTGTCCTTCATCATCTCCGGGAGCTTGCTCAAACTCATGTCTATTGAGTCAGTGATGGCATCCAACCATCTCGTCCTCTGTCGTCCCCTTCTCCTCCCGCCTTCAATCTTTCGCAACATCAGGGTCCTTTCCAAAAAGTCAGCTCTTCACATCAGGTGGCCAAAGTATTAGAGCTTCGGCTTCAGTAGCAAAATGGAAACGCGTGGCTCCTTGCTCAAAAATTATTACAAATTTCAAGGTAGTGATGGCAGGGCAGTAAACCCAGCATGGTCTCTTCGAACACAGGGCCCTGAGTGACTGCACAGGCCACGTGCCCATGAAGCTGGCCCAGGCACTACCAGTATGTCCTTGTCTCAAATATAGAAACTGACAACCCAACTCATGAAGATCAACTGGATCCTTGATTCAGTTGAATCAATTCAGATCAATTCAGATCCTTCAGCAGGATCTGAAGTCCTCTTAAACTGCAAAGGCACAGGAATTAGGAGGAGGATGCTAAGACGGAATAAAATAAAAGTGTTGCTTTCAATGGAATGGACCATTGGCCCTTCTTGCATATGAGCTTGAGAAGTGCCTCCGTACCCAGAATAATTGTTCTGTGTCTAAGATGCATCCTTGGCAGACATTGTAAATTACGTACCTTAATTCCTGCCATTTTAATTTTTTCCTTTTGAAGCCACCCTGTTCCTTCTTCACGGCTCTAAGCTTCCACCTTATTTTCCGCCTTCCTTGAGATCCTCCCTATGTAGCCAAATCTATTTTGGAGGATGTTTGTGTGCTAGGCACTTCAACTCCCAGCCCCAAGCCGGTCCTCTCTCTAAGCCATCAGGTAAGGCTTTGGGGCTCTCAACAAAGATGGGCTGCAGCTGCTCTGAGAAGACATAAACCACCATTTGTCAGCTGCAAAGAAACCAACCTTTCAGCTCAGGATACTGAAGCCTAATGTCATCCACAGCTAAAAAGGCTTATTTTTAGAAAGCAACAAACGGTGGTTTGTTTATAGAGCTGGCACCAAAGAGCCACATCAATAGCAAACAGCACGCTTGCTGAGGACTGTGAAAGCTGGCGATGTAGCGGAGAGAGGCTGCGAGGGGAATGTTTGACCCAAACGTCCTTGGAAGGAGGCCTTGAAGGACAGGGGCTCAACACTGGGGTTGGTCCAAGGTCAAAGGCGTCAAGTGCAGTAGTCTGTACCTGGCCCCTGCCACCCACAGACAGCCACCCACAGAGGCACTGGACCTCCCTGTCTTTCATTTTTCAAGTTTTGCAAGAGGAAATTGCTGGACTCAAAATCCCACTTTGGCTCTAAAAGCCCATACTCTAAATTAGACATAGGATTTCAGGAAACTGGGCTAAATCTCTACTGGTTCCTTGACATTCCTTAATGCTTTTGCTTGTGTGTGTGTGTGTGTGTGTGTGTGTGTGTGTGTGTGCTCTTAGTTGCTCAGTCCTGTCTGACTCTTTGTGACCCCATGGACTGTAGTCTGCCAGGCTCCTCTGTTTATGGATCTCTCCAGGCAAGAATACTGGAGTGGGTTGCCACTCCCTTCTGCAGGGGATCTTCCCGATCCAGGGATTGACCCTGAGTCTCCTGTACCACAGGCAGATTCTTTACCATTTGAGCCACCAGGGAAGCCCAATGTTTTCTTAAATACATATTTTAATTTTTTTTTTGCATGTTGTTTCTATGTTGTTCATATTTATCTCTTTGTAGATGAAGAATATAGTATGAACAAATGTTTTTCTGGGGGACTGTTTGGTTCTTGGAGCATTGTGAATGATTAAATTCAGCCAAATCTGGACATCAGCTCCTCCAATCCTAAAAGGCCTCACACTATGCAATCTTGCTTTTTTAAAATTAGTTTTTACTGTGATAAAAATATGTATAACATAAAATGTAGCATCGTCACCATTTTAAAAAATTCATTTATTTCTAATTGCAGTATTGTGTTGATTTCTACCAAACATCTTCACCATTTTCAAATGAAGGTACAGTTCCTGCAACCCCACAAGGGAAAGTCTAGGAACTGACAAGGGCGCCCTCTGTAGGTGAGACTCTTAATTTATGTCTTAGGAATGAACCCTGGCCTGTGAAATTCATAATCATTTTTTTTTATTGTGGAATCCCGGGGACAGGGGAGCCTGGTGGGCTGCTGTCTATGGGGTCACACAGAGTCGGGCACGACTGAAGTGACTTAGCAGCAAAACACATCTGACCTAAAATGTACCATTTTAACCATTTTTAAGTGTACAATTTAATGGCATTTGGCACATTCACATTGTTGTGCAACTATTACTTCCATCTGTCTCCCTAACGTTCTTCATCTTCAAAAGCTAGAGCTCTTCCCCCATTAAACAAGACCTCTCCTTTCTCCGCTCTCCCCAGGCCCTGACAATCAACATTCTACCTCTGTCTCTATGGATCTAACTACTCTAGGTCCCTCATATAATTGTGATCATACAGCATTTGTCCTTTCGTGTCCTAATTCTTTCACTTAACATGAGGTCTTCAAGGTTCATCCACGTTGTAGTATGTATAGAATTTTCTCCCTATTTAAGGCTGGATAGTATTCCAGTGTAGGTGTACACCACACTTTATTTATCTTTTTATCTTTTGATGGACACTTGGGTTGCATCTGCCTCTTGATATTGTGAACAACATGGCTATGGACATGGGTATACAAAAAGAAAGGAAGAAAGAAAAATTGAATTTAAATGATCATTCCCCAAAAAGTAAAGTAGTACTAATTGCTCAGTCCTGTTGACTGGGGAACTTAAAGCTGCTGCTGCTGCTGCTAAGTTGCTTCAGTCGTGTCCGGCTCTGTGCGACCCCACAGACGGCAGCCCACCAGGCTTCCCCGTCCCTGGGATTCTCCAGGCAAGAACACTGGAGTGGGTTGCCATTTCCTTTTCCAAACCAAAAAGAAAAAAAACTGAAGTCCACTGATGGGAATTCTGAATCCACAAAAGTGAGTACCAATTAAGGGTATAGCAGAGATTCCCAAACTTTCTCAACTCATGGTGGCCTTAGGGTCTCAGAGACTTTTTCCCAGGGCCCTAGGTGAAAAAAAAGAAAATCAAATTACCGAATTGTTACAAATTTATGAAATAGTTAGACCCAAACAACTTAGTAAGTACTTATGTTCTAACAATTAAGTACCTATGTGAGGGGAAATGCACAGCATTTAAAAGAAAAAATATTTTTTCTTTTATTCTTAAATAACCTCAGTTATTTACTAAGGAGATGTGTGCACCTATTAGGCATACTGCAATTTTTCTAACCTTGAAATCATATTAGACACTTCTACCCTTATTTTCTGTTTCATGTAGATTTTTCTTGGCTCTTACTTCTTATTATAATAACCACTGAAATCCCAGCTTTGCAAAACTCTTGGTATCTTTGACAGAAAAGTAACACACAGAAAGAAAAAGAAAAAAGAAACAGAGCACAACTGAATGCTCAAACTATGAAATATCTTGAGTTCACACTTTGCAACGGCTGTCAGGAATTGATGCATTTCCCTCCACTTATAAAATTTGTCCAATCTGTGAGTTTCTTGGGGGCGCTCTGGGCAGCTGGGTTCCCGATTTAAGAACTGCAAATCTAGACAATTTGAATACTCCAGAGACCTTACTTTGCCAACAAGAACTGCATAAACTGTGTCTGGATGACTCTCCAACAACCTCGCTTATACGACTCTGGCCCTGCCTCCCTTGTAGACACACTGCTCCCTTTGCTGCTTCCTGACCCCTCTGATTACGACGCTGTCTCAGCGCCTTTGCATTTGCCGTGGCTTCTACCTGGAATGGTCCCACCACCTCCCTGAACTGCCACAGCGCTCTGAACTAACTCGTTCAGAACTGGCCACCACTTCCATTGTACACCATTCAACTTGACCTGCCTGGCATTCCATTGGTCTTCTTGCACTTTCAAGGTTGATTTGCCCCACACAAACCTCTTTGGAAATATGATTACATGTGAAATTAGTGATCCAGGACTACTTCAGTAGCAACAAAGTAAAATTCCAGTGTTGACGTAGTTAAAATGTTACCGAGCATCAATACTCAGAGAGGAGACCTAAAGGAGGAGAAGACAACAAGTGTCACTTGCCGGGGTCCAGCCCCGGTGGATCCAGGGAATTCGAAGCGGGGACGGCGTCGGCGAGGATCAGGAAACAATTGCTTAATTAAACGTTAATTAAGGATATAAAGAGTAATAGAATGAGGATAGCTCAGTGAAGAAATTCAGTGGAGAAAAGAGGCTGAAATAAGGAT
>NW_011495041.1:2412308-2416668 GCF_000754665.1 Bison bison bison
ATTGTTCCTGGACGGGTGAAGAAACCCTTCCCCGTCTGGAGGAAGGAACTGCAGTCTTACTGCTCAGGCTGGGCAGAATTTGTGTGCACGCTTTCCAATACACCACACCATCATTTTCCCATTCATCTTTGGGGCCATCTCCCCCCCTCCGTTTTTGCTCATTAAACTTTGTTTTCAGGGGTCTCAAAATTATGTGCCTAAGTTTTGGTCAAGTTGTTTCCATTAAAAAGTGTTTATTTTAAAAGCTAATAATTTAAAATTGCCCCCCTCCTGGCTCAGTGGTAAAGAATCTGCCTGCCAATGCAGGAGACGTGAGTTCAGTTCCGGGATTGGGAAGATCCCCTGGAGGAGGGCATGGCACTCACCCCAGTATTCTTGCCTGGAAAATCCCATGGACAGAGGAGACTGCAGGCTATAGTCCATGGGATGGCAAAAAGAGTTGGATACAACTTAGCGACTAAACAACAATAGTAACAACCTCCACCTCCCCACCCCCAGCTCACCAAACATTCTCTTTCCCTTCTGAAGGTTTTTAATGAAACATTGTTATCATTAACCAGTCTTTTACTATTACATTTATATGGCCAATTGAGGCAAACAGTGCCTAGATCATTCTTTTACCATCTATTAAAATGGGGGTGCAGGCATTGGGGATTACTTTAGCCTCCTGAACTTTCTAGGCCGACTCGGTGACCTTGCCAACTCCAGTAGCCTGCTGCTTTGATGACACCCACAGCAACTGGCTGGCCCATGTCATGAACAGTAAAACGACCCTAAGGAGGATCAGAGAATCTCTCAACACACATATTAGCCTCGCAAGATTTCCAGAACATGGACCCACCTTCTAGCTTCTTCTCAGAAAAGCAGTCAAAACTCCTCTGTTCAACAAATCTGCAAGCAATGTGAGCTGTGTGACAACTGCACACAGATGCATGGTGTCACTGGTTTGTCTTGAATGGTTCAGGATGGTCAGGAAGTCAGCTGCTTCCACTGGTAGGTCATATTTACTGTCACCATAAGAATGGTTGGAGAAGGAAATGGCAACCCACTCCAGTATTCTTTCCTGGAGAATTCCAGGGACAGAGGAGCCTGGTGGGCTGCCGTCTATGGGGTCACACAGAGTCGGACACGACTGAAGTGACGTAGCAGTAGCAGTAGCATAAGAATGGCGCCATGGCAAACATCTTTGATAGATACCTTCTCAACACTGAAGCCCACAGACTCCCCAGGAAGAGCTTCCTTCATGGTGTATTCCAAGGGACTGGACTTCATTTGTATCACTGCCTGGAGCCAAGTGACCATCATGCTGGGTGTTGAGAACAGCAGTCTCCACGGGGATAGTACCAGTTCCATCAATTTTATAGACGTCCTGGAAGGGCAGACAGAAGGGCTTGTCAGTCGGATAAGTTGGTAGCTGGATGCAATCCAGAGCTTCAGGCAGTATGGTTGTGCTGGCACGGCCATCTTTATGGATGACTTTCCATGGCTCCAGAATGTCACCATTCCAACCAGAGCTGGCACAAATGCTATTGTGTCAGGCTTATAGCCAGTTTTCCTAATGTAGGTGCTGACTTCCTTAACAGTGTTTTAGTATCTCTTTCTGGCTGTAGGAACCCTTTTGTTAACACCAACAGTTACTTGTTTCACACCCAGTGTGTAAGCCAGAAGGACACGCTCATAGTTCTGGAGACACTAGCTTCAAATTCACCAACACCATCAGCAACAATCAGGACAGCATGGTCTGGCTGAGATGTGCCTGCAGTCATCTTTTTGATAAAGTCTCTGTGTCCTGGGATATCAGTGATGTCACGTCATGCTTGCTGATCTTGCATTGCCCCAGGGAGACGTTGATGGTGGTACTACCTATCAATGGGGATACCACACTCACTTTAATCTTTCACTTTATCCAAGACACAGGCACCCTTGAAGGAGCCCTTTTCCATCTCAGCAGACTCTTTCTCAAATGTTTATGGTTCCTCTGTCAGCCCCCCACATTTGTAGATCAGATGGGCATGAACGTCAGACTTACCTGAGCAGCGTGTCCAGTGATGACAGAGTTGATGTGAGTCTTTTCGTTTGCCGCTTGGCTTAGATTCAGTGGTGGGTTTCACCACACCTGTGTTCTGGTGGAAAACCTATTGTTAGTGAGGAGTGCCATCTTTATTATTTATCAAGTTCCTATATATGCATAGGTCTTGGTTTTCTTTTGAATACATTTTTAATCTTGGACTAATTCTAGATTTGCAGAAAATATGAAGAGAGGAATTTGGTACAGCCTCACCCAGTTTCATCTAATGGCCATATTTTTCATGCATATTTTGGTAATCTTGTTCAAACTAAGAGACCAACTTGGGTACATTGCTATTAACTAAACTCCAGACTTTATTCGTTATTTCACTAACTTTTCTGCTAGTGTCCCTTTTTCTGTCCCAGAATCCAGTCCAGGCCATCAAAGTGTGTTTAGTTGTCATGCTCTGCAGTCGAATCTGCTCTTTGACAGTTTCCTAGTCTTTCCTTATTTTTCGTGATCTTGACAGTTTCAAAGAGTATGGGTGATGTATCTTTTTAGACTGTCCCTCCACTTAGATTTTTGTCTGACGTCTTTAATATGATTGGGGTCATGGATTTGGGGAAGGATCCTCTGAATGTGAAATACCCTTCTCATCACATCAGGGTGCATGGTAGCAACATCACTTACTGCTGGTGATGTTAACCGCGATCACTTAATTAAGGTAGTGGTTGTCATGTTTCTCCACTATAAAGCAACCATTTTTCCTTTGCCATACTCTAATCTTTGGAAGCTGGTCACCAAGCCTACACTGGAGGATGGGGGAGGAGTGTGTGAACTAAGTTCCACTTCTTGGATCAAGGAATATCTACATATATTATTGGGATTACTTTTGTAGGAAGCATTTGTAAGGAAGCTTACCTTGTAAGGAAGATCTTCTCTCCCATTTATTTATTTTTCAATCATTTTTTAAAGCAGTATAGACTTATAAATATTAATTTATACCTGAGATTATAATCCGATTGTTTGGATTATTTTTTCACTCAAATTGTTAATTATTTTGTCACAAATTGTTCCAGTGGGAACTATCTCAGGTTGGTTCCTAGGTCCCTTGGACATATAATTGCCCCCCACTCCCCCACCCCCCACTTAAAGCATTTCTTACTTTATGGTACTACAAGATGCTCTGGGCTCATTTTATATGTGCCCTGTCACAGCCATTTCTCCAAGGAGTCCTAGTTCCTTTTATTTGATAATGGTATTAGAAATCAAGATGTGGGTGTTGGGTGTGCTCAATGCTATTGGGGTATCACTGCTTATAAGTTCTGTCAGTGAAAAGAGCTGGGAAATATATGCATGTGTGCAAATCCAGGTACAACAAATATCTATACTTATTTCTGTATCAATTTATCTCTTTACATTAGATTAAATAGGAGGCCACCAATGTCTCCAGGCTTTATCTAGTCCCACAGGTTCATTCTAGCCTTGCTGTGCTGTGTTTAGTCATTCAGTCGTGTAGAACTCTCTGCGAGCCCATGGACTGTAGCCCGCCAGGCTCCTCTGTCCATAGGATTCTCCAGGAAAGAAGACTGGAGTGGGTTGCCATGCTCTTCTCCAGTCTTCCCAACCCCAGGAGTTGAACCCATGTCTCCTGTGTTGCAGGTGGATTTGAACCCAGGTCCCCTGCATTGCAGGTGGCTTCTTTACCATCTGATCCACCAGGGAAGACCATGAATACTAGAGTGGGTAGCCTATCCCTTCTCCAGGGGATCTTCTTGACCCAGGAACTGAACCTGGGTCTCCTGCACTGCAGGAAGATTCTTTACCAGCTGGGCTACCAGGGAAGCCCTAATTTTAGCCTTACCTTTTTGCTTATAAGTATCTACCTTCTTTAGCAGTGAGAAACCTGACCCCCATTATCTCCCATCCATTTGCTTATTGGTTCAACTCCAGGATACATGAAAAGCAGTGTCAGAGTTGTTAACCTATACTTCCATGATACAGGCCTTTTTTGAGTCTGTATTCTGTTTCCTAAGGTTATTTGATTCCAGCTTGTGCTTCTTCCAGCCCAGCATTTCTCATGATGTACTCTGCATATAAGTTAAATAAGCAGGGTGACAATATACAACCTTGACATACTCCTTTTCCTGTTTGGAACCAGTCTGTTGTTCCATGTCCAGTTGTAACTGTTGCTTCCTGACCTGCATATAGGTTTCTCAAGAGGCAGATCAGGTGGTGTGGGATTCCCATCTCTTTCAGAATTTTCCACAGTTTCTTGTGATCTACACAGTCAAAGGCTTTGGCATAGTCAATAAAGCAGAAATAGATGTTTTTCTGGAACTCTCTTGCTTT
>NW_011495041.1:2416768-2416902 GCF_000754665.1 Bison bison bison
GAATGTTCAGAATACCCCCACCCCAGCCCCCATTCAATACCAAAGTGACTAAAACACACCTACAAGAAATTCATCTGGGGAGTTGTGATCTCCAAATGTCCTCTTTTAATGTATAAACCATTTGTGGATTGGTT
>NW_011495041.1:2417376-2419280 GCF_000754665.1 Bison bison bison
ATTGGAAAAGACTCTGATGCTGGGAGGGATTAAGGGCAGGAGGAGAAGGGGACGACAGGGATGAGATGGCTGGATGGCATCACCGACTCGATGCACATGAATTTGGGTCAACTCCGGGAGTTGGTGGTGGACAGGGAGGCCTGACGTGCTGCGATTCATGGGGTCGCAAAGAGTCAGACACGACTGAGTGACTGAACTAAACTGAAGGTTATTTGACTTTTTTTTTTTTTACCATTATCATTCTAATTTGATTATTATAACTTTAAGATATGTCTTTATCCAAAAAAAGTCTTTTTCAGTTAGCTACTCACAGACATTTATTTTTCTATACAAATTTATTGTGGATTTTTTTAGTTTCTTGATTTTGACTGGAATGGCAATAGTTTCTTTTATAGCTTCATTTAGAAAGACTTAACAAATATGCACCGTGAAGACCTTCTTCCATGAATATTTTACTGTCTAGTTAGTAAGATCTTCTTTTACAATTTTCTCCTTAAAGATGTTGTGCAGTCATTTTAACTCTGAGATTACTTTTAGTTTTGAAAGTGTTTTGAATAGTTGTTTCTAAATATGTTTGTAATTATATTTAAATATTTACTATTTAAAATTTATGTTTGTATAATGTTTTACTCCTGTGTTTTGTTGTTTTGCATCCTTTATTTTTCCATCCTCACTGATCTTGCCACAGGTATGTTTACTTAATCTAAAAACCAAAGCAATCAGCTTTTGGTTTGTGAATATTCTTTATTGTTTTTCTCATTCTACTTGTAACTGATTTGGCTCCTTATCTTTGCTTCCTTTTCCTTCTTACTTCTTTTGGTTATTCTATTGCACTTTTTCCAATTTCTTGATTTGAATATGTATTATCAGTTCATTTGTTTTCAGTTTTTCTTGCTTTCTGATACATATGCTTCAAGCTATAAATTTTCCTCTAAGACTTGTGTCCCACAGATTAAGCAATGTAAAGTGCCCATTTTATTGCATTCCAAGTCTTTCATAAATTCCCTAGTGCTTCCCAAGGATTATTTAGAATTTTTTTCCCTCTCATAGACTTACGAGATTTTAAAAAACCTATCTTTTTATTATCAAGGTCAAATTTTACTGCCTGATGGTCAGAGAACATAGTCTGTATGATATTAATTTGGGGGGAATGAATTTGCACCTTCTTTGTGACCTAGGAGATTGCCCATTTTTATGACAATTCCATTATATTTAAGAAGAAAATGTATTCTGTTTATGTGTATAAAGTTCTCATACCATCAATTAATTTGAATACATTGACATTCAGATTTTTTATATTTTTTCATATTTCTGTCCAGTGACTAAGAGGTTAAACTAGTTTTCACAATAGCTTTGAAATTTATCATTAACATTTTAATCTCTAAACTGGGTATGGATTTTGCTCCATTTTGCTGTTCAAAGAACAGGGCCATCAACTCAATAACCTAGTATTTTTGAAGAGTCTGGTCTGAGATCTGGTCATCAATACAATATATGTTAATTGAGGATATGACTCTTGTGGGACTTGTCCTAGCAGAATCAGTGCAGGGGCTTCCCTCGTGGCTCAGATGGTAAAGCGTCTGCCTACAATGTGGGAGACCTAGGTTTGATCCGTGGGTCAGGAAGATCCCCTGGAGAAGGAAATGTAAACCCACTCCAGTACTTTTGCCTGGAAAATTCCATGGACGGAGGAGCCTGGTAGGCTACGGTCAGTGGGGTTGCAGAGCATCGGATACAACTGAGCGACTTCACTTTTTTTCACCCTCAAATGGATTTGGAAGTATATTTTTAAACATGAGGGCATCCTCCCCCCCAAGTATAAAATGCAATATATGGCACAATGGCTGGAATTCACAAGCAGATTCACGCAGAATGTTCAGAATACCCCCACCCCAGCCCCCATT
>NW_011495041.1:2419380-2422072 GCF_000754665.1 Bison bison bison
ATCTGGGGAGTTGTGATCTCCAAATGTCCTCTTTTAATGTATAAACCATTTGTGGATTGGTTGCAAGTTGATATTATTCTCTAACACCTTATGGTTGTTGTTGTTTAGTCTGTCATCTGTGTCCGACTCTGAGACCCCATGGACTGTAGCCTGCCAGGCTTCTCTGTCCATGGGATTCTCCAGGCAAGAATACTGGAGTGGGTTGACATTTCCTTCTCTCGGGGATCTTCCCAACCCAGGGATGAAACTCACATCTCCTGCATTGGCTTGTGTATTCTTTACCACTGAGCTAGCCACCTGGGAAGCCCATCTTACGGTGAATTTACCAAATTCACCTCTTTTCCGATGACCAGCTAGAAACAGCTTTTGTAAGGAAACAGGTTAAGCAGAAAGGGTAGGGAAGAAGGGGGACTTAGCATACAGAGTGAGGCACAAAAATAAGTACTTCCAGGGATATAAATTCTGGAAAGTTGTGGCTGTTGGGGCTTTGGGTAGATGGGAGCAGCAAGAAGCTGCCGTGTGCATCTGTGAGGAGGTGGGTGAGCAGAGAGTGGACCTGGGGAAATTTAAGAAGACAAATGTCATCTATGTCATGATTTTTATCACCGGACCTCACACTTATGGCTAGTTTATTCCCTATTGGACAAGAGGGGAACATTTTCTGCTCTTCTTCACTTTAGTCTCAGAGAAGAAAAAAGGACAAATTTGATGCTTATGTTTTCTTATCTTTCTTCAGTAAGAAATTCACAATGACTTAACCTGGATCATACTAGTGTGATGTATCTACTGCTCAAATATTAATAATTTGTTTAATAATTATATGGTCTTGCAACATCTAATAGCATCTTCGGTTCTTCATTAAATTCTGTTGTGATTGAACTTATCAGGTGAGTCGTGTTCTCAGTGACACTGTAAATCTCTTAAGGGTAAGGCTGCTGTGTAAGACTTTTCTGAATCTATTATGGCTGGCTGTCTAGTGCAATGCACATAGCAAATATTATGTAGGTTTACTTGCCTCTTCTAGCCTATGGACACTGTCTTTCACTGGAGTTCAAGTAACTGTCTTTGAAAGAATGCTTCTTTATTCTCACTGAAAAACAGATAATGGAATAGTCTTGATCTCAGGTAACTGCCATACTAAAGAGACTAAAATTTGCATCAGGAAAGAAAGGAATTCCATACCTCTCTGTGTAATGTGATTGGATTCACAAGCTGTTAACCAATGAAATGATGCAGGGTAAATTGTTAAGACAACTTCATCTTATGAATACAAGGTATCCTTCCGACATCCTGAGAGTCTGTGATAAACATGCTTTCATACGAACTTGACATGGTCTTTGATAGAGCATCTCCCTTTACCCCTTTCTAGAACTTGGGTTTCACTCTGTAATATTGAAATAGGAGTAAATAAACACACTCACTTACCAGATGTGAATGAGAAATATGGCCAGAGGAGATGAACTGGTGGGCGAGTAGAGGCTGGACTCTGGCTAATTCAGCACAGTCCAGGTGTCAGTTCATAAGCTTGTGGACTGGAAAACCTGCCTGCTGAGGCTTTTTGATGGCATACCTAGTCAATGTATCTTTTCGAATAGATTGACATCAAGACCCAGGTCTCTATTCATTTATATAGACATTTAACTAATTGTCAAATATTTATTGAGCCCTATGAGCTGCCAAGCCCTGTTCTCGGCAGTGAAAATGAAGCACTGAATTTTCTTCTGTGTCATTATAGAACGCACATTTTAGTAAAGGAGTCTGACAAACAAATAAGTATCTAATATTACTAGTAGGTGAGGAGAAGGGGGTGACAGAGGATGAGATGGTTGGATGGCATCATTGACTCAATGGACGTGAGTTTGAGTAAACTCCAGGAGATAGTGAAGGACAGGGAAGCCTGGCGTGCTGCAGTCCATGGGGTCACCAAGACTTGGACATGCCTGAGCAACTGAACAACATCAGCAGGTGATAAAGGTGACAAAGGAAAACAGAGGAGGGTACGACGCTAGGGAGTGAGAGGTGGAGAGGAAGAGCCCACAGGCAGTCAGAAGATGGGCCACGTGAGGCCCGGGCAGAGTTTCAGAGGCAGCAACAGCAAGCACAAGGGCCCTGAACTGGGTGCCCGCTGAGAATGTCCTAGGAACAGTGGTGCTTATTTTCAGTAGACTGGAGTGTTCTTGGGGTCACTTTCTCTCCATGCAGGCTTGTTACATAGAAAGGATGCCACCATCCAGAGGCTGATTGGTGAGCCTCATATATGAACAAGTTGGGTTAGTGTCTGACGCATCCACCTGTTCTTCTGAGCCATACCCCATATGGTATGTCTCTGGCTAAGGCTGGGATGGGCAACAACACCTTCTCTTTCTTGGTTTTTAAACTGAGGTTAGGAAACACTGGGTGAATGGTCCAGCACCCGTCAGCTGGGTAGTACTGCCAAGTTCTCCCACTCGTTCCCTTTTTGTAGACAGCTGATGCAGGTCAGGAAGCAACAGTTAGAACTGGACATGGAACCAAATAGGAAAAGGAGTACGTCAAGGCTGTATGTTGTCACCCTGCTTATTTAACTTATATGCAGAGTACATCATGAGAAACGATGGGCTGGAAGAAGCACAAGCTGGAATCAAGATTGTCGGGAGAAATATCAATAACCTCAAATATGCAGATGACACCACCCTTATGGCAGAAAGTGAAG
>NW_011495041.1:2422172-2422280 GCF_000754665.1 Bison bison bison
ACCCTTATGGCAGAAAGTGAAGAGGAACTCAAAAGCCTCTTGATGAAAGTGAAAGAGGAGAGTGAAAAAGTTGGCTTAAAGCTCAACATTCAGAAAACTAACATCATG
>NW_011495041.1:2422409-2434738 GCF_000754665.1 Bison bison bison
AGCAGGGATATTACTTTGCCAACAAAGGTCCGTCTAGTCAAGGCTATGGTTTTTCCAGTGGTCATGTATGGATGTAAGAGTTGGACTGTGAAGAAAGCTGAGAATTGATGCTTTTGAACTGTGGTGTTGGAGAAGACTCTTGAGAGTCCCTTGGACTGCAAGGAGATCCAACCAGTCCATCCTAAAGGAGATGAGTCCTGGGTGTTTGTTGGAAGGACTGATGCTGAAGCTGAAACTCCAATACTTTGGCCACCTCATGTGAAGAGTTGACTCATTGGAAAAGACCCTGATGCTGGGAGGGATTGTGGGCAGGAGGAGAAGGGGACGACAGAGGATGAGATGGCTGGATGGCATCACCGACTCGATGGACATGAGTTTGAGTGAACTCCGGGAGTTGGTGATGGACAGGGAGGCCTGGTGTGCTGTGATTCATGGGGCTGCAAAGAGTCGGACACAACTGAGCAACTGAACTAAACTGATAACACGCCCAAGGCCACACAGGCAGAAACTGAATAGTTTTTGACTGTTTCCTACATCTCTCTCCTGCTCCCTCCTCTCTCCCTCCTGTCTCTTTGGTCAGGTCCACTCTGGTTGAAAACAAATTTGGTGGTTGGCAATAAACCACAGAAAAGAACCCGTGTTGACAATTAGTCAAAATTAAGTCTGTCTTAGAGAACAAACTCATGGTTCCTGGCTGGGGTGGGTGGGGGGAACGTTGGGGGAAAAGGATGGTTAGGGAGCTTGGGATGGACATCTACACACTGCTATATTTAAAATGGATAACCAACAAGGACCCACTGTATAGCACAGGGAACTCTGCTCAGTGTTATGTGGCAGCCCGAATGGGAGCGGAGTTTGAGGAAAATGGATACATGTATATGTATGGCTGAATCCCTTTGCTGTCCACCTGAAACTATCACAACATTGTTATCTATTATACTCCAATATTAAATAAAAAGTTTTTAAAAAATAATTAAGTCTGTCTAGTAAAGTAAGCCAGAAGGAAAAACACCAATACAGTATACTAACGCATATATATGGAATTTAGAAAGATGGTAACAATAACCCTGTGAACGAGACAGCAAAAGAGACAGTGATGTATAGAACAGTCTTATGGACTTGTGGGAGAGGGAGAGGGTGGGAAGATTTGGGAGAATGGCACTGAAACATGTAAAATATCATGTATGAAACGAGATGCCAGTCCAGGTTCGATGCACGATACTGGACGCTTGGGGCTGGTGCACTGGGACGACCCAGAGGGATGGTATGGGGAGGGAGGAGGGAGGAGGGTTCAGGATGGGGAACACATGTATACCTGTGGTGGATTCATTTTGATATTTGGCAAAACTAATACAATTATGTAAAGTTTAAAAATTAAATAAAATTTAAAAAAATAATAATTAAGTCTGTCTTTCCTAATAAGAGTATTACCCTTTACAGCCTGAATTTTGGGCATATCCCTGTCTCTTAATATTGCTGCAAGAACTCATATCTGGTCAGGCCACTTGCTCTGACCTGCCTACAAGAAAAGCATTTCCACAAGCACAATAGTCTTGCTTGTGCTTGACTCACAGTCAATCCCATAGACGTTTCCTATTAGAGATTCTGGAACTTCAACAGGTCACAAAAAACCCCACATCCTTAGACATTCAATACAGATTTGCTTACAGAACCCAGGAGAGTATTTCCTCAAATTAGAGGGCGAGCTAACTGATGATTCCAGGAATCACCAAATTACTCATCTCATGACCTGGTTCATGATTTATTTGAACACATAACCACGTATTGATGAAGGGGTATTAAGGAATGCACCAGCCTGTTTTTACTTATTTATTGATGCCTCCATTTTATTTCAGAATATTTCATGTGGCCCTCAAGTCAACGAGTAACATCTTACAAAGACACAGTCCTTTTTCCCCCGTCAAAGCAGTTTTGCACACATGGCATCATTTTCTCCGCTCGGCAACAGCTGGCTTCGCTGTTTCCATTTTAATGACCGGGGGCTTAGATGTGGCGGCCGCTGCGCTGTCCACTAGGGGTTTTCACAGACATGACTTCATTTGATCCTCTCCTCCCACCCTGCAGGGCCGAAGGGGTGCCCGTCCTCCCATTAGTTAGTCAGTCTGCGGTGACATCCCACCAGGCAAGCCTGTCTTTGCCCAAGAGGTGAGATAAACTAAGGGTCGGGGTTAGGACCTCCCCGCAACAAGCCCGCCTGGCAATTAAGTTTAGTCGCTCAGTCTTATCCGACTCCTTTGGACCCCATGGACTGCAGCACGTCAGGCTTCCCTGTCTTTCACCATCTCCTGGAGCTTGCTTAAACTCATGTCCACTGAGTCGGTGATGCCATCCAACCATCTCTTCCTCTGTCGTCCCCTTCTCCTCCCGCCTTCAATCTATTAGCCAGGGGCATCCACCCTCCCGACCCACCAGGAGGACTTCAACTTCAGCAAAGCATCGAATCCCGCCGCGTGTTAATCAAGTTCCAGAGGCCACAGCAGAGCGTCCTCGGGGCAAGAACGATCTCACTGTGCTGCGACTACGGGTCTGGGCTCGCGCCCTTCGGGAGCGGAGGATCTGGGGGTTCTTCCTGCTAAGAACCCTCGAGAAGGGCCGCCGAAGGCCCTCTCCTAGCCGCGGCCGAGTAGGGGAGGGGGAGTGTGTTGCGGGGAGTGTCACCTCGCTCCCGAGCCGCCAGCGACCCAGCTGCTACCGTAGCACCATACGGGAACCCGAGACTCGGAAACCGTTTACCTCTACTACAGCATTTCTGCCGGACCGCGTTGCTCACAAGCCCCGCCCCTTCCGTCGACTTTTCTCCATAGGCCCCCGCCCCTTCCGCAGCCCCCACCCCCGTTCCCCCCACGTGTGAGCCCTGAGAGGCTGGCTGGGTCACCGCGCGTTTGCTTCCGCCAGGTCTCCGGGTGTGTGGACCCCGGCGCGCCGCCCGCTTGGCCATGGGGGTCCCCAAGAGGAAGGTCTCGGGCGGCCAGGACGGCGCGGCTGCCCGGGCGAGCACAGCCAAGCGGGCCCGCACCGAAGAGCTCACGGGCGTGCGCTTCAAGGCTCAGCTGAGGGACCCGCAGGGCGCGGGGCCGGGTGAGTGCAGCGGGGAAGAGAGCGCGAGCTTGAGAGGCGATCTCCCAGCTTCTTCTGTCTGCGTGGGGCCTCCGTGTGCAGACGCAGCAGCTCCTTTCTGCAGCGAGGGTCAGAGCCCAGCCTCCCGATTTGCAGTCGGGAAACCGAGACCTGGGTGCCGGGGAGTCCAGGGCCACGATTTGCTTGATGGTGACAGTTTCCCTGCGAGTACATGCTTCCCCTGCCCGGGCAGCATCTGTCAGCAAGCTCTAAAATTCTTTTTATTGCAGTTGTTAGGAAAGTGGGTAAATGTACTCCTCATTCATCACAGCAGATACTTATGGAGTCCTGACTGAGTCGGAGGCTTTCCTCATAGCTCAATCGGTAAAGAATCTGCTGCAATGCAGGAGACCCAGGTTCGATTCTTGGGTCGGGAAGATCCCCTGGAGAAAGGCATGGCAACCCACTCCAGTATTCTCCATGGAGAATACCATGGACAGAGGGTTATAGTCCATGGGATTGCAAGAGTCAGTTCGGGGCTGTTCAGTGAGCCTGTTTGCAGTTACTGCCATGGCTGTCATCTCTGTTTTGCGTAGCTTTGATTCTCCACCACTCACACTGACCCAAGAACACGTAATAAGCTATCACAGGAAGCCACCACAGGGTCTGTCAGTTGACCAAGATTAGTGACTGATACGAAGTAGATTCTATAATTCAACTTTTTGAAAAGTGTGATCACCCTTGCACAACTTCTTGTAATCCATTAGAAAGTATTTAGATTATGAGGACAAAGCACAATCGAATTAGGCTAATATGTGGAAACACTGGCATTGTGTCAAAATGAAACAGTGACAGTGTTTCTCTTAAGTGAAAAATTAAGTTCATGGCCAGAATATCCTCAGTTTCTAGTTTGTCTTCCACAGATTTTTTTTTTAAAGGTTTGATATCTGCAACTGCTAGCTAGTACTAGGAAGATGATACCTGCTTTAGCACAGAATTACACATTTCATTCATTCATTTGTTCATTAGTTTTTGGGGAAGGAAATGGCAACCCACTCCAGTATTGCCTGAAAAATCCCATGGACAGAGGAGCCTGGTGGGCTACAGTCCAAAGGGTCACAGAGTTGGACATGACTGAGTGACTAAGCACATACATTTCATTCATTCATTTGTTCATTATTTACAAGGGGCTGTTATTTGCTGGGGTAGAGATCAAATGGTAAGAATCAGATGGGCCCTGCCATTTTTAGACTGAATGTGTAAGTGAGAACATACAGTATTTGTCTTTCCCTAACTTGTTTCATTTACTGCCTTCAGGGTTCATATAGAATGTTGCAAAAGGTGAAGTTTCCTACTGTCTTTTTTTTACTTTTTTAATTTTTGGTGCACTGAGTGGCATATGGGATCTTACGATTGAACCTGCACCTCTTGCAGTGGAAGCTTGGAGTCTTAACCACTGGACCACCAGGAAAGTCCCCAGTGTCCTTCTTTTTTAAAGGCTGAATAATATTCCATTGTGTGTATTTCTTTCCTTTGTTTTTTTTTATATGGACAAGTTTAAAGCATTTTTATTTTGCTTTAGTTATCTATTTGTTCACTCATTTATTTATGTATGGCTGCACCGTACAGCGTGTGCCAGCTGAGTTCCCCAGCCAAGGATCGAACCCATGCCCCCTGCAGTGGAAGCACAGAGTCTTAACCAGTAGACCACCAGGGTAGTCCCTGATGTGGACCCTTTTAAAAATCTTTATTGAATTTGTTGCAATATTGTTTCTGTTTTCTGTTCTGTGTTTTTTTGGCCAGGAGGCCTCTGAGATCTTGGCTCCTTGACCAGGGGTTGCGACCTGCCCCTCTGCATTGGAAGGCGAAGTTTTAACCACTGGAAGTCCCTTTTATGTGTATTTCTGTGTATAGATATACCACATTTTCTTTATCCATTATTCCCCCTTCAGTTGATGGGCGGTGGGGATGGAGAGCAGGGTTACATTGATAAAGACCCAGAGGATGCCCAGGAGCATCGAATAGTAACCCATCAGGAGGATTCCTGCAGCAGGAACGGTTCTGCTCTCAGCCAGTGCCTTTGAAAGATACTCCCCATGACTTAAGGACATGTCCTCTTGATCTCCCTGTCTCCACCCTGCTCCTCTGTTCCATCTTGTCACGGGCGGCTTCCAGTCACCTGGCTATTTCCTGCCAGCAATCTCCCTCTGTCACCGTAGCACCAGGGATTGTTTCTAAAGAGACTGTCCTTATTAACATCTGACCCTGCCTCTCATTTCAGCCCTGGAGGCATTTGTTTCCGCTGCTAAGAAGCTCCCCCGAGAAGATGTGTACGATGTTGTGGAGGGGTACATCAAGATTTCTGTGGAGTGTGCCGAGATTTTCCAGCTCCTGAGTGGGGAGAAGCGCCCTGAAAGTGAAGTATGCTCTTCCTTACCTGGCCTGATGGGGAGAAGCAAAAGTCAGTGCTACTGTTGTGTTAGGGCTTCCCTGGTGGCTCAGTAGTAAAGAGTCCACCCGCCAAGCAGGAGACCCAAGTTCGATCCCTGGGTGGGAAAGATCCCCTTGAGAAAGAAATGGCAACCCACTCCAGTATTCTAGCCTGGAAAATCCCATGGACAGAAGAGCCTGGTGGGCTACAGTCCACGGGGTCGCAAAAGAGTTGGACACAACTGAGCGACTAAATAACAACAACTATTACGTTAAGCTTGATGAAAAGAAATGTGATATAAATCTCCAAAATTACCAGTAGAAAGTTACCAGCTTTCTACTGAAAATGATGCTTTGTGCCTGGGCTGTAGAGATACATTCATTTTTTGCATTGTAACCTTTGAAAGCCTTTAGAGGAAAGTGCTAACTTGTTACTGGTGAATAATAGCAGAAGGAAGGTTTCTGAATGGTTTGCTTTAATGGAAGGGAAATAGGTAAAGACTGTGTGTCCCAGGTAGAGATGTATATTGAGTTGTCTGTTGTTTTCTGCTTCCAAAGAAGGTCAGAATTTGGGGCGTTTATGAACCTGTTGAAGTCTCAGGATTATTGCTGTAAGGCTGTAGACCTGAATATCCCCAAAGCAGTGAGGTGGAATCATTACTAGAAATTTCTCTTTTAATTTCATTTGGTTTAATTGTAAGCAAGCTGTTCTCTATTTAGCTAGACTCTTGGAGCAAGGCTAATTCCAGACTCAGGGCCTGGCAGATCTCTGTGTCTGATTCGGGATCTGGCAGATTGAAAAATTTAAACCTGCAGGTGACTGTGGCTAAGACAAATGTCTGTAGAGGCGGAAAAGAAAAGATGATTTGTAAGCACCTCGGTTCTGTCTTTGCAGATGCTTTTAGTATTTCAAGTTTTCGAGGCCATATTATTGCGGACAGCCAGTGACCTTTCCCATTTTCACGTGGTGGGGACCAACATCGTGAAGAAGCTAATGAATAACCACATGAAGCTCATCTGTGAGTCCCTGTACGCCTCGGGTTACAGGTACGTTGGCCACCTGTACGTGGCAGGACTGGCCTTGGACTTGGTCAGCGTTCAGCTCTCCACGAGGGCACTTGACCTTTTCTGTACCCGCCCGCAGAGCTGAGCTGTTTCCGAGGCTATGGCAGAGTCCCTCCTCCTCCTGTTGACTGTCCCCTCGCTGTCACCGACTCCTCTGCTGCTTCGGGTCCCTCTGCTCCCGCCCTGCCACTCCCCCTGTGGTCTAGGGAACACCCCAGACCTCCTTAACGCTGCCTGTCCTTTTAACCCTCATCTCCTAGGTCTTCGCAAACTCCTTCCCTCTCCACCTTCATAGCCTTGCGGAGGTGTCATCTCAGGGAGGCCCTATCTGACCATCCGATTATGGCACAGCTGAATGTGTGCCATAATATCCATAGCCATCTCCTGACCCACTGTCTCCCTCCACTGGGGTGCAGGGTGCATGGCGGTGGGGCCTTGACGGTCTCGTAAATTGCTGTTTTCCCAGCACTTAAATAGGGTATGGTAGGTGCTCGGTCACCGCGGATTCTGGGTGACCTCCCGCAGGGTGGCAAGCCGCCAGGCACTTGCATCTAGAGATGTCCTCTGTGCAGAAGTCTTCCCCTGGCCGGCACTGGGTGGGAGTGGGGTCCAGCTCCATGATGATTTACTGGAAACAGACATGTCCGTCTTCTCTCTACCTTCATCTTGAGTTCTTGGATTGTCCTCAGACTCAGGTTTTTAGCTTTCTTTGAAGATTTTGTTAGGGTATTTTTTTTCTTAAAGGACATGTCTCCGTGTTTCCTTCCTCCTGGTTTCTGGTGTGGGGCCAGCAGACCGCACAGAGAGGTTGCAGCTGGCTCGAGGCGAGGGGGCCTTTGTGGTCCTGCCGTCACGACACCAGGTCCCGCTTGTCCTGAACAGGATGGCTCGAGCCTGCCTGAACCTGATGGCCGCCATGGTGACCCAGGGTCCCGAGGCCGCCAGGGACGTCTGCAGCCATTTTGATTTGAATAAGAAGACCTTGTACACCCTGGTGACCAAGAGGGATCCAAAGGTGAGGAGTGTCTCATGTGTTTCCCCCTGCCCTGAGTGTTTCCTTTCCTTCTAGAGGACTGCGGTGGTTCCTGGGTCCTCCTCCCTCTGGCCTCGGTCCTCACGTAGATGGAGTGGGAGGCCTCCATGTGAAAGGTGTGTGCCTCGGCAGCCACTTTGAGCCTCTGAGGAAGGGCGGCCTCGCCCCGGCTGGTGGTGGGGGCCTGGTCGCCTGGTGGGGCCTGAGTGACAGGGACGTGAGGCCAGCTCCCCTGGGGCTCAGCGTGGCGGGGCCTCTCTGGCCCGTGAGGATGGTGCAGCTGGCGGGCGTCTTCCCAGAGCGGCGGTGGTGGTCTCTGTGGGCCTCACGGGGTGGTGCTCATGGTGGTCCTCCCATGCTTGTTCCGTCCTCCCATGCTTGTTCCGTCCACTGTGTGAAGCATGGGCACCTTCAACCCCTGTGCTAGCTGTGGGTGATCGAGGTGCCCCTTCCTCTTTGCAGGGTGCCCCTCCCCACTGAGCTTCCCATGTGGCGCTAGTGGTAAAGGATCTGCCTGCCAGGGCAGGAGACGTGGGTTCAATCCCTGGGTTGGGAAGATCCCCTTGAGAAGGGCATGATAGCCCACTCCAGTGTTCTTGCGTGGAGAATTCCCATGGACAGAGGAGCCTGGCAGGTTACAGTCCATGGGGTCTCAAAGAGTCGGATATGACTGAAGCAACTTAACACACACACACCCTCACTGCTGGCTCCGTCCTCCACGCCCCCTTCCTTGGCATTGGCATCAGGTGACAGAGGCCCACCTCTGTCTGCCCGGGTGGAGGAGCCACACTAGAACAAGTGACTTCTGCAGCCAGGCGTGACCTCCTTCTCCGGCTCTTCCTAGGAAATAAAGAGTTTCTATGCTGCCAGGTAATAACTAGACTGAAGGTGAATCACAGTAACAATAGCGTTGAAGGTTTTTCTGGAATAATGAATCAGGTTTTCTCTGAGGAAAAACTTCCAGGTCTTCGTGTTTCATGGATATACTATAATCGGTGTGTTCGAAGTTCCACTTAATGAGTGACGGCTCCTGGCATCTGAACGTGTGTCTGACAAAAAGAAGGTGTGTGCTATCCACCCCCAAGGGCAGACCTGGCTCTGTGGTCTTCCCTGGCCGTCAGCCTGGCAGTAATTACCTGTCAGAATCCTTTCCCTTTCCCGCCCTCAGTCTTGGCCTCAACCCACCCTTCCATCTTAAGTAAAGTGCACATCAGCAGACAGGCCATCCAGACCGCACAGCATGGGAAAGCCCAGTCCTTGTCCGGGTCCGGCTGCTTCAGCTCAGGGCCTCCACAAGTCATTTTCCCTCTTGATCCGGAAAACGGGAGTTAACTGTAGAAATGAAAGTATTTTTGCTTTGCTTAATCATCCGTATCAAGTGTCTTACATACTTTGTGCGTGCTGTGCTAAGTCACTTCCGTCCTGTCCAACTCTTTGTGACCCCACGGACTCTAGCCCGCCAGGCTCCTCTGTCCGTGGGATTCTCTAGGCAAGAACACTGGAGTGGGTTGCCATGCCTGCCTGCAGGGGGTCTTCCCAACCCAGGGATCGAGCACACGCCTCTCACGTCTTGCAGGTGGGGTTCTTTACCACTGGTGCCACCCTCTGCACTGGAAGTGTGGAGTCTTAGTCAGTGGACCGCCAGGGAAGTCCGAAACTTTGTATATTGTAGGAAATAGTTTCTAGACAGTAAAAAAGTTTTTTTCATATGGGAAATGTCAGGAACATTCAAAAATAGACATCAGCACAGTGACTTCCTATGTCCCTGTCATCCAACTTCAGATGCTGTCATCCTTTCCTGCCTTTAAGTTTTGGGGCAGACAGTCAATTACAGCATGTGTGTGTGTGTGTGTGTGTGTGTGTGTGTGTGTGTGTGTGTGTGTATGCTAAGTCGCTTCAATCAGACAGAGTCATGTCCAACTCTTTGCAGCCCTGTTGACTATAACCCGCCAGGTTCCACTGTCCGTGAGATTCGGTTGCCATGTCCTCCTCCAGGGGAATCTTCCCGACCCAGGGATTGAACCAGCTCTCTTGCTTCTCCTGCGTTGGCAGGCGGGTTCTTTACCACTAGCGCCACCTGGGACGCCCCTCTTACAGCACATCGCACGTACATTTCGACTATAAATATTCAGTATCTCGAACAGAAAGCAACATTTTAGAAAACAAAACCATGGTGCCATCATCATACTTAACACTGTGAATAACCATCGTCTGATGCCCAATTCAGTCTCAGCTTTTCCCCCACTGTCTCAGAAACATCTGTACCCTCTGTGGTTCAAATCAGGATCCACACAGGGCTACAGGGGGTGTTCTGCTGATGCTTTTCTTAAATCTCTCCAGATCTTTGAATTTTCTGCTTTTCTCCCACTTTTTTTTTTTTAAGTCATTTAGTTGTTGAAGAAGCTAAGAGAGATATTTCTTTTCAATGTTTTTAACATTTTGGAGGGAGTTATTCAAGCCTCTTGAAGAAAGAGGACTATGAATATTTTTTCTCATCCAAAGAAAGCATTGTTAAAAGTCCTGTGCCAAAGAGCTGTTTTACCAAATATGTTTTGGTCTATTTCAGACAGTGTTTTGCAGAACACGCCGTCGAGTTCAGGATGTTTTCTCCCTGGGGTAAGAGCCCCGTGAAGTCAGAGTGTAGGAATGAGGGCAGGCGTGTGTGGCCTTCTTGCCTTTGATGGAGTTTGCTGGAGATGCAGGGCGGCGGCTGGGGGCAGCGAGGGGCTGTGGTCAGGGGGACAAGGCCTGGCAGCGGCTGCTGGAGAATGAACAGCCAAGGCTGTGTCTCAGGGGTCTTGTTTTCCACCGTGTCAGGAATCTGAACTTTGGGGTTCTCTGGGACATAAAAGATGGATGCCAGCGGGTGAGAACTAACTTCCGTTTCAGTTCAAAATCCATTGCTGGCAGCACCCGTGAGAGGGTCTCTGCTGTGCTCACATGGGATAGAAAGACCTAGAATGGCAGTTTGGGACCAGCACTCCAGAGCCCTGATTCCCAGGACTTCAGTAGACAGAGAACCCCAAACATCGGGAGCCTTTCCAACTCATGGGGGAAGGATGAAACCTAATTTCATTTTACCAGGCAAGTTTTAGCATTTTGCCAGAATTCTTTTCGAGTTTAAGGCGTGTGAAGACCAGGATAAGTGAACTGTGCTTGAATCAGGTGGCACGTAGGTTTGAACGGTGAAGCATCCAGATGGCTTAGAAGCAGTGGTCGCTTGAAGCAGTTACTGAGGACAGGGATAGTATCCGAGTCACCTCTGCGTCCTCCCAGCCTGAGGTTATGACACCTTGAGTGTCACTGGTGATGTATTAACGTAGAGTTGGTGAATGAAGGCCCCAGAGCATTGCTGACACTGACGGAGTCAGAGTTTAGCTTATTTTCAGGACTTGAAGGGATCATTGTACCCAAACCACGTACTGTGAAGAGGCCCACAGGTTGGTCCCCAGAACGAGAGGATAGTTTGGGGCTCTCAGTGTATTTGAAATAAAGCAGCCCAGGTCTTACTGAAGTGTGTGCTGTGCTGTGGATGGAGATGAGCTCAGTAAATGCGAGGACCTTGCAAGGCCTCCACTCGGATGTTACAGAGCAGGGTTGAATGCACGTTCTTTTCTCCAGAAGAAACAGCCAATACAACAAGACAGTTAATTTTGTACTCAGAGGCCTAAACGGTGCCACGTATGGGGCTTGCACCTTGAGAAAAAGTGGCATGGAGCTGCCAGGGGAGCGCTGAGAGGGAGGAGCCTTTCTGTAGGCAGATGCGAGGTCGAGTAGGAAGTGGTGTGTGTGTGTGCAGGTATTTCATACCATCCCAGTCCCAGTACTTTCTCACTTAGTAGTGGTGTAACCTCAAGGGAGGGGCTCCCCTGGTGGCTCAGCTGCTGAAGAGTCCGCCGGCAATGTGGGAGACCTGGGTGTCGTCCCCGGGTTGGGAAGATCCCTGGAGAAGGGAGGGGCAACCCGCTCCATTGTTCTTCCTGGAGAGTCCGAGGGACAGAGGAGCCTGGCGGGCTACGGTCCATGGGGCCGCAGAGAGTCAGATCTGACTAAGCGACACACACGGAAGCTTAAGTGAGGTTTTTAAAACCCCAGTTTCCCCATCTATAAGATAGGTGTGCTAGGTGACTCTACCTAAGATTCTTATTGTAACTGAGAAAACCGATATGCACCTGGCAGGGAGCCTGGCAGTCACGAGTGCTCAGGAAACGTTACTGATACCATGCTCCTCGCCGTCACCATCGCCATTCCTCATCCACATCCTCATCCGGGCCGTCACCACCAGCACGCTCCTCACCTCCTCACCCTCCTCACCTCCTCACCCTCCTCACCCTCCTCACCTCCTCACCCTGCTCACGCTCCTTGCCCTCCTCATGCTCCTCGCCCTCCTCACGCTCCTCACCCCCTCACCACCCTCAGGCTCCTCACCACCCTCAGGCTCCTCACCTCCTCACTCTCCTCACCCTCCTCATGCTCCTCACATCCTCACTACCCTCAGGCTCCTCACCTCCTAACCCTGCTCACACTCCTCACCTCCTCACACTCCTCACCCTCCTCAGGCTCCTTACCCTCCACACCCTCCTCACCTCCTCACCCTGCTCACGTTCCTCACCCCCATAACCTCACCTCCTCACCACCTCATGATCCTCACCCTCCTCACCCCCTTCACCTCACCTCCTCACCCCCTCACCTCCTTACCTCCTCACCCTCCTCACGATCTTCA
>NW_011495041.1:2434838-2435061 GCF_000754665.1 Bison bison bison
TCACCTCCTCACCCTCCTCACCACCCTCTCCCCCTTACCTCCTATGCTCCTCACCCCCCTCACCTCCTCACCCTCCTCACACTCCTCATCCCCGTCACCTCCTCACCACCTCATACTCCTCACCCTCCTCACCGCCCTCACCTCCTTACCTCCTCACCCTCCTTATGATCTTTACCCCATCACCTCCTCACCCTCCTCACCACCCTCTCCCCCTCACCTCCTC
>NW_011495041.1:2435253-2436355 GCF_000754665.1 Bison bison bison
TCACCCCCCTCACCCCCCTCACCCTCCTCACCCCCTCACCACCCTCACCCTCCTCACCATCACTACTGCCACCACTAAGTGAATGGGACTCCTTGGAAGGTGGAGACTCCTCAGTCTCTGTAGGCATTGAAGGCAGTGGTTCTCCATGATGTTAACTTATATCTTGTCTTCAAATTAAAGTTAGTTTGTAATAACTGAACTCAGGAAATGCTGTCAGGGTGAGCAGTGGAGGCTCTGAGCCCGTGTGCTTGTTCAGGTCCAGCTGACACGTGCTGTGTGTGACCATATGCCCTGGATTCTTTGGATGTAAAACAGGAATGTGAGACACAGGCTTGCCTTAAAGCTACTGAGAGGAGAGACTGGTGAAGTGGCCCTCGTGGCCGCTCCTGAGGGGCTGGCTGTCGGTCATGGCCTTTGGGCCCTGGTTGAGGATGCTGTCCTGGGTCCAGCTGATGCCCCCGCGGGACAGTGCAGACTGCAGTCCTGGGAAGGCCATGCTGCGTGTGTAATGTGGCCTCATCTGTGTGTCTGCTGTGAATGTCTAACATCTAATAAAAACCAGACATCACCTCATGGGTGTCTCATCAAAAGCAGCACCAGCCTTTCCATCATCTATGGATTTTCGAAAACAGAGACCTATTATTTCATGACATGAGAGCGGATGGTGTGTAGACAGGCCGAGCATCTTCTGCTCTACACCAGAGCTGTCCCTGAACTAAAAATGTGTGTGTCTTACAGGCAGGGAAGGGGAGACCTGTGCTTTGGTGTTTAGAGAGGGCTTGAAAGAAGAGTAGGAGCTTGAGAGGGAAAGAGCAAAAGAAAAACCCTTGGTTTCCATAAAGAGATGACCAGTGGTTCTAGACGTCGACCCTCTGACAGTACCAGCCTGGAGGACCCTGTGATAGGGGGATGAGCGGGATGTGGGGGAGCAGCCTCGTATTCCTGCTTCCTTGGAGGCGGGTGTGTGTGTGTGTGCGTGCACGTGTGTGTGTAAACACCCGTGTGACACGATCTCCTTCGCCCCCAGGGAGTACATGATGTCCGGCTGGCCTACATTCAGTTCGCCCTTTCCTTTCTGATTGCCGGTGATGACAGCACGATC
>NW_011495041.1:2436455-2457714 GCF_000754665.1 Bison bison bison
AGTTGAAAGGTAGGGGGGCCTCGTTGTCTTGGGGCCCAGCCTCCCTGTGATTGTTCTGAGCGTTTAACGGGTTAACAAAGGTCAGCCGCCTCTGTGGCTGCTTTGCACACAGGAGTAAGGGGTGTGTGCGGAGAGACTTTGGTTACCGTGGCTTGAAAGCCGCTGGTCAGTGCAGACAGAAGGGTCCCTGTTGCACTAGCTGAGTGCTGAGTGAGCCTTACGGAGAAGTGCAAACTTCAGTTCAGTTCAGTTCAGTCGCTCAGTCGTGTCCAACTCTTTGCGACCCCATGGACTGCAGCACACAAACAAGGGAAGCTTTACAGCTCCAGAAAGGATGCAGATTCATAGCCCTGGCTACCGAGCTTCTCTTAGTAGTTGTATTTTTTTTAATGCCTGATGTGAGCAGGATATCAGAAATCGAGCTTCAGAGAATTCCGGCTGGTGCCGGTCTCCCTAGAGCGAGGCTTGGCATGGTTTCATCCATTAGGGCCATCAGCTTTTTTCGCAAGACCGTGGATGGCAGCGCAGAGAGGGTCGTTGTCCAGTGAGACCCCCGGGGTCAAGCCCTGTCTGTGGGTGAGGAGTGGCTGCCATCTCAGCTGGGGCCCTGAGACTCGTGGGAGGAGAAGAGCATGGGGCCTGCAACCATTTCCCCCCCTCCCCCAGTATGGAGACCTGGGTCCCCTCCAGGGCAGGCTGCTGAGACCACTCACGAGCAGCTGCGGTGCAGGTCCCTGGAGGTGGTCAGCCCGGGGCCGGGTGGCCGCCCAGACCGCAGCCCCGTGGAGGACACACCTCCTTCCCGTGGTGTGCCCAGGCCCTGCTTGTGGCCAGCCTGCGTGGGAAGCCCTCTGCCTCCAGGGCCGGGCATTTCTTCAGAATCTTCCCCCGCGTCTTCTCAGCGTCTGGCTTTTATTTAAGCAGAGGACACTGATTTTGGTGTCATCTGTCTACACTGCTAAAGGGGCAAGGATGTACTTCCGGTAAAGTTTCAGCAGGGCAGCTGGGCTGGGCCAGCCATTCCACGTCCAGCCGTTTATCCTAAGGGAATAATTAAGGAGTTGAGTAGAGGTTTTGTTAGGGGACATCTTTTTCTATTAGCTGAAAATCGGACTCCTTACTACCCACCAGCAAGGGACTGAGCAAATTGAGCACTGGTCATAACGAGGAATGCAGCTATCAAAAAGGATATAGAAATATACTTACTGATACCAGATTTTTTAAGGGTATAGGATTGGGTGTAACTCCGTTATAAAACTGGTAAAATATGATCCCATTTTACTAAAAGTTTAACAGAATGTGGACATACCAGAAGGTTAATAGTCAACTGGGACCCCAACATTACTCAATATGAACTTTTGGGTGGTGGTGTTATGGTTGATTTTAAGTTTCTATCCGGTATTTTCTGATTTTTTTTCTTTTAAGAATAATGAATTTGCCTTTGAAGAAATTATATGTGCTCATGAAGAATGTATAGAGCAAGAGAAATTGTAATGGGTTTGTTGCTTTTTACCCGTGTCACCAGTATGTTAGTAATGCCAGAGCATCAAGCTATGGAAGACTGAGTCCTTGGGGAGAGAAAGCAAATAAATCATTCCAGTTCTACGGCCAGTCAATAAAGTGACAACTGTCATTTTATTTTATTTTTTAAATAAATTTATTTATTTTAATTGGAGGTTAATTACTTTACAATATTGTATTGGTTTTGCCATACATCAACATGAATCCGCCACAGGTATACACGTGTTCCCCATCCCGAACCCCCCTCCCTCCACCATCCCTCTGGGTCGTCCCAGTGCACCAGCTCCCAGCAACCAGTATCATGCATCAAACTTGGACTGGCTATTCGTTTCATATATGATATTATATATGTTGCAATGCCATTCTCCCAAATCTTCCCACCCTCTCCCTCTCCCACAGAGTCCAAAAGACTGTTCTATACATCAATGTCTCTTGAAACTGTCATTTTAAATACATCTCTGAACTGGTCTAAGCGAAGAGTTAAACTTTGAAAAACTAATCATACCATACATGCTCTCTCAAACCATTAGTATTAACTTTACTGAAGTCAATGTGAAAAAAGAAAGGGAAGATAGAACCAAAGAACTGTTGAATTTGAATGGTTCACTCATTGTATTGCTTTTAGATATTTATTTCCTATGTCACAAAAATAGTTTTTCCTGCTGTGAACTTGTTTAATTAAAAAAGACAAAACCTGAAAAAAAACGGGGAGGGGGCAAGTCAATGGCATTGTTTGCCGTACCATTTTAAGAACAATTTTAAGAAGTAATGCTCTCTCATCTGTTCCCATTCAAAGTATTTTTGAATCTAACGCTTTGCAACTTTTTACTTTCAGAATTTATTCCTTGCATTTTTAGCTCAGGCATCAAGGAAGATAGGATCTCCACCATCAGTATCCTGTTGTCCACACTGAAAACAAAGGTACGTGTTTGGTGATCGGCGTTCTTGTCGTGTGTTTGTTCCGGTGTTTTTTTGGCAGGACTTCAGAGCCATGACCTCATAGGTGATGCGGGTTGTTGTGTGGGTTGGATGGGAAACTGTTTCTTAAGCAAGAACTTGGTGGTGGTGAGCGATCCTGAAGGTTACAGCTGCCACTTCTTATAAGAGGAGAAGACCTGCTACCCGCTTCCCCCACCCCCCACCCCATTCCACAGGAAGCCACTGGGGTGACTGCGAGCTGTAAATGACAGCCCTTCTTCCCGTACACACCTAGCGTGCTGTGTTGTGTTGTATAATAACACAAAATGTCATTTTGTGTCATCTTCCATATTCTGCCTTACATAAGCATCTTGCGGAAATCTGAAAACTTGCTGAAAGGATCGCTGTCTTTGACACAGAAGCCCCTTCTGTGATCCATGAGAAAAACTCTGTGACCCTCCCCAAATAATAAAAAGTTGTCCAAAGGCTGTGAGCTGGCAGCCCATGTGAGCTGGCAGCCCATGTGAGCTCATGAGCACATAGCATCTAGAGCTTCTCAACTTGGGCACAGTTCTGTCCCCCACGGGCCATCTGGCAAGTTTTGGTTGTCATAACCGGAGAAATGTGACTGGCATCTGGTGAGCAGAGACCAAGATCGAGCAACCACTGTAGGCTGCTCAGCGTCCTGTAGTGCAGAAGGCAGCCTCTCACAACAGTTATTTGTCCCCAGATGTCAGTAGTCCTGAGATTGAAAAAGTTCCTGGATTCAAAGCAGAGCAAGTCATGAGATTACAGGTTTTTTCACCTACCAAGTTGGCCTTGACTTTTCAGACCTGATACTCAGCACCAGCAAAGAATCAGGTACTTCCCTGGAGGAAGTGTTATGGCCCCTCTGGAAGACAGCAGGTCTGGCAGTGTGTATGTCAGAGGTCTTGAAAATGTGTATCAACCTGGAGGCGGGGGTTTGGGGAGTCGCCTCAGGATCACCCAGGGAATGGATTTGAAAAAACTCATAAGCCCTCAGAGATCCGGGCTGGGGGCTAGGTTGGGAGGAGCTGAGAACTTGTGCACCATTCCAGGTACATACGTAGGCACGCAGTGCAGGAAACAGCCTGATCGTACCACGTGGGGAATGGGTACATGACTCACGGTCACTCCTAGGACAGAGTGATGATCACAGCCTGATCGTACCACGTGGGGAATGGTACATGACTTACCGTCACTCCTAGGACAGAGTGATGATCACAGCCTGATCGTACCACGTGGGGAATGGTACATGACTTACCGTCACTCCTAGGACAGAGTGATGATCACAGCCTGATCGTACCACGTGGGGAATGGTACATGACTTACCGTCACTCCTAGGACAGAGTGATGATCACAGCCTGATCGTACCACGTGGGGAATGGTACATGACTTACCGTCACTCCTAGGACAGAGTGATGATCACAGCCTGATCGTACCACGTGGGGAATGGTACATGACTTACCGTCACTCCTAGGACAGAGTGATGATCACAGCCTGATCGTACCACGTGGGGAATGGTACATGACTTACCGTCACTCCTAGGACAGAGTGATGATCACAGCCTGATCGTACCACGTGGGGAATGGTACACAACTTACCGTCACTCCTAGGACAGAGTGACGATCAGCCCTCCAAAATGATGTTCTAAAGGATTTTTAACAACGTGGAGACAGTTCATGCTACATAAATAAAGCAGGTACGAAGCTATATATAATTTCAAAGAAGTTAAAAAAACCCAAACCCCAATAAAAACCCAATACACTTAATATATACACATGTGTATATTTTGTGTGTGTTGTGGGGAGGGGCAGAGGCTGAAAGGAAATATACCAAATTGTAAGCTGTTGGTGTCCAAGAAGGTGACAATATTGATGAATTTTGTTTTCCTCTTTACATTTTTTCCTTTTTCTGTCTAAGTGTTCTGCCACAAGTCTATATTATTTTTATAATGATGAAATCCAACATGTTCTAAAAGTCGGTTTCCTTGAAAGCCATTTGTTCTATTGTTTTCAGGTAGTTCACAATAAAAATATCACAAAAACCCAGAAGGTGCGTTTCTTCACTGGCCAAGTGCTGAACCACATAGCATCTCTCTACAGCTGGAAGGGGATTGTCGACGTGAGCCTGAACAGCGTCGAGGTACAGTCTCTGGGGTTCGCTTGGCATCACTGTTAGCGTGAGATACCCAGAGCTGATGGCTCAAGTGGTGTAGAATCTGCCTGTAATCCAGGAGACTCAGGAGACGCGGGTTTGATCCCTGGGTTGGGATGATCTGAAGGAGGAAATGGCCGTCCACTCTAGTATACTTGCCTGGGAAATCCCATGGACAGAGGAGTCTGACAGGCCACAGTCCCTGGGATCACAAGGAGTCCGACACGACTGAGCATGCATGCTCACACAAAAACAGGATCTATGCATACACCTGCCTTAAAAAATAAGTCCCCCTGTTGATCTGTTTCTTTTGGCCTATGGTTATATTAATTATCTACCTAGGGACAATATGACTCTTGTAATTAAAGTAAAATTTTTTCTAATCTCCGACGTATCATATTAAACTTTTTTTGTCTTTTTCTTTAATAAGCAAACTTAATCCATTTAGCTGCAGGGCGTCTTCATTTTCCCTGCAGTGTTTGTGTGGTAGCCTTAGAGGGTGGATTCCCGCTCTCTCCCTCCTTACTTACCTCTCCTCTCCCATCTGTTCTTTTCACATCTTTCCAGTCATCAGAGTTTCAAGGCCTGTTGCTTCTGCTTTAGGGCCCTGGAATCTAGGGATCGTCAGCTTCCTCACCCGCTGACGAGAATAGTTTGCTCTGTGTGTGTGCTCAGTCACTCAGTCGTGTCTGCTTCTTTGCGGCCCCATGGACTGTAGCCCGTCAGGCTCCTCTCCCCATTGGATTTCCCAGGCAAGAATACTGGTTGCTGCTGCTAAGTCGCTTCAGTCGTGTCCGACTGTGTGACCCCATAGACAGCAGCCCACCAGGCTCCCCCGTCCCTGGGATTCTCCAGGCAAGAACACTGGAGTGGGTTGCCCTTTCCTTCTCCAGTGCATGAAAGTGAAAAGTGCAAGTGAAGTCGCTCAGTCATGTCTCATGACTCCTAGCGACCCCATGGACTGCAGCCTAACAGGCTCCTCCGTCCATGGGATTTGCCAGGCAAGAGTACTGGAGTGGAATGCCATTGCCTTCTCTGAAGAATACTGGGGTCAGTTGCTATTTCCTACTCCAGGGCGTCTTCCAGAATCGGACCCCCATCTCTTGCCTCTCCTGCGTCGGCAGGTGGGTTCTTTACCACTAGTGCCACCTGGGAAACAGCAAGTACTAGATAAGAAGAGTCACTCTCATGAGGACCTAAGGCCTCCGCACCTTTGAATTTTCCTTATTTTGATCTTTCTCAGGGCGTTTCTGAACATGAACTTGGCCAGAGTAGTGAAGGCTCAGACTTCTGTTAACTCTATAATAGTTAACCTTTCAAGAGCCCACTGTTGTACCCCTTTTTATCTCCACGACCTGCCTGTGTCCTTGTTCTGCTCATGTTTTGTATGTTCCATAACCAGGAAGCCCCAGAGACTTCAGAAGAACACTCCCAATTGTGGAATTTTATTCAAAAGAGCAAGAGAAACTAAGTCATTCATAAGCTTGTTTGAAAATACAGGTTTAAACTTGCCCCTCTCAAGAGTTTTGTTTTTGCTTTCTGGCTGCACTGTGGGGCTTGTGAGGTCTTAATTCCCTGACCAGGGATTGAACCTGCACCCCGGCAGTGAAAGCGCAGAGTCCTAACCACAGGACCACCAGGGCACTCCCCAACGGTTCTATTGCATAGGTGAGGACACGGAGAATCGGGGCATTAAGCGATGCTCTCGTTACTGGTAGTCTGGTGTCCAGACTCCATCCTGAACCTCTCCTGGGGCCTGTTAAGATTTGCCTCGTTAGAATGAAAGATGTTCCTGTCATCTAGGAAATTCTGAAGGATTCAGGATTTCCATGTGAGATGTTCCACTTGCCCCCATCACTCAGAAAACTGCAAGGGTTTTAGGAGCTCTGTGCCAGGAACGGGGCAACAACCAAACGTTTCCGTCTTCTGCTGCAGTATCACAATGCAAAAGCAAGAACAAGCTTAAAAAAAGTAAAGCATGTGCTGTAAACAGAGAGTCTTTGCTACTGGGGTCCCAAGACTGACCTGCTCTGTACCTCCTGTCTCGGTGCTGACCTCAGCGTCTCATCCACAGTTTGCTCCTTCGTCGAAAGGATGCAGTCCTGTCTGCCCGGCCAGGCTTATGGGGCTGCACTAAGAAGTACTGTAAAGTGCTCAGAGACAATCAGAGACGACAGAAAATCTCAGAAGTTACCTGTAGTTTCTTGTGGTTCCAGCAGCCCCCTGTTTGTTCAACTTTAAAAAGGAAAATTTTAATTCAGTTTATTTAAACTGAAAAACAAACTAACAAACAAAAAAACCCACAGTTGACCCATTCTCCCCAGTCCCTTGACCGCCATATCTGACAGCTACCAATCTGCTCTGTGAGGTTTTTTAAAAAAATTATTATTGTTTTATTTGTTTATCTTGTTTAGATTCCACATATCAGAGGACTTTTAAGTTTTGATTGGTATTTCTCCTTTTTGTGCAGTTTTGTTTTTGAATTATCATTGCTGTTGTTCAGTCACTAACTCATGTCCGACTCTTTGTGACCTCATGGACCTCAGCACGCCAGATTCCTCTGTCCTCCACTCTCTCCCGGAGTTTGCTCACATTCATGTCCATTGAGTCGGTGATGCCATCCAACCATCTCATCCTCTGTCGTCCCCTTCTTCTTTTGCTTTCAGTCTCTCCCAGTATCAGGGTCTTTTCCAGTGAGTCAGCTCTTCGCATCAGGTGGCTAAAGTATTGGAGCTTGAACATCAGTCCTTCCAATGAATATTCAGGGTTGATTTCCTTTAGGATTGACTGATTTGATCTCCTTGCTGTACAAGGGACTCTCAAGAGTCTTCTCTAGCACCACAGTTCTACCAAGTGTTTAATTTAAAATGTTTTCTGATTTGCTTTTAATCTGAGGCATGTGCTTTTGTCCAGCTTTTACCCTGTAATTGTTAGTAAGGCATGTGAAGCTTGGATGGTCATTGAGTGTCTTTGAAACTCTCATAGACTTCTGCTAAAGACGCAGGGAAGACCATGGTGCGGGAGCTTGTTCATAACTTCCTGATGGATCTATGTTGTTCGCTGAAGCATGGGATTAATTTTTACGACGCATCTCTCGGTACCTTGGGCAGGTAAGGCTGGAGCCTGTGTGCATCCTGAGTGTGGTTCTCAGAGGCCATCACATCCATGACTTCCTGTGGGGATCTGTCAAGTGATAGAAGTATAAGGGGTTAGAACTAGCGTTTTAGATGATACCTGACTCATTTTGGGGGTGAACTTGGAATAGGACGCAGACGGTTCCTGTTCGTTGTGGGCACTCAGGGCAGAGTCTCAGGGGAGTTGACTCAGACACACAGTGTGAGATGTCGCACCCAGGAGGGCGCTGTGTCCACCTGGGGACAGTGCACCAGATGAACCTGAGAATAAATCCAGAGACAAGGGGCCCTCCCGGGGGCCTCCCCGCAGTGCTTGGTGACTGCCGTTGTTACCCCAGTTTTGCAGATGAGGGAAAGGGGTCCGCAGAGGTCAGGTCACTCCCCCTGTAAGTGGCGGAGCTCAGGTTGGAACCTGGGAGGTCCTGGTTCCCAGCCCACACCCTTGACGGCCACACAGCCCCCCTCTGCCCAGAGCCGGCTGCGAGTGAGTCAGGCTGTCAGAGTTTCCTTCTTGCCTTTTATTTCATATTGCACCATTACGATAGCATTTCATTGTAAGGAAGCATGAAGTCCACAGCTAATGGTTTCGATTACGTTCTTTTGGACATTCTCTGTAAACTTATGATACATATCTGTGTTAATTTTTAAACCAAAATACCCTACTGTTAGATATATCGTTCGTCAATCTGCTTTTTTCCCATTTGACAGTAAAAATATCGGACATATTTTCTGGTCATCACGAGTGACCCTCCGTTTTATCTCCTTGACATTTTATTATAAGAATAGAGTTGGTTTGCTTTGGTTTCCACCAGTCAGGCAATGACTGATTCCCTCATAATGGGATTAACCTAGTGAGAATTTTTCTCCCTGTTTGTGGCTTTAAACTTGTTTAGATTCTGTAGTTATTATGCATTAACTTGCCATGTCATTTCTAAATCTTTCAACTTTGTTTTGGTGATATTGTAGCTTTTCTGTCATCAGTGAGAGAAAACTTGTTTTCTTGCTGAGATGTAAGAGCAGACTTTTACAGTCTAATATAAACATGCTGAAAAATGCCTTTTTTCTGATGAAGGAGACCCATAAAGTAGATGATCATTTCATGAGCATATTGAATCAACGTGTGGTCGTGGGTCTGTTTAAATAAGTGGTGGTTTATGTAAAATTTTTCAGCTATGGGCCAAAGGCAAGTATTTGTGCTTAGGAGAGAGGAAGGGGTTTTGTTTGTGGGGTGTTAATGGAAAGCGTTGAGAAAATTGAAATGTCTGGCTTCCCAGTGGTCGTCAAGCTCCTTTGTGTGCTGCTGGTCTCCGTGCAGATGTCGCCATGTCAGAGAGGCCTTCCCTGGCAACTCTTCCTGAAGATAGACCTTCCACTCTCACCGTCCTTTTGCCTGGCTCTTGCTTCTGATGGCGACTTATCACCACTTTGCATATTTGTTTGCTTGTTCATTATCTGATAGGCAAGAATTGGGGAGAACAGAGGCTAGTCGGTTTTTGTTTTCGTTTTTATTTCATTTTTGGCTGTGCTGGGTCTTTGTTGCTGGGTGACGGCTTTCTCTAGTTGTGCTGCGTGGGCTTCTCATTGCGGGGTCTTGTTGTGGAGCTTGGGCTCTTAAGTACGAGAGCTTCAGTAGTCGTGGTGCACGGACTCAGTTGCTCCACGGCATGTGGGACCTTCCTGGACCAGGGATCAAACCCACATCCCCTGCATTGACGGGTCAATTCTTAACCACTGGACCACCAAAGAGATCCTGGCTAGTCTGTTTTGAATCCCCAGAGTCTAGGACAGTGCACATAGGGAGGCATTTTAGCATAGGCCAGGCTTGGCCAACTTTTCCTCTAAAGGTCCAGGTAGTTAAGTATGTCAGGCTCTGTGTGCTATGCTGTCCCTACTGTGGCCACTCAGTAGGCCATTGTGGTACCCAAGCAGCCACGACATGAATAAACAAGTGGGTGTAACTGTGTTCCAATAAAGCTTTATTGACAAAGGCAGGTGGCGGGCCAGAGCTTGCTGAGCCCTGCCGTGGAGGTTCAGAGAACAGTTTCTGGAGTGCCTCAGAGACCTCAGCAGGTTATTCCTCTTCTTTGCCAGTATTGCCTCATCTGTTTAAAAAATAAAAAAGAGAGAGATACAATTAGCATGCACCTCAGAGAGTGTGTGGTAACTGCTTAGAGCAGTATCTGGCACACACTGGAAATTTTGTAAATGTTGTTCATTTTATTACATCGTTGATTAAAATTGTGTGTGTGCGTGCCATATTTTTGGCATGCTTTGCAGATTTAACGTTCTGTGCATTTGAAAGCACAAAGTGTGTTTTGCTCATGAAATTTTCCTGTTAAGAATGTTAAGCTTTTTAAAGGATAGCTTTCTGATCAAAATTACTCTCTAATTCAAATTTTGAAAAATCTTTATTATCTGTAAAGTATCATATTGCATCTTAGTTTTGGTGAGTTTTTAAGGGGCTCCAAAACCCATGGTCCCACAAGCCATCAACATGACACGCCAGTGAGGCCGATTTTGAGTTTTTTCCTGGGCATTATGACTTCCAGGGACAAGCTTGATACAAAAATGTTTCTGGGGATAAAACCCATTTAACTGCGTAGATCCTGGGCTAGGTGCCCAGGTTTGTGCAGGTTTTAAGTCTGTAAGTTTTCCTGTTTTTATCATCTTAAATCTTTGAAAACTGCCCACTTTGAGACAAGTTTCAAGTGTTTTCATATAGTAGATAGCCACTGCCCCACACCAACTTCTTTTGGCTGCTAAGTGAAGGTGTAGGAATTTGAAATAAGCTAGAAACAGGGGAAACAGAAGACCTGTAGAAGGACTCTGTGCCACTTGGCTAAGTTCTAGAAATAATTTTATGGCACTCTGGACTGTGGCATTTCACGAGCACTTCATGGGGAAAAAGTGTAATCTTTTTATTTTTGTTTATGATTTTATTTATTTATGTATTATATTTTTTACTGTGCTGAGTCTTTGTTGCTGCACACAGGCTTTCTCTAGTTGCGATGCAAGGGCTTGGCATCGCAGTGGCTCCTCTTCTGTGGAGCTTGGGCTCTAGGGTGCGCAGGCTTAGCAGTTGAGGTACACAGGCTTAGTTGCTCCATGGCATATGGGAACTTCCCAGACCAGGGATCGAACCCACGTCCCCTGCATTGGCAGACGGATTCTTTACCTCTGAACCACCAGGGAGACCCAACGTATTTTAAAAATGCATGCCTTTGTATGTTTTACTTAATGCGCACATACGTCTTCATATATGTGCTTTTTCATGTGTAGTTGGAGGATGTGAAAGAGAAAGTCGCTCAGTGGTGGCCAACTCTTTGTGACCCCATGGACTATCCAGTCCATGGAATTCTCCAGGCCAGAATACTGAGGTGGGTAGCCTTTCCCTTCTCCAGGGGATCTTCCTGACCCAGAAATTGAACCGGGGTCTCCTGCATTGCAGGTGGATTCTTTACCATCTGAGCTATCAGGGAAGCCCGTAATTGGAGGAAGGACGTCAGTGAAATCTCAAAAGGAAATTTTAAAATTGCTTTTATGCTGTGGGTTCAGAGAGAAAGGGTTTCTTCCTTTTCTCTGAAAGTCAGTTGAACTTGAGTGAGGGAAGGAGAGGTGGGAAACAGGACAAAGGAGAGACTTTTTTTAGCTATTCAAAAGTAGGGAAGTGAGACGTCCCTGGTGGTCCAGTGGTTAAGACCCTGTGCTTCCAACACAGGGGGCATGGATGTGATCCCTGGTGGGGGAAGTCCCGCAGGCTGAAGAAGTACAGGAGTGAAGTTCAGGCCCTTTGCTGGAGAGCAGGAACCCCACAGACCATGAAAACCCCTCACTCTATGCTGTGAGGGAAACTGACCGGAAGTGAAATTGCCCATCACTGAGTCACAACAGAAAACGCTGTGTTTACTCGCGGGTTCCAAGGACCTGCCCCGTCATCCTGAGTGCTCGGGGTGTTATGAAAACCCCCCACTCACCCCTCTCTCTTCTGTCTTTCTGTGACAGAGGAGGAAACCTGACTCTCCTGCACTTCCTGCTGGGTTTGAAAACCGCAGCAGACGATGAGCTGGTCGCTGAACTGGTGGTGAACATTCTGAAAGTGTGCCCGGACCTACTGAACAAGTACTTCAAGGAAGTGACGTTTTCCTTTCTCCCAAGGCTGAAGTCCACCTGGTCAAATAACATCAGACTGCTAAACAAGGTGACGACCCCTGCATTTTGAAGTCTGCCTCGTGGGGTCGTGGGTGAAGTGTGAGAAGTTGGGGTGGCGAGGATGGGAGGTTGGGTGACATCCTGATAAACTGCAGGATCAGAAACTTCTTTCAGCCGTCCTTCCGGCATATTTTTGTTGTTTTTCAGTCGCTCAGTTGTGTCTGACTCTGCGATCCCATGGACTGCAGCGCACCAGGCTTCCCTGTCCTTCACTATCTCCCCGAGTTTGCTCAAACTCACGTCCATTGAGTCCGTGATGGCATCCAGCCATCTCATCCTCTGTCGCCCCCTTCTCTTCTTGCCCTCAATCTTTCCCAGTGTCAGGGTCTTTTCCAGTGAGTTGGCTCTTCGCATCAGGCGGCCAAAGTATTGGAGCTTTAAGCTTCAGCATCAGTCCTAGATGATGTTAATTCAGTGTCTTTTTCTTCTAGGGACATTTTACTTTTCACTGAGCTGCATTCTGAGGTTTATGCTGCTGAATCTGTTAAGCCAATTTCATTTTCTTCATCTAGATTTCACTTCAAGTGTGATCTCGATGAGTTTAGCCACAGTTGGGCTAGAATTAGCAAAATGCCTGACTGTGAAATGCAAGCCAAGGAGCACGGCTATTTAAAGATTGCCATTTCAAGTTCTTAGAACAATTTGAAATAAGCTGTGTCTTGGTGGTCTGTCTTGTGGATATGAGTAAATTTCCATCTGATGATGGGTGTCAGCCTCCCCTCGTTTACCAGTGGAAGTACCTGCCACAAGTCCTTCCATTCACCATCGCCCCTTCTCTCAGCCTTATGGTCTGGCTCATGGTAACATGGGGCCTCCTAGGTGGCTCAGTGGGTAAAGAACCCACCTGCCAATGCAGGAGACCCAGGAAACTCAGGTTTGATCCCTGGGTTGGGAAGATCCCCTGGAGAAGGAAATGGCAACCCAGTCCAGTATTCTTGCCTGGAGAATCCCATGGAAAGAGGAGCCTGGCAGGCTATAGTTTATGGGGTTGCAGAGTCGGACACAGCTGAGTGACTGAGCACGCAGTGATGACACACCTGGAATTATTTTTTTGTGCCTTGACTTGGGCAATGGGTTATCTGCAAAACAAACTTAGTCCATCGTTTTCCTTGAGCACCTGTGTGTGCGGTCCGTGGTGATGGTGTCACCCACCGCCCCTGTTGGGAGCTGAGTGGGACGGGGCGGGGCAGGTGCGTGGCCGCTGCAGACTGCACGGTAGTCTTGCCGTCTCTAGGACTCCCTGGTCTCAAGGCTCGAGTCTGCCTTCCAGCCCTGCAGTCCGAGGGAAGCTCCCCTCACTGAGGTCCAGTGTTGTCACCTGTAAGTATGTTTTGCCTTGATATAAAATACCTCTACCGCAAAGGGTTGTCATGAAGTGCTAAAAAGCCGACAGAATTTGCCAGGTGCTGTACCTGGGGAGTAAGTCATCCCGTTGTGACCTGTTTGCCATCAGAGGTTTTAACAGGCTCCCCAAACCACCGGTCAAACTCTGCTTTGACGGTCACTGCCCCCAGTAATAGTCTTATGGTCTCTAACCAGTGGAATCGGGGGTCGACATTCCAGACGCTGTTCCTTGTGGCGAGCCTTGGGCCTTTGTTACTGTCGTTGTTTCCCCAGAGCAGCTTCACTCTTGAGAGCCTCCCGTTAGACTCAGGTTTGGAAGTTAACTTCTCTGTCGTCCCTTTCCCAGATCTACGCTGCCCAGCCGGACATCTCCCGGGCGTTTCAGACCCGAGAGTTCATCCCGCTGCCTCGGCTCCTGGCCATGGTGATGGTGACCACCGCGCCTCTGGTGTGCAACAAGACCATGTTCACGCAGGCGCTGAATGTGAGTGGGGACCCTGCCTCCAGACCCTCCCGCTCACCCCCCGGCCATGCCTGCCACTGTGCTGAGAATACTGGCCTATGTGTATTGGGTCGTCTTTTGTCAGTGCTTCCGGGGTTTCCCGTGTGTCCCCTCGCCTGGGGACGGGGCCCTGGGGCCCAAGGCACATACCTGCCTTTCTGCAGCACTGAGCGGGGCTGCAGGATCCTGTGTGGCTCTGGGCCTTTGTCGATAGGGGTCAGGGGGGAGCAGGGGGTGGAATCAGAGGAGAGGACGTGTGCTCATCTGCAGCCCAGCGTCATGCATTGAAGTCTCATTACTTGAGGATCTTTGGACAGAGTGGGCCTGACATCTGCCTGGCAAACCCTTTCTTCTGAGCTTTAAACGAATAGTGCTAACTTTCCTGGGGAACATTGAGGCCCAGCTGTTTCAGGAGTTTGGGGAGGACATGTTCATGGAAAAACTTGATCCTTAGATTCTGTGTCGTCGTTTGTCATAAAGCTCCAAGTCCCAGCAGAAGCCATGTTGTGAGGGGCCCATGCCTTGTTCACCGTAGCATCATGGCCTTAGCCAAACCTGCCATGAGTTGTTAGCACATGGATCCTGAGCTTCCCAGGTGGCGCTGGTGGTAAAGAACCCGCTTGCTAATGCAGGAGACCGTGAGTAGACGCGGGTTCAGCCCCTGGGTTGAGAAGATCCTCTGGAGGAGGGCATGGCAACCCACTCCAGTATCATGCCTGAAGAATCCCCAAGGACAGAGGAGCCTCGCTGAGTATGGTCCATAGTGTTGGACAGAGTCAGACACGACTGAAGCAAATTAACATGCACACATGCACGCGTGGGTTCTGGGTCCTGCCAACCCCTCATAAACCTGGGTTGCCTCAAGACCCACCCGGCAGAGGCCAGGTGTTCAGAGCGATGCAGGGCTTGGGGCGTCCCCTGGGCGGGTGGAGTCCCCGTGTTTCAGGCAGGCTGGTTGGGGTGTGAGCACAGAAGACCAGGGTCCGCCACGGTGGGTCACAAAGCGTGGGTTGGACCCGGTGTCCATGGGGCATTTGCCGTAAAGTGGCCCCAACTCCTCGGATTGTACTGTGGGATGAGAGGTTTTTTTGCTCCCGTCCAGGGATGGTGCTGAGAGAGAGCGGTAGGGCATGTGGAGTGGACAGAAGAGGCCTGGGTGGGACCTGGCAGGATGGCTTGTTTGCTCTGGTGGCCAAATCCCAGAACCAGAGTTAGGACCCAGCTAGCTTGCCCATCTGTTTTGTGAGACACAAAATAGTTTATCCCAAGAGACTTGCAAAAAAGTGGAGTTGAGAGGGGGATGTCTGATGCTGCCTCTTGTGGGTGGGAGGTGATGGCTGGCTGCATCTCCTCTCCGCTTTGAGCCGACCCCAGTCTGTCCCCGGCGGCCTGGGATGTCAAAGGCTGTCTCACTCCCAGGACAGAGGAGTTGTGCCCCTGGAGTGTTCATGCCCCGCATGGGGCGGCCTTGGGCTGGGGTAGAGGACACGTCTTCCTCTCCTCCTGAGGCCACCGTCCTCCTCTGCAGGCCCGGGGCCAGCAAAGGGGAAGCTGAGGCTCTGTCTCCCTGTCCGTGGCCCTTCCCCAGCTGTACCTGTGTTCACGTGAGTGACACAGCAACAGGTGTGTCTCGGGGGTGGAGTTAGGAGTGTGTGTGTGCAGGTTGTCGAGTGACATTTTCCTTCTGTTCATTACAGTTTTATCTATAAAATTTTAATAGCATAGATTTTAGAACCAGAAAGAAAAGAGTGAGCTCGTTTTACAAATGGGAAATTAGAGAGCTGTTCGGAAATAAGGCCTCAGGCTGTTGGCCAAGCTTCGTGCTCCAAGCCAGCGGATATACACATTGAGCACTCATTTCGGTCCTGCCTTTGAATTGATGACGGGGTGGGAGTGGTTATTGGTTCAGGGCATTTAACGTAGCCCTTCTTGAGTGTACAACATCTATATAAAATGAGACACCAGCTGATTGGAATGCGGGGGGCCTGGGGTGTTATTAGACTGAAGGTCCATCAGAAAACCTTGTTAATTCTACTTGACTCTTAAGCTACAGTATCCTACCTGGTGCTCCCTGGGCTTCTCTGTCCTTGGGGGTCCCCTGGGGCTGATGGCAGTGGGCTGGCCTGGGCCTGCGATGGAACGTGTGTCCCCGGTGCCCAGGAGATGTCCTCGCTCCTGCTGGCCCGGGGCACACCGCCGTCACCAGGGGCCTCACCTTCCCCCTTGGTGCTGATAGCACAGGCTCTTGAACCTTACTCAGTCTCCGCGGTGAGGGAGGGTGTGGAAGGTCTCCTGGCTGTCATCCGAATCCAAGTAGAGAGTCCGGGTGTGGGAGGCCTGCGGTGGGGGCTGCTGCGAGCTTAGAGGTGGCTGTTCAGACCCAGGTGCCCGGTACCTTTGCTTATCGTCTCTGCAGCTGACGAGAAGTGCTTCTTCAGGGGCTGGTCGGGTCCTGGTGGGGCGTCGGCTGCACTGACACGGATTATCCGTGTGAGCCCGGCGGTTGTCAGAGAAGACTTATCAAAAACAGACGGTGGAGTAAAAATCAGGAATAACTATCAGACTCCTTTCCTTTAGTGACCAGCCTCCCGGCATCTGCTGCTGTCAGGTCTGCAGGAGGTCAAGCGGGTAGAGGCCGGCAGGCCCCCAGGAAAGGCCAGCGTGCCCTGGGCCCACCAGGGCCATCCGAAGACGTTTGTGGACTCAACTCTTTGTTTTCTTCCCAGTTGGACAGCGTATCCGTGAAACACACAGCTTTATCCCTTGTTGCCGTCATTTTGAAGAGAGCCTTAAAGACCATCGAGCACTGCCTGAATAAAGAGGCCTGGCAGGAGTCAGGCGTCTACACGGCCGCCATGATGGAAGACTTTGTGCGGCTCTTCAGAGAAGCTTTGAGCAAGGTAGGCCCGGAGCCAGGTGTGGCCTCTCCTTACAGGTAGCACAGCAGCTGGGAGAGACGAGCTTGGGGGCGCAGCGGGTGGGGGTGAAGTGAAGGGAAGTGGTCGGGGGGCGTTCCTGGGACTTCTGGTCTCCTTAGGAACCGTTGCACCGCTTCGCTCCCCTCCCTGCTGCTGCACATTGGCCGGGCTGGGGCCGCAGTGACGGGCAGCCTGCTCCCTCTTCCCCAGGCTTGGTCTGATGAGCAAGGAGCCTGAGCATCCATGGCCTGGCTGACCGTCCAGAAGGGGCATCCACAGGCTTGCTGGGCAGGGTGCCCCCAGCCTGTCCTAAGGGTGAATTGCTTAGTTCCCAACGTCTGGCTCTGGTGAGCGAGTCTTTAGGGGTGTCTTTTAATGATCAGTACTTGTGTTTTCATCCGACGGATGGAAGAGCCTGGCGGGCGACAGTCCATGGTGTCACAAAGAGTCAGAGACAAAGTGAGCGACTGAGCACATGCTTGTGTGTTCACCAGATCCTTACCGGGCTCAGTTCGGGGACTTATACCCCAAAACAGAGCTCCCAGAGGCCAAGGTCTCTCCCTTAGGCACTCGCGTGTGCTGGCCCCTCTTCCCTGTTCTTTGCTTCTCATCATTAGTGGGATCAGTTTGTTTCTCTTCCTCTCAGTGTGACTGATTTTTTGTTTTTTTGTTTGTTTCCTTTCAGATTTTACCAGACCTGAATGCCATCATCTGGGTCTGGCAGTCTCTCAGGAAGCAAGACTCAGAACAGGATGACGAGAAAGGAAAGAAAAAGGCCAGCAAGACCGCTGCTCCCTGCGTGGCTCCCGAGAGTGGTGAGGGCTGTTTGCAGACACCACTGGCCCAGGCAGCCTGGGAGCCTCCTCTCCCGGGGAGCTTGTGAAGGCCTCTCTGACTCTGAAAGAATCCTGTGTCCTTTTTGGCTTAGTGAGAAGGAGGAGCCTAGCATCGTACTTTGGGTTTCAACATCTGTTAGAAATGTACTCAAGCTTTATGCAAGCACCACGCACATCTCTCTCAACCCTTGCATGATGGATGCCATGTGCTCGGCCTTCCGGTGGGTGGAGGGTGGTGGCAGGCGTAGGACACTCTTCTGTGAGTAGAACATTACCCCCGGGTAGTAAGACGCGCTGCCTCAGACCTTGGCATTGGCGAGGTGTGGTGCTTTGTGTCTTGTATCTCTGTCCTGTTTAATCCTTCTTTCGGCTCTGTGGGGGGTAGGCCCCGCTGCCTGTCCCCCTTGTTCAGACGAGGACCCTGAAGCACAGAGAGCCCGAGTAGCTTTACCCTGCCCAGGGTCACAGCAGTGAAGTGGGGATTTAGACCCAGCCTGTTTGAGCATCTTGACTTCTTTACCACATTGACTCCCTAATCTCGCGCCGTGGGCATCTGTCTGCAGCCTCAGTGTTCCGCGTGCAGTTGACCGTGATGGGATTGCTTACTGATTGAGGACAGAGAACGAGGGTGTTTCCTGATTCACACTGTTCGATTCTGATTCAGATGATGCAGAAACCATTCTTCTGAAAGCCGTGCTGCTCCAGGTCATCTGCCTCTACCAGAAGGTGGTCCCGCACGTGGTCATGCAGTACAACTTTGACTTCAGCAAGCTCCTGAAAGGTGCGTCCTGAGTGATGGCAGGTGCCCCTCCGCTGGGCCTGCCCGTGGGGGTGAAGGGGCCGCAGATAAACCGGGTCCCCAGGGCAGAGGACCGGGAAGGCGGGTGGGCGGCTTGGCCGGCTTGTGTGATCCACTGGCCTGGTTGTTTTCTTCTGGATCAGTGTCGGTCTTTACAGAAATATCAGATGAACACTTAACAGCACCAGGAGAGAAAAGGGAGAAGCCAGCCAGGCTGAGTTGTCTGCCAGGGGTGATCCGTAGATGAGATTCTGTGCTAAGTCGCTTCAGTCCTGTCCGACTCTTTGCAACCCATGGGCTGTAGCCCGCCAGGCTCCTCAGTCCATGGGATTCTCCAGGCAAGAACACTGGAGTGGGTTACCATGGCCTCCTCCAGGGGATCTTCCCAACCCAGGGATCAAACCTATGTCTCTTACGTCTTTTGCATTGGCAAGTGGGTTCTTTACCACGAGTGCCATATAGATGAGATTCTTCTTTACCATTGGGAAGCCACATAGGTGAGATTATGAGATGTTGATTGTAAATCTTCTTTTCAAAGGAAAAGGGGTACAGAAATGAGAGCCCCTGAGGAGGTCCCCATGCACACGCGCTTTTGACATAGTTACTCAGATTTGACTCAAGTTCCAACCACATCTTATAGAAGTAACATCGTGCTTGTCCGGCCACATTTCCTTGATGGAAGAATTTGTCTACTAACACTGACTTCATAACTGGGCCAACGGAGGAAGACTTGCAGAAATAATCAGTCTTGGAATTTATCTAAGCTGTTTAAATAGTCCTGTTCAAAAAGCTACAGTTAAGTTTTTGATGGTTCGAAGGCAGAAAGTTCTCTTGCCGTGAGAAGACGAGATTTGCTAGAATGTGGCCACTGAATGTTTACTCACCGCGTCCTTCCCAAGTAAATGGTTAACCCAGAAATGAGGCCAGGGGCTGAGGACCCCGCCTCGGGTACTGGTGGCCACAGGCTGTGCATAAGATGCTGGCTGTCCTGGGAGCAAGGCCCGTGTCCCCCACCAGGCGTCGCACTGACAGGAGACTGTATGGAGGAACATGTGCCAAGGGGCTTCCAGCTGTCGGGGTGGTCAGTGTGGCCGAGCGCAGGGAAGGGCTTCCTGGGCCCAGCAGCGTCCCAGCTCTTGAGTGAAAGGTTTGGGGTGACCGCAGGTCAGGGGGGTCTGAGGCGCGTGGACAGGAGAGTGGGCGCAGGGTGGGCCAAGCCCCACGCCCTTCCACCTGTCTCCACCAACAGTTCCTCGTCGGATCCTCGTGGCCGGAGCATCAGCAGCCAGGCCTCCCCCTCCCCCTGACTTCTCATCTGTTTTCCTCTTGTCCGCCCGCAGGGGTCATCTCAGAAGAGGGCCTGCGGGAGGAGGTGCCCCCGCTTCTGCAGCACCACATTCTCAAGGTGGCCCTGGAGCTGCCTGCCAGCAAGTTTCTGTGGTTAAAGGCCCAGGTACGAGGCCGAGAGCCCGCCCTGTGGCCTGAGTTCCCCTGTAGGCTGGGCGGCTGTCTGGGAATTTCTAGCTGGATCAGAACCCGGACCGCTAGTTCCAGAGGAGGACATCCACGGTTCTCCTCTTAGAGCAAAACCTCCGTGCAGAGGCCAGGTCTGGATTTGTGAGCCAGGAATGTCTTGACTCTGCAAACGAATGTGCTTAGCTGTCCTTACTGAAAAGACATCGTTGCCACATACTGCGAGTTTTTGTGTTCTTCTAACAGGACTTTTACATTTTTCTGGCCCTTTTAAAACCTTTTTGGAAAGAAACAAAATACATTTCTTCTCTTTTGTCCTCATCCTGGAATGACTCAAGATGGAGCTGGAGATAGACACCAAGGCAGGAGAGGGTTGAGGCTGGTGGAGAAAAGGCTGCTGGGGCCGCTCTCTGTGTCTGTGATAGCGTCTGCTAGCCCTTTCTGGAGAACATAATGTTGACCAATAAAGGGGACTCAGGATGCAAGAGATGTTCATCCATGTGCTTAAATACAGGATGCTATGTCGCCCTGTCCAGGGAGGGAAAATGACCAGGTCAAATTAAGCACTGTCGATAAGGATGTATCTCAGTAGCTCAGATGACTTGTTTTAATGACTCAGGTCTTCCATGAGCTCTTGCAAGGAACCGTCAGTGTGGAAATTGTTAGAGGCATTGTTAGAGGTGAAACTCCCAGAGAGGTGCAGGAACGCTGTGGCACTGGGGGCTCTGTGTTCCCCTAAGTCCTCTGTCTATGGTTCACCTGTGTCACAGCTGAGAAGAGTTCTTATCCAGGACTTAGCGCCAGGCTTGGCACAAGTGTTCTACGTATCGTCTCGTTGACCGCCACTCCCAGACAAAGGCAGCTGGAGCGCAGAATGGTTAGGAGACTTCTGGGGTCTTGGGGGGTCCAGGACGGGACCTGGGGAGTGTGGCCCAGAACCTGCTCTCAACCTGGTGAAGTCACTGCCAGGACTGCAGGACTACGGCATTAAGTGGAGTCAGGTAGCCCCGGGTGGTGTGGTTCCCCACCAGCCTCTGGCCATCTAGGGTGTTTGGTTTATCATCCCAGCTGACCCGGACCATTGAGATCTCGCTGATTTAGTTGGAAAGTGAGCAGAGAGCCCTCTTGAAAGAGCTGGTATTAACATAGTAGTTTATAGCCTGTGCTTCAGTTTTTGGTTTTAATAAGGGTCTGCTGGGCTTTGTGAATGCCAGCTCCTTAGGGGCTCAGATCGGAGCTGTAGGGACTCCCCAGGAAAACACAGAGTCTGCACGGGATCTGGAGCTCCATGTGCTCAAAGCCCAGAAGCCTCTGAGAGTCTGAATCGTGTATAAAGGGACCAGTTACATCACACCGGCGTCTTGCTGAGATGCAGCGCATACAGCATTAGGTGGACTCAGATAGCCCTGGTGGTGTGGTTCCCCACC
>NW_011495041.1:2457814-2467191 GCF_000754665.1 Bison bison bison
TTGGGTGGCCTCAGATAGCCTTGGTGGTGTGTTCCCCCCCCAGCCTCTGGAGCTGCATCTGTGCCAGGGCTTCCGGGCTTGAGTCCCACCTCAGTCATTAAAACAGCCTGTTAACCTCCTTGTATCTCAGTGTCCGCACGCGTGAAAAGGGAGTGACAGTCGTCCCCAGCTCAGGCTTGTCGGGAGGATAAAGCGAGTCTGCGTCTGTGAAGCACCCGAAGGGCCCCCTGCTTCCTGCTGTGACTCTGTTGTTGCTGCCGCTGCTGTCAGGGGCTAGGAGGCTGAGCCTGCTGACTCCGGAGGTTCCTCGTGCCTGACGTCCCAGCAGGCTTGCCAAGGGGTGGTTGAGATGAGGCGAGAGGCTGGAGAGAAGCCTGGGCCTGTAGTATCTGTTCACTCAGCAGCAGTGACCTCTGTTATAACTTTGTCATTCAAACTCCAGGAAGGCCCAGATGCAGAAATCATTGGAGGCAAACGATCGGTGTTTTACTTACTGATGAAAATGTTTGTGACCAGTGGCCATTCACAGCTCAAGTCATCAACCAAACTTCTGATTGTGAAGGTGAGCCTTTTCTATACCAGTTTCGCATAATCTTTCTTTGCTGAATTACGAATGTATTAGGACCGACATAATTTAAGGAGAGAGAGTTTTATGGCAGCTGTAATTTATTCTGTCTTCACCTGCTTGTGTTCCCGAGAGGCGGCCTGGTGAAGTGGGGAAAGCCAGCACTTTGATCCCTGGTTCTGCCCCTTCAGGGGGCGTCGGACTTCCTGCTTAACCTCTCTGAACTTAGTTTTCTCGAAGCAAATGGGGATAACAAAGCTAGAACTACAGAAGAAATGACATGTGATCTGGGCTCAGTAAACATTAGATTGCCCGCCCTCTGGGGACCAGTTTAGTAGGCAATGCCTCGGCCTTCATCTCCAGACTCAGCCCTCTCCAGGGCTTCAGCCTTTTGACCTAGGCCATCACCACAGCCCAAGTGTCACCAAAGTTAGAGGAAGGAGATGAGTTTGTTGGTGTCTCTTCTTTCTTACACTTGACCTTGTTTTCCAGAGCTTTTTAGGTCTTAACTGCAGTGCTAGGAAATCCAGTTCCTTGGTTCTGCTTTGTCAGGGGCTTGGGCGACGGGGGGAGTTGCTACAAAAATCACATTCACTGTGTTTGGTAGTTTAGTCGCTCAGTCGCGTCCGACTTTCTGCGACCCCATGGACTTGGGCCCGCCAGGCTCCTCTGTCCAAGGGATTCTCCAGGCAAGAATACTGGAGTGGGTTGCCATTCCCAGCCCAGGGATTGAACCCAGGTCTCCTGCATCGCAGGCAGATGCATTAACTATCAGAACCACTAGAGAAAAGTTTAGGGTACAAAGACTTCACCTTTCATAGAAGTGCCAGTTGTCTCTCTGGCACTTGAACCTCACATGAGCTGCCCGGAGGATGAGAACGTCTGGGTCTTGACCTCTGGCCTCTGCACGCCTGTGCTGATGTGTGATCTCACGACCACTCCCTGCATGTGGGTGGAATGGCCTGCCAGGCTCTCCCTCGGTGCGGGGCTCACACTCCTGAGACCCCAAGTCCTGTCATCTGACCACGTGGGGCTGTCACTTCACCAAGTCTTGCCTCGAAACACATTCTCCCCTCGTTAGAAACGGCGGTGCTTCCGGCCCAGGCCTGGGTCTAGAGGGGCCACGCTGAGATGGCGCAGCTGGTTGGCTCCCTGTCTTGAGGACTCTCACACAGGCTGAGGATCAAGTCCAGCTTGAAAGTCAGACTTGCCAGTGGCAGCTGGGTGTTTTAGGAGTCGAAGGGAAGGAATAAACAGCAAGGCGAGGGGCTGCGTTCTCCGTGATAGAGCCCAGAGCCACCTCTCGTCGCTGGCAGAGGGGAGTGCTGTTCCGAGCTGTAGCTTACGGAGGAGAGCCGAATGGAACTTCGGCCCCATGCGCACTTCCCGGGGTTCAAAAGGAGACCGAGACCTCAGAAAGCGGGGTCCCACCGTGACTTACCCCCGCTGTCTGCCTCCCAACAGATCCTGCGGGACACGGGTGTGTTTGAGCACACCTGGCCGGAGCTGGAGCTGTGGCTGGAGCACTTGGATGACACGGCGGAGGAGAACAAGGAGGCTGTGATTCAGTTTTTGGAACGCGTGAGCACCTATTTCCCGTGTAGAGGAGCGTTCAGGAAGATATATTCAGTGATCCTTAGTGTATTTAAGGTGTTTCTTAGGCAATTAAGAGGCCTTTCTTCCTGGCTCACTTCCTAATTCTTGCTAAGACATGAGAAACTACTTAGTTTTAGCATCTGTAAAATGGGAATATATCACTGAGTGCTATTTAACTTCCCTTGGGGCATTCGTTTTCACAGGAGGGATTAGTGGTACACTAAAGTGAAAGTGAAGTCGCTCAGTCGTGTCTGACTGCTTGCGACCTCATGAACTGTAGCCTGCCAGGCTCCTCCATCCATGGGATTTTCCAGGCAAGGACACTGCAGTTGGTTGTCATTTCCTTCTCCAGGGTATTTTCCCAACTCAGGGCTTGAACCCGGGTCTCCTGTACTGCAGGTAGACTCTTTACCATCTGAGCCACCAGGGAAGCCCACAGTGGTATACTAAAATTAGTATTAAAAGCAATAGTCTAGTGTGAAAAGGAGATAATTTTTTTAAGTTCTACAACAGAAAGTTTTTTTAAAAACTTGGCAGCAAAAGTATTGCTCTTACTAAGGCCTATTAAGATTCTTGCTCTTCCCTTTATTTCAACTGTGACTTCTAGGGGCACTTTTCATCCCACCTGTGACTGTCTAAACACTTCCCACTTGACTCTTCAATGCTCAGGTCCTCCTGACGTTGGTGGCGAATCCGTATTCGTACACGGACAAGGCATCTGACTTCGTCCAGGAAGCCAGCGCCCTGCAGGCCCCCGGCACGCGGCAGGACGCTGATGACGCCAGCATTCCCATCTCCCACATCGACGGTAGGTGCCATTCCCCAGTGCTCCTTGGGCTTCTGAAGAGCCAGCCATGGTGGCGTGTTAGAGACAGACAGCAGAATGGCTCTCTGAAGCCTCGTGCAGAGGGCAGATGTCCCCCACTTTCTTTGCGTCAGAGATCAGCCCCTTCTGGAATTGGGAATCCCCTTGTTTGTTCCTGTAGCAGGAAATGCGTCTGGGGGCTTACTCGCTGCCTTATTTTCGTCTGTGCAGTGTTTACACTGTGTCAGGTGCTGCTCCGAGCTCCTTACAGACCCTAACTTGTGTAACCTCACGAACAACCCCAGAATGGGCAGGCTGTCCTCGTTGCAGGTCTGGACAAGGCAGTTCAGGCACAGAGAGACTAAGCGGTCTTCTCGGCCTCACCCAGCAAGCACGCAGCAAGGTCAGGGTTCAACTCCAGACCCTGTGGCCCCAGTCTGCGCGTTAACCTCTCTATGCTCTTGTCGCTTCTCAGCTGTTGGCTTGTTTCCCTGACTGGTTGAAGTTTGTGGGCTTTTCTCAGTGTCACCTGAGGAAACGTCAACCCATTATCACCTGAGTGGATAATCTTGCATTTTGTCCTGCAGAGATAATGAAGATTTTTGCAGACGATACCGTATCTGTTTAGAATCAAACATTACATTAAGCGTTTTCCCCCCAAGAGAAGTTTAGCTTTTCTTTGTTCCCCTCTATGCAAGTGTTCTCTTTCATGCCCTCCAGGGGCTTCATGCCGTAGAAACCGCCAGTGCCTCTTGACCTGGGCCTGACTCCCCCGTTTCCATCTCCAGATGTCCTCGACATGGTGGATGTGCTGGTGGAAGGCAGCGAAGGCTTGGATGAGGAGGTTGGCTTCGTCCTGAATGAAGACATGATCCTCCTCACGTTCCCGTTCAGCGCCTTGGTCCCCGCCGCCCTGGAGGCCAGGAATAAGTTGCTCCTTGGAACAGAAAGTGAAGCAGGTACCCATGCGTGGTCAGAGTCTTCTGAGTGCATCAGGCCAGCTGGGTCTCTGGAGGGTAGGAGGTGGGCTTCCAGGGGCTCTGGAAATAATTGCTGCGAACCCAAGGCAGCAAGGGTTCAGACCCACCAAAGTGACAGCTGCACAGCTGGTAGAGCTCAGTGTGCAGGAATCAGGGGTCTGGAGGCTGACTCGGCTGTCGGGGTAATGGGTCATCTGACAGATGAGCCTGAAATTGCGTGTTTGCGTGGCTGCAGACAGCTGCGGTCACACCAGTGTTTCCTCTTTGGTCTTTATTCATGATTATCTTGATGCTGAGCGCTTCCCTGGTGGCCGAGATGGTAAAGAACCCGCCAGCCAGTGCTGGAGACCTGGGTTCAATCCCTGGGTCGGGAAAATCCCCTGGAGAAGGGTATGGACACCCACTCCAGTGTTCTTGCCTGGAGAATGGACAGAGGATCCTGGAGGGCTACAGTCCATGGGGTCGCAAAGAGTCAGACACGACTGAGCGACTAACAAATATCTTAACGCTAAGGGACAAGTCCTTCATCTCTCCTGGGTATCCAGGAAACATAGACCAAAGGAAGCACTCACGGATCACAGAGGTGTCATTTAGTCAGGATCATTCGGGATTTGCTGCAGTAACAGCTACGTCCCAATGCATCAGTGGTTTAGGGACTAAGGGTCTCTTGCTTGACCTTGTCCAGGACAGGTCAGGTGCTCTCCTGGGTGGTTGTCATCCAGGAGATCACGGCTGCTCCCATCTTATTATCTGTGCCGTCTCAACATACAGCACCCAGAGTGCCTGTGGAAGGGGAGGAGAGTGTGGACAGTCCCGCAGGGTGCTCTGGCCAGGCCTGGAAGCGGCTAAGCCAGTTGTGGGGTCCCTGCCTGACTGCAGGGAGGCCGTGTGCCGAGGTAGAGAGGAAGTGGCTTGGTTTGCATCAAGCAGATCCTGGAGGCCTTGGCCTCACCTCTTCCGGGCCTGGGTCTCCCACTTCTGGGCTTCCGCACCTGCGGTCTACTGTGTGCTGTATGTTTAAGTAAAAGTCTGCTGTGGTCTGCAGTGGTAGCCTCTGCCTTCCATCGTGGTCGTGTGATCCCTTAGAGTCATGATGAATCTTTCTGGGTCTCGAATTCGTGCGGGAGTTGGGGTGACTGATGGTCCCAGCAAGCTCCTTCCTCCCACACAGGAGAGAGCGTTGTGGCATATCTGACCGGGGTTCTCACGGACCTGCTTCATACCCAGAGAGACCCACTGGCCCTGTGTCTTCTGCTTCAGTCTTACGACCAGTTGGAGCCTCCAAGCCTGCCTTGCCGCCACCGGCTGTCCGGGTTCAACAGATACTACAGCCTCTGGATCCCAGAGCCAGCCCGCGAGGCCCTGGTGAGCCACGCGACCCAGCAGAAACCAGGCCTTCCTTTCCCTGGGAAACCCCGGAGGCCCCTGCCCGTGGGCCGCAGCAGTCTGTACCCCAGCTGTGTAGCTTTTCTCAGCTCACAGGGTGAACTTTCTTCACCTTCTCATTTTCCTTGGTTAGAAGAGGAAGCGCAGTGGTGATCAGCTGACATGTCGAGAGTCAAAGGGGCTCAGTGATGGGGCAGAATTGAAATCCCCGCTGGCTGCGTGACTGGGGGAGGAGGTCCCTTCTCCCTTTTGCATGGTCTGTACATGCTGGCCCTGTGGCCCTCGTCCAGGCACCCCAGCACCCCCTAGACCAGGCGTGCCCAGCAGTCAGACCTGGCCCCTGAAGGCTGCCAGCCAGCTACGTTCTGCTAAAACTGGAAAAGCAAAAAAGGAAAGAAGGAAACCCATTTTCTCTTGGTGAGGACTGCATTCTTAGCACGTTATTGACCAGGAGCTTTTTGCAGAAATTAACAGGTGTGGCTGGCCGTTTGTTACATAAGTGAATATTGAAATAACTCCACTCAGTAACATTCGGGCAGTGAAAGAAGAATTAAAATGTCGGTGGTCAATAAGTTGTTAAAAGGGGTGCTGCAGGTCTGGCCCTAACATGGAGGACTGAGGATCGCTGAGTGGGGCAGGAAGGTCCCTTGGCGTGTGCATTTTTGTGTTTTCGGTCAGTTGTGGCTGCGCTTAAAAAAGCAGGCAGCCGGGACTCCTCGCCTCACGGACTTGGTGGCGGTAGCTCAGGTTGACTGCGTGTTCGCTGTTTGTCAGGGCCTCCCCCTAAGGGCAGTGTGTGTCTTTTCCGCCACTTAACCCTCCCAACTCAGAGGTCAGGACTTCCTGTCCTCGTCGTACACATGGGGAAACGGAGGTGTGGAGCGACTCCACCACCAGTCAGCGGTGGACTCAGGCTTTTGCCAGGCAGCCGGGCGCTAGAGCCCAGGCCCGTCAACGGCCATCACCGCCTTCCTGCCTGCCAGGCCGTGGTTAGGAGCTGGTCAGAGCCACACAGCAGCCCCCGTGGGTCAGCAGTCGGGTGGTGCCATGGTGCTCCCAGGGTCGGCATCCACCCTGTGGAGCTGGGCACAGGCCGTTCCCACCCACGAGGGTGCATCCGGATCCCCAGATGCTCAGTCACTGCGCAAGTCTGTTCAGCAGGTCTGTGCGGGCCTGGGAGTCTGCATCTCTAGCAGGTTCCTGGTTAGTGCCGCTGCTGGCCCAGGGACCCCACCTCCAGCCCCGCTGAGTTTCAGGGCTCATGCAGCCTAGTTGTGTTGGCCTTAGGAAGCGGAGTGTTCAGAGGTGTAACAGTACAGGCCCTGTGGGCTAAATAAAGATGGCAGTTGGGAATGAAGTTAGAAGAAATGAACCCCTTTGAGACAGGCTGGTTGCAGGAATCTGTCTTCCAAGCAGTCCCTGTCATCCTATCCTTCCGGGGGAGGCCTTCGAAAGGTCTGCAGCTCGCTGAGCTCACCCCTTCCCGGGGCAGGACTTCCCAGTCTGCAGGGATCGATCACAGTGACTCCCGTTTGAGTGAAGTTCTGTCTTTGTCCCGGGCGGCTGCGGTTCTCCAGGGCATGTAAATAACCTCCCCGACCCAGCGCCCTCACGTGAACACACGCTAGGATAAAACATGTGTGACTGAGCGCGTTGGGCTTGATGGGCTTGTGTGGTTTTCAGCATCAGTGGGTGACTTTCTGTGAAGCGCCTCACTGTCGTGCATGTCGCCCATCCCTGTCGCCACACTCCGTGCCCTTGGCCCCCTTGGCTGATCCATCTGCCCTTCTCACCTCTGCTGTCCTCCAGCCGCTGCAGACTTCGGGCAGCCCTGCCGCACCAGGCCCCGCGGCCCTGTCCTTCTCCTCCCTGTTGCAGACGGCCTACGCCAGTCAGGACCAAGGCCAGGGCCCAGGCGGGCTCCTACTCCTGGACGAGGGGGTTCAGGCGCAGCTGCGGGCGGCCCTCCTGCGCCTCCCGATGCACCAGGCCCTGCGCGCCGCCAAACACCTGCTGCTGTACATCAGGAGCGCCGTGGAGAACTTCGCCCAGGTCAGCGCTGCCCCTGGTCCCCTGCATCACCGCCCACGCGAGTGTGGCTTCTGCTGTGGCTTCTCACTTCGGAACTGAGTGGTAGTGTGGATTGGAGCATCCCAGGGCCCTGCTGTCGCCCTGCTCGTTCTGCACGTGGGGAGGCTGGTGGCCAGTGCGCAGGGCCCCGGGCAGGCCTGTAGTCCGGGTGGCTGGTCTGGCTCCCTTCTCCCTGGAGCAGAGGTCTAGATCCCAGATGGGGAGCCCAGCACAGCTGAACTTGGTCACCCAGGCAGCGATCGGTCAGGACGGGGCCCTGCCAATGGCTGACCAGGTCAGCATCACAGCCAGGCCTCCCATCTTCCTTCATGAGTTTAAATTTAGTGGCTCATTGTTGAGTGTTCTGTCCCTGAGCTGCTTTACCAGAGTTTTAGCTTAGATTTTGAGGGGCGCCTTTCCTTTTCATCTTGGTCAAAACAAACCTCAGTGTTTCATGAAGATTTAGGAGAACATGTCTTAATTAAGACGGCTTCCCAGGTGGCGCTAGTGGTCAAGAACCGCCTGCCAATGCAGGAGACACAGGTTCGATTCCTGGGTGGGGAAGATGCCCTGGAGGAGGAAATGGCAACCCACTCCAGTATTCTTGCCTGGAGAATCCCATGGACAGAGGAGCCTGGCAGGCCACAGTCCAGAGGGTCACAAAAAGTCAGGCACAACTGAAGCGACTTAGCACGCATGTCTTACTGAGACATGACTTTGATGTTGTTGGTGTTGCCGTTTGAGCCCCGTCTCCCTCTTTGATCCTGGTTTCTGGCAGCGTTGCCCAATCTGCGCCAGGGGACCTGGAGGTGAGTGTCAGCCCTTCCAGGCCTGAGGGTCGTGTGTCTTGCCTCACAGCTGGGCCGGAGTTCGGGGCCGCCCCTGCTGCAGCTCCTCCTGGATCTCCTCCGGCGCCTGGTCATCCACTGCCTGCAGCTGGACGCACAGAACCAGCAGAAGTGCGAGGCCGCCCAGGCCGAGTCTGACCTCTTTGTGGACATGGAGTCTGTGGCCTCGCTGGAGCTGGCCAGCGACAAGGTTCGGCTACCCTTCTTCCCCCTTCCTGTTGGTCTTTGTCCTAGGAGGTTATAGATGCTGGTTTTCCCTCTGTTCTGGTTGGAAGCTAGCACCTGTTCATTGCAGGGAAGCAGGGAAAAGCAGAGGCCACTAGAGGAGATACTAAACACCACCCGCACCCCCATCCTGAGGGAGGCATGTTCACTTTGGGTGCTCACACCCCCTTCTGCGAACACTTTTCCCTCCCACTGTGCGCCCCAAGCATCCTCAGAACCCAGCCTGCATCTTTTCCTTGTAAAGGGGTTGTGGCCTGTATTGAGTAAAGGCTGGGCAGGGGGTGCGGCCCTCCATCGTGAATACTTCCAGCGACCACTCTGCCCGAGAAGAGCGAGCCTCCTCCTCTTGCTGGTGGCTCGGCAATCAGCTGCTTACCTAAAGGCCCGACCAAGTCTTTCTCACCTGTTTGCCATTTGAGATGTTATGTGGGGTTCAGGAAGCAGGCATGTTCCTCATTTCATAATCAAATGCCGGGCTCCCGTGCTTTGGTCTCCGAGGGGGCTTTTGGGGCGGGGCAGGGGCGGGGTGTTGGTGCAGGACCACCTGTTAGCCAGTCATCAGGCACAGCACTCCTAATCTGTGCTTTGCTGTTTTCACTTGGGAAAGCTCAGTTGGCAAATTCGTAGGCTTCTCTTCCCTTCCCTGAAGAGTAAATAAGGAGAAAAATAGATTTCTGTCCCCAGGGGCTGGGTGGCCTCCTTGGCTAGGAAACATGTGCAGCAAGGCTGACTCAGATCCCTCTCTGATGCAGCCAAGGGTGCTCGGCTGCTCTCTGCTCAGTGGTTTAAACTAGTCTCGGGGTCAGAGTTCGTTCCCTGAGGGCCTAGTCTCCTTCTGAGAGTGGACGCAGGCTCACCTTCAGTTCTAGCCCATGTAAGCCCTGCCCACCTCCCTCAGCCAC
>NW_011495041.1:2467291-2476767 GCF_000754665.1 Bison bison bison
AACCCCGCCCCCCCTCCCTCAGCCACAGAGTTTCTTCTCAGTGGAGGCCACCCTGCCTCTGTGGTCTGGTGGTACTCACGTCCCTTTCCCACATTTACTTAGGAGGGCAGGGCTGCTAGGGAGAGACCAGAAGATGACGGATTGTAATTGCATGTCAGCATCTCTGCGTAGACATGGCCTGCCTGAGTGACCATGGAGAGCAGTTTCTCTGCACATTTAGTTCATTCAGCCTCCGTTCATCAGATTCCTGCTGGTCTCGGGCAGAGGGGCACTAACTGAGTTACAATCCAGGCCCCTTGGTCTCATCTGGGAGGAGGTGCATCCCAGTGGGGTCACAGTTCTGAGTGGGTCTGGGTCGGGGTGCTGTGGGCACCCCCCAAGAAGGGCAGGGGAGCTTGAGCTTGAGGCCAGAGGTGACTGAGGAAAGCTGCCCTCCACTGTCCGTCCGGCTCGAGGGCAGCCGCTGGCGGGGCGGCGGCTGAGGCCTCTACCCTGTGGCTCTGTTCCAGACGCTGGAGGAGGTGCTGGTGGCTGTTCTCAGACACCCCACGCTGGAGGGCTGGTTCCTGGCCCTGGAGCGGCAGGCCCTCCCGCCGCATGCCCTCAGCCCGGTCCTCGTGAAGCTCCTGGCAGCCAGCCTCAGCTCGGGGATCCTTCCGCTGCTGGTGGCCAGTGCTCCAGCCCTGCGGAGCCTTGGTCAGTTGGGCCTGCTGGCCAGGTACTCAAAGGCCATCACCCAGAGTGTCCTCCGCGAGCTGCACAGCCTGAGGGCCAGCTCGGCCACGTCAACGCCAAAAACCCTCCTCCCTCCGCTCGAGGCCCTGCGGGGGCTGCACCCCTACATGGAGGACGCCCCACTCCGGGAGGTCACCCTGGCCCTGCTGAGCCTGCCCGAGGCCCGCCTGGCGGCCCAGCGACCCACCCAGCACCCCCGGAAGGAGAGACCGCTGACCGCCCTCGGGAGGACCCTGGTCCAGCTGCTGAGTGGCCGCGCCCAGGAGCAGCCGCAGAGCGGGGAGCCCCTCTGGGCCTCTGAGTACGTGCGGGGCCTGGCAGCTCTGCTGCCCACGCTGGCCGTGGCTGAGCTGGACGCCGTGCTGCTTGGGGCTCTGCAAAGAGAGCTGGCGCTGGTCCCTGCGGTCAGGCTGGCCCTGCTTGATGACTGCCTGGCGCGGCGGACGCCGGCCGCCCTGGCCACGGCAGCCCTGCTCCTGCAGCACAGCTGGCCGCACCGGCTGCGCTTCGAGCGCTGGTGCCAGCAGGCCGGCTCCGGACTCTGCCTGCGGGAGGCCCCGGACGACTTCCTCCCCATCGTCCATGTGTACCTGCAGGGCAGGACTCAGGGATGCTTCACACGCCCCGCAGAAGGTACGGGAAGGGGTGGCTGGGGGCAGCTGGGAGGACCCTGTCTCTTCCTCCCCGTGTGTCCACCCTTAAGCCCTGGAGCCTCACATTCCAGGGTTCGATTTAGCTCTGTTTCCCCGCTGGTGTCTGCCCCAGCTCCAGAGTTAGCTCCAAGTTACCCAGAGGAAGCTGGGGCAGTAGCTGTGGCCACTGGGGGCCAAGGAAGGAGCAGCTGCATCTGGGTCTCGCTAGGGGGAGAGGGGTCGCTCGGGTGAGGGTCCTTTGCCCCTTTCCCCACCGTCCAGCACGTTGGTTGAGCTTGCTGAGCGGAGCCATTCAGCCGCACCCAGCTCTCTCTCTTCCCTCACTGGGTCTCAGATTTGAGGCACTTTCTGATCACCCCAGTTTAATTCCTTTTGACCAGTATGTATGAATGGCGTTTCGCTCACTGCTTTGCCTCTGTGCCTCATGGCTTGATATCATCGATGACAAAAAAATGTTCTTACAAAGTAAGAGGCCCTCCACTCATACGGCCTGTGGTTCTCCCTGCCCCTCTCCTGTTCCCGAGTGAGTTCAGGACTTGAGTGCTCATCGTCTCATCATGACTTGTGAGCTGGGGCCCCCGGGCTGAACGGCCCCTGCGAGGACCGTTGAGCGTTGACAGGTGGCCAGTGGCGTGCTGCTGAATGCTTTAACATCCAGCTCTCAGGGGAGGCTGATGTGTAGCGTTTGTCAGTTTCCATGGCATCAAAACTTGCCAGGGTCCCACCTCGAGCCACCAGTGCGAGCTCAGCCAGGTCACAAGGTTCCTAAAGCACCGAGCTGGCTCTGGTGCTCCGTGGTGTCCGATCCTCCTCTCCCATTCATCTCCGCCCCAGCTTGCTCCGCTGTCATTCCTGTCTTGAGGAAGGCTCTGTGGATGCCGCTGCAGACCAGGCTTCTCAGCGCCGACGGGCCCCCAGAGTCCGGGCTGCCGCAGCAGATCCTGGCCCAGCTGGTCCCGTTTGCCAGAGCCAAGGACCTGCGTGCCCTCATGGACCGCTTGCCCAGCTTGCTGCAGACTCCAGCCAGTCACATGAGGTATGAAAGCTCAGCTCTGTCTGATGGCCCTTCCTGTCCCAGTTGCCCCTTCCCTGTAGTGCTTAAGAAACCGTGAAAGTTGCTGCCCTGCGGTTGTGTCAGCAGTGAGGAGGCAGTTCCTTGGAGAACCCATCTTAATAGCACCCTGGCTGGAGCGAGTCCATGTCCATAAGTGGAAGGTTCTGAGTCCCTTAGAGCTGTGGTCCTCAATGAGGGGTGATTTTGCCTGCTCCAGGGGACAGTTGGCATTGTCTCACATTTTTTTGTTGTCACGATATGGGACTGAAGAGTCTAGCTTTTGGCTCCCAGAGGATAGAGGCCAAGGGTACCGCTAAATATCCTGTAATGCATAGGACAGGCCCTTCCCCCAGAGAAAGAATTATCCGGCCCCGGACATCAATAGTACTAAGGTTGAGATAGCTTGATTAGACAGAGTCTGGACAATACATCCTTTTTCTGGTATGTTAATAGTGTTTCTCCTCATCATAAAGTTCTGGTACATCTTTGAAGTTTGAGTAAGGGGCAGGCGAAGCCTCTGATTTCTGAGCTTGGGGAGTTAGTTGTAGGGACCAGGACTCAGGGCGTTTGTCTTCTGTGGCCTTTTGTGATGTTGGATTATACCAAAAGCCTCGAACCCTGGACTTTTGTCTCCTGCTGCAGCTGGGTCGTGGCTGATGCTGTCTCAGCCATCCTGGAAGGGTCAGCAGAAGAGCTGCAAGCCTGGAAAAAGACTCTACTGAAGGCCTGTGTGCAGTGGCTAATTGCATCCTTCAGTGGCGGCCAGCAGGAGGACGGTACCCAGGATCAGGAGAAGCAAATGCTGCTGAGGTTTAACGAACTGTTGGTAGGTGTCTCTTATTAGGGACCCTGGTTAGATTCATAATGGAAGGAGGGAGATAGACAAACCGAGGTTTACAGATAGATTTAAGCTGGGGGCATGAGTTCAACCTACCGGGGAATAAGAGGGGCCATGTCTTAGAGGCGAAAGGCAGGTGGAGGGCAAACTCTGAAATGATGAGCCATCTTGTGTCAGAAATGGATGTTGAGATTTGTAAAAATGCTTTTTTGTTGCACTTCCTGAGATGGTTATCTGGTTTTGTGTTAGACTGTTAATAAGCTGAATAATATTAATTGATTTTTGAACATTAAACCAACCTTGCATTCCTAGGTTAAACCTACTCAGTCATGACATATTACCATTTTTATGTACTCTTGGATTTGATTTGCTGATATTTTATTAAGAATTTTTGTATATCTGTCCATGAAGCGTATAAGCTTAAAATTTTATTTTCTTGTAACATCCTTGTCTGGCTTTGAGATCAGGTAATAGCGGCCTGCAATGTGGGAGACCTGGGTTCAGTCCCTGGGTTGGGAAGAGCCCCTGGAGGAGGGCATGGCACCCCACCCCAGTACCCTTGCCTGGAGAATCCCATGGACAGAGGAGCCTGGCGGGCTACAGTCCATGGGGTCACAGAGTCGGACACGACTGAGCGACCCAGCGCAACAGTGGCCTCAGAATGAGTCAGGAAGAGTCTCCCTGGGCACAAGGTTCCAGGTTAACAGTTTTTCATTTCCTTCAGGCATTTTAGAGGCGTTGCTTTACTGTCTTCCGGTGTGCTTTGTTTCTGACGAGAAGCCTTTCGTTTAAAAAAATTAATTATTTATTGGCTGCACTGGATCTTTGTTGCTGCGCACAGGTTTTTTTCTATAGTGGCAGTGAGTGGGGGCCACTCTCTAGACGCGGGTCACAAGCTTCTTGCTGCGGTGGCTTCTCTTGTTGCAGAGCGTGGGCTCGAGGGCACGAGGGCTCAGAAGTCTCGATTTGTAGGCTCAGTTGCTGCGGTGCACAGGCCTTGCAGCACATGTATCTCCCCAGACCAGGGATTGAACCTGTGATCCCTGCAGTGGCAGGCGGATTCTTAGCCACTGCACTATCAGGGAAGTCCAGAGATCTCTCCTTATTGTCTCTGTTTCTCTGTACATGACAACTTCCCCACCCCCCCAGCTTCTTTGAGGATTTTTTTTCTCTTACATGGCTTAAACAATTTGATGATGATATACCTTAGTGTCATTTTCTTCAGGTTTTCAGTGCTTTGGGTTCAGTGAGCTTCCTGGTTTTGTGAGTTTGGAGTTTTCATAAAATTTGGAACTATTTAGCTGTTTCGGGCCTTCACTGTCTGTCATTTTTAGTGTTACATTTTTGCACAGAAATAATTAACATCCCAAAGGCTAGTGTGTGAGTTTTTCCTCAACCCATGGTGTAAACAAAGGTCCATCTAGTCAAAGCTATGGTTTTTCCAGTGGTCATGCATGGATGTGAGAGTTGGACTATAAAGAAAGCTGAGTGCCAAAGAATTGATGCTTTTGAACTGTGGTGTTGCAGAAGACTCTTGAGAGTCCCTTGGACTGCAAGGAGATCCAACCAGTCCATCCTAAGGGAAATCAGTCCTGAATATTCATTGGAAGGACTGAGGCTGAAGTGAAACTCCAATACTTTTGGCCACCTGATGCGAAGAACTGACTCATGGGAAAAGACCCTGATGCTGGGAAAGATTGAAGGCAGGAGGAGAAGGGGATGACAGGGGATAAGGTGGTTGGATGGTATCACCAACTCAACAGACATGAGTTTGGGCAAGCTCCGGGAGTTGGTGGTAGACAGGGAGGCCTGGCATGTTGCAGTCCATGGGGTCACAGAGAATCGGACATGACTGAGCAACTGAACTGAATGGTGTAAAGTTGTGTTAAATGTAGAGCCTTTGACTGGTGTGTCACCGCTGAACCCAAGACTTAAAAGGGAATCCTCAGGAGAAGAGCCCCAGCTGGAAGGTTTTAAGTGTGATAAGTATGTTCATAGGTTGTAGATCAAGCTGCAGTGCCTGAGCAGTTCTGTTAAAGGAGTTTCAGTTCAGTTCAGTTCAGTCATGTCCGACTCTGCGACCTCATTGACTGCAGCACGCCAGGCCTCCTTGTCCATCCCCAACTTCCGGAATTTACTCAAACTCATCTCCACTGAGTTGGTGATGCCATCCAACCATCTCATCCTCTGTCGTCCCCTTCTCCTCCCGCCCTCAATCTTTCCCAGCATCAGAGTCTTTTCGAATGAGTCAGCTCTTCGCATCAGGTGGCCAAAGTATTGGAGTTTATAACCTGCATTTCAGACTTACTGGGTTGTGTTACAGGACTGTGAACTTATGACATATAGGAACCCAACACAGCAGAACTAGGGGCGAGGAGGAGCACCCCCGAGACCTGGAAGGAGCCGAGCTGGGGAGGCGGGGTTGTGGGGCTGTGCCGTTGTAGAGATTTGTGTTCTCGGGGCACACCTCCCTCCCTCCCCCACTTTGCTGTTTCCCTCTCTCTCTCTCTCCTTTTTAGCAGACTAAAAGTTTTTAGAGCAGATTTAGGTTCAGAGCACCATTGGGCAGGAAGTACCGAGTTCCTGTGTGCCCCACCCCCACACATGCACAGCCACCCTGCTATCAATAGCCTCCCCATAGACCTTTGCTTGTAATCAAAGTGTGCCTTCATCTCGTGCAGTATAAGATTGTAAGTGTGTAGTGTACCATTGGCAAGTACACACCCCTACGCCCCAGAGTCCTACCCAGGGTTTTCATCATTCCAGAAAGCTCTCTCGTGCTTTTTCCTGGTCTGTCCCCTCCCCGCCAGAGCAGCCACTCTTGTGGTGTGACATCATGGAGCGTGTTTGGAGACTGTCTCCACGACAGGGGCTGTGGGCCTCTGACAGGCCTGTTAGGGCGCAGTGGTCTTGCCCTGGGTGGATGTTCACTCTTGTGTTTAAGCAGTCACATGTGGCTACACCCGTGTGTGTGTTGCGAATCAGTCAGTGCTATTTGGTGTGGTGGACAAAGCGGAAGTTACAGAACTGTTCGGGAATTTCCTTTCGGTCACTGGTGACCATAGGTATCTAATAAAATGACAGAAGTACTAGTGGAAATAACAATTTAAAAAAGTCAAAGGAAGAGAGAACTGCTTGCTTTTGTGAATTGCTTCAGTGACTGTAGTCTATATTTACTGAAGGGCTGTAGTTTAAATCCCATGTCCTCTATTTTAAGTTAATTCAGATATTCTACATGTATTTCTCACTTACTTTATTCCTAGAATTCACTTAATGAAGTTGACCCTGGTGATTGGCAGAAATTTGTGAAGACCGGACTCAAGTAAGTTGAATTTGTTTTCTTGGGGTGGCTCAGTAAGGCAGTGAGTGTCTTTGCTCGGGGTGGGGTCGGAGCTGTTATTGCAGAAAGGAGGTGGTGGAGCTGGTGCTGCTCTCATTTGGGGCGGAGGAGACAGCAGTGCTGGGGAGGGAAACGCCCTGCCCCGTGTTACACATGTGCTTCTAACGAGGGTGAGACAAGCAGACTTTAAACAGCAAGTATTTTTTTAAAAGCCAGAGGTGTGCAGAGAGTAATATAGTAGCACCCAGATGTAGTAAAGACCGACAGTTTTCTCTGTCCTCATGGACTGTCTTCCCTCCCTCGTCCAAGTGTCGTCGTTCTGAGGTTGACTCTGTCATGGCCCTATGTGTGTTTTTAACACTTTGGTTGCATGTCAGTATATCTCTAGACAACAAACCACAGTGTTTTTTGTGTTTGACATTGTACACGGATGTATCAATTTACTGTCCCTTTGGTGCACTCAGAAGTTTTCGGGTGACCCTTGTTGAGACCCTCGTTGGTACGTGAGATGATCCCGGTCATTCCTTCCCGCTGCCTGGGGGCATTCTGTCTTCTGACTGTGCCCCATTCATTTGGCTGGTCCCCTGCTGATGGACGGAGCCTCCCCTCTCTCCTTCCCACCTCCCTTCCGTCCTGACAGTGAATGTCTCATGTCTCCTTGTGCCCGCGTGCCAGATTTTTCTGGGCGAGGGGGCACTCACTGGCTCTTACTGTGGGCACAGCTTCAGTTTTACTAGATTTTTGTTTGTTCCCCAAGGTTTTCTTGTCGTAACACAGAGTGGAAGCTCATTTTGTCCTCACATGCTCACCAGCAGTTCATGCAGTCAGACTTTCTTTTTGCCACTCAGGTAGTCATGAAACAGTGTCTCATTGTGGCTCTAATTTTCATTTCCCTAATTATACCCACCGATCTGAAACGGAGAAACACTAAGAAGAAAATAAGTGAAGGCAGGTCGGAGGTTAATGGTAACCGAGGCTTGCCTTCGTGACCTGGCGACATTTCTTTGAGTCTTTGGTTGCTTTGTGTTTCTAGAATGCTCACAGAGTGCCCAGTGCTTCTTAACAATATTCATATATGACTGAAACCTTCTTTTCCAGAGTGTGATGTTATCATTTCCTTCATTGGTTCTGAAGGGATTTAAGACAAGAACTTCTGAGCCGTTAGAGGGGTGTTTTGAGGAGCTGAAAGGAAGGAAGGAGGCTGCCCTGGCAGGGGGGCTGAGGGTCATCTTTATTCAGGCTGCCCCCTGGCATTTCAGCTAAGCAGGAAGTTCCCTGGGCGTCTGCACTGTCAGGAAGGGAAGCGAGCTCCGTCCTGCCCCTGGTTTCAGAAGCGCTCCCTGTGACGCGGGCCGGCTCGGTGCGCGACGGGCAGTCGGGGTGATGGTGAATGACTGTGCGCTCTAGGATTCTCACCTTTGGCCTCAAAGGTGATCTCCTTAATAAAATGCTGAGAAAAAAAAAGGTTTTCTTATTGTTTGTGACGCCGTTTCCCCTTTGGTTCTTGCCTCCTAGGTTTCGGTATCAGGACCGCGCGTTTTTGGAAGCCCTCCATGCCGCCACGCAGCTGTTGTATCTCCCGGAAAGCCCCGTGTGCTCGCAGCTCACCCAGCTCCCGGTGGTCCACATGATGCTCACCCAGCACTCCCTGTTCCTGCCCACCCTGCTGAGGACCACAGAGGAGGAGCCCGCAGACACCCCCGTGAGAGGTGCCTCCTCACCCCACGCCCCACTCCAGACAGTTTCTTTTCCGATTCCATCAAGCTAGCTGTACACCGGAGCTAAGCGGCCACGTGTTCTCAGAGCTGAGGAAGCGTTACCCAAGCAGTATCCAAACATTTTATGTGGGCTTCCCGGGTGGCTTAGTGATAAAAGATCCACCTGCCAATGCAGGAAATGCGGGTTTGATCCCTGGACTGGGAAGATCCCATGGAAGTCTTCCCCAGGTGGTCAGTGGTGACGAATCTTCCTGCCAATGCAGGAGAAAGATGCCCTGGAGAAGGGACTGGCAGCCCACTCCAGTATTCTTGCCTGGAAAATCCCATGGACAGAGGAGCCTGGCAGGCTACAGGCCATGAGGTCGCAAAGAGTCAGACACGACTGAGCAACTAAACGACAACAATGATCTGAACATTTCGTTTCTGTGAGATTCAAGCTCTAGAAGTGTTTCCTCTGACTTCAGGTTCACAGAGCAAATGCACACCTCTTTTTAGAGCCTATTCTGGCTTACGGGAGTCAGGTTTAAGGTCTTCTGCCATATCATGAGCGAGTGTTAAAACCTGGGAATTATGGAAAGTTAAGAGGGGGTGTCTGACCTGGGAGAAACTGTTCATCTGTGTGAGCTGTCTTAATGTGGTGACTGAAACGTTGATCAAGGGCAATGAGTCCCTGCTGGGGCCTCTTTCTTACAGCCCCAGCTTCGGCTCCTTCCTTGCCAGTTCACTGAGCGCCTACTTTGCATGGTGAAGGCTGTGGGAGATGGCAGAGGTCTGATGGGTCCTGCCCTCCTGAAGTCACACCCTGTTGTTCACAGACAAGTTGACATCTCCTAAGTGTGAGAGATCGCTGCAGAGCCAACTGTAATAAACTGCTGAATTGGAGAGGACCATTACCAAGTTCCTAGTGTTTAGTTCAGTTCAGTTCAGTCACTCAGTCATGTTCAACTCTTTGAGACCCCATGAATCGCAGTACGCCAGGCCTCCCTGTCCATCACCAACTCCCAGAGTTCACCAAAACCCACGTCCATTGAGTTGGTAATGCCATCCAGCCATCTCATCCTCTGTCGTCCCCTTCTCCTCCTGCCCCCAATCCCTCCCAGCATCAGGGTCTTTTCCAATGAGTCAACTCTTTGCATGA
>NW_011495041.1:2476867-2501596 GCF_000754665.1 Bison bison bison
AAGTACTAGAGTTTCAGCTTTAGCATCATTCCTTCCAAAGAACACCCAGGACCAATCTCCTTTAGAATGGACTGGTTGGATCTCCTTGCAGTCCAAGGGACTCTCAAGAGTCTTCTCCAACACCACACTTCAAAACCATCAATTCTTCGGAGCTCAGTTTTCTTCACAGTCCAACTCTCACATCCATTCATGACCACAGGAAAAACCATAGCCTTGACTAGATGGACCTTTGTTGGCAAAGTAATGTCTCTGCTTTTCAATATGCTATCTAGGTTGATCATAACTTTCCTTCCAAGGAGTAAGCATCTTTTAATTTCATGGCTGCAATCACCATCTGCAGTGATTTTGAAGCCCAGAAAAATAAAGTCAGACACTGTTTCCCCATCAATTTCCCATGAAGTGATGGGACCAGATGCCATGATCTTAGTTTTCTGAATGTTGAGTTTTAAGCCAACTTTTCACTCTCCTCTTTCACCTTCATCAAGAGGCTTTTTAGTTCCTCTTTCTGCCATAATGGTGGTGTCATCTGCATATCTGAGGTTATTGATATTTCTCCCGGCAATCTTGATTCCAGCTTGTGCTTCTTCCAGCCCAGCATTTCTCATGATGTACTCTGCATAGAAGTTAAATAAGCAGGATGACAATATACAGCCTTGACGAACTCCTTTTCCTATTTGGAACCAGTCTGTTATTCCATGTCCAGTTGCTTCCTGACCTGCATACAGGTTTCTCAAGAGGCAGATCAGGTGAAAATTCTTTCAGAATTTTCCACAGTTTATTGTGATCCACACAGTCAAAGGCTTTGGCATAGTCAATAAAGCAGAAATAGATGTTTTTCTGGAACTCTCTTGCTTTTTTGATGATCCAGCGGATGTTGGCAATTTGATCTCTGGTTCCTCTGCCTTTTCTAAATCCAGCTTGAACATCTGGAAGTTAATGGTTCACATATTGCTGAAACCTGGCTTGGAGAACTTTGAGCATTACTTTACTAGCGTGTGAGATGAGTGCAATTGTGCTGTAGTTTAAGCATTCTTTGACATTGCCTTTCTTTGGGATTGGAATGAAAACTGACCTTTTCCAGTCCCATGGCCACTGCTGAGTTTTCCAAATTTGCTGGCATATTGAGTGCAGCACTTTCGCAGCATCGTCTTTCAGGATTTGGAACAGTTCAACTGGAATTCCATCACCTCCACTAGCTTTGTTCGTAGTGATGCTTTCTAAGGCCCACTTGACTTCACATTCCAGGATGTCTGGCTCTAGGTGAGTGATCACACCATCGTGATTATCTTGGTCGTGAAGATCTTTTTAGTACAGTTCTTCTGTGTATTCTTGCCACCTCTTCTTAATATCTTCTGCTTCTGTTAGGGCCATACCATTTCTGTCCTTTATCGAGCCCATCTTTGCATGAAATGTTCCCTTGGTATCTCTAATTTTCTTGAAGAGATCTCTAGTCTTTCCCATTCTGTTGTTTTCCTCTATTTGTTTGCATTGATTGCTGAAGGCTTTCTTATGTCTTCTTGCTGTTCTTTGGAACTCTGCATTCAGCTGCTTCTATCTTTCCTTTTCTCCTTTGCTTTTTGCTTCTCTTCTTTTCACAGCTATTTGTAAGGCCTCCCCAGACAGCCATTTTGCTTTTTTGCATTTCTTTTTCATGGGGATGGTCTTGATCCCTGTCTTCTGTACAATGTCACAAACCTCTGTCCATAGATCATCAGGCAGTCTATCTATCAGATCTAGTCCCTTAAATCTATTTCTCACTTCCACTGTATAATCATAAGGGATTTGATTTAGGTCATACCTGAATGGTCTAGTGGTTTTCCCTACTTTCTTCAATTTAAGTCTGAATTTGGCAATAAGGAGTTCCTGATCTGAGCCACAGTCAGCTCTCAATCTTGTTTTTGCTGACTATAGAGCTTCTCCATCTTTGGCTGCGAAGAATATAATCAGTCTGATTTTGGTGTTGACCATCTGGTAATGTCCATGTGTAAAGTCTTCTCTTATATTGTTGTAAGAGGGTGTTTGTTATGACCAGTGCATTCTCTTGGCAAAATTCTATTAGCCTTTGCCCTGCTTCATTCCGTTTTCCAAGGCCAAATGTGCCTGTTGCTCCAGGTGTTTCTTGACTTCCTACTTTTGCGTTCCAGTCCCCTATAATGAAAAGGACATCTTTTTTGGGTGTTAGTTCTAAAAGGTCTTGTAGGTCTTCATAGAACCGTTCAACTTTAGCTTCTTCAGCATTACTCGTTGGGGCATAGACTTGGATTACTGTGATATTGAATGGTTTGCCTTGGAAATGAACAGAGATCATTCTGTCGTTTTTGAGCTTGCATCCAAGTACTGCATTTCAGACTCTTTTGTTGACCATGACGGCTACTCCATTTCTTCTGAGGGATTCTTGCCCGCAGTAGTAGATATAATGTTCATCTGAGTTAAATTCACCCATTCCCGTCCATTTTAGTTCGCTGATTCCTAGAATGTCGACGTTCACTCTTGCCACCTCCTGTTTGACCACTTCCAGTTTGCCTTGATTCATGGACCTGACATTCCAGGTTCCTATGCTATATAGCTCTTTAGAGCATCGGACCTTGCTTCTATCACCAGTCCCATCCACAACTGGGTGTTGTTTTTGCTTTGGCTGCATCCCTTCGTTCTTTCTGGAGTCATTTCTCCATTGATCTCCAGTAGCATATTGGGCACCTACTGACTTGGGGAGCTCCTCTTTCAGTGTCCTATCATTTTGCCTTTTCATACTGTCCTACTGTAGTCAGTAGAGAAAAGTCAAAAGGCTCTCCCCCTTTTCAAGCAAGAGTAGAAATACTAGAGATTTTGGTAACATAATCATGGAGAAAAAGGTTTAGGTTTTTAAATCTGTTGGCTCAGAGTTTGGGAGGAGACTGAGGAGAGGCTGGTACCAAAGACCTAGGGAGGGAGATGGTTATTAAGGTGCTTTTATTTAAAAAAAAATAACAATGAAAATGTAGGGAAGGACTAGGTGCGGTTCTCAGCCTGGTGTTGTCCAAAGAAGGGTATCTCAAGCATTTATGTTCCCAGAAGCACTTCCTCTTCCGCTGGGACTCTGCACCTGTGCAGCCCTGCACTGCTGGGCAGCTCCGTGGTGTTTTCTTCCAGAAGCGCTGGTGGACCTGATGGCGGTGGTAGTGCGGCTGTGCCCCTCTGTGTGTGCAAGCAGCCACTTCGCAGTGCTCCTCGGGGCCTATGGTGCCTCACTCAGCATCCTAGGTGAGTGTGGGGACGGTGGGTGGGACGCAGGAGGGTGTGGGACCGGGGGTGGGACCCAGGAGAGTGTGGGGACGGGGGGTGGGACCCAGGAGGGTGTGGGGACCGGGAGTGGGACCCAGGAGGGAGTGGGGACCAGGGGGTGGGACGTGGGCCTGTGGGACAGGGCGCTGTGACTCAGGAGAGTGTGGGGACCAGGGGTGGGACCTGGTGGTGTGGGACACGGCGCTGTGACTCAGGAGAGTGTGGGGACCAGGGGTGGGACCTGGGGGTGTGGGACAGGGCGCTGTGACTCAGGAGAGTGTCGGGATCGAAGGATGGGGCCCAGGAATGTGGGGACAGAGTGCTGTGACCTGGGGCCACAGGGACCAGGGGGTGTGGCTTCAGGGTATGGGCACCTGCTGCTGTTGCCAGAAGTATATGGGAGGCCTCAAGGAGAGCCACCAGGAGGCTTTGTAAACTGACCCTCAACTGATTTCAGACCAGAAGATCTTACTTCTCCTCCGGGCCTACGAACAGAACAACCACAGCCTCGTCAGCTTCAGGTGGGTGCTGGGCTGGCGACTTCAAGCAGCAGACCCTGAAGGCCCTGCACAGGGCGCTCCACACCTGGGCCAGCCTCGGGGGTAAACGCGGGCGGGGGACCCCTCTGCTCGCTCTGCAGCGCCGGCGGGCCTGCTCTGCCCTCTGCCGGTGAGGACGGCCACCGACGGCCGGGCCTGTGTGCGCCGGGCGCCCCGCTGGCCGACCGTGTGTGTCTCCCTCCCGACTCAGGGGTCGTTTAGCTGATTTTTCTGAACGCTTTTCGCCTCGTGCTGGCCTTTGGGTGGGAGGGACTTGGGTATGGGTGTGGGGAGGAGTGGGGCGTGCTGGCTGGGTGTTTATTCCACTCTCCTCCCCGTCTGTGTGTGTGCACGTGTGCTGTGTCTGTCTCTCTTCTTTCAGTCTTTCTCTCTGTGTCTGTCTGTCTCTCCCGGGTTCCCAGGGGCTGCTTGCTCCTTGCCAGCACAGCTTTGAGCCCAGCTCCCCAGGGCCTGGGGCTCAGCTGTTCGTAGGCAGCGTCTGAGGTCCTCTTTCGCTGCCCTGGTCTCTTGTCTCCTTAGTTTGAGACCAGCACCCCAGCCTCTGCCCAGTACAAAGGAAGAGCTCTGTGTACTGAGACAGGAAGTTAGCTGACTGGGCCAAGAAAAATAGTTCAGGAGAACTCTACAGGGAAGGGGAAAAATATTTCCCTTCTAGAATACTTTTTTTTTGAAGATTAAAGATGTATTAACCACCCCCACTGCCCATCCCCTTCCCAAAAAAAGACAACAAACAGTTAAAAAAAAAACCCTTTTCTGCATCTTCAGAGCACCCAGGTCGTGAATAAACATTCTCTCTCCTTCCCTCAACCCCACAGCCTCACCCTCTTGCTAGCCTTGCAGTTGGTGCTGTATCAGTTGGATTCTTTCTGAACTAAACAGCCCCCGGGCACATGAGGGAGAGGAGAGAAAATAGGAGTGGTTTCACTCACAAGGACAAGCGAGCCGTCCACCCATCCACCCCTCGGCATCAGAAAACCCCTCTCGGGTCACAAAGTCCACAGGGGTGCCCCCGGGTTCAAATGGGTTAGGTCACTTTCCAGGAGGAAGGCAAGGTGACCTCACTGGGCAGTTTCCATCGCAACCGGTGGTGTGAAAAGTGGAAATGGGGGACCCTAGAGGTGGGGACGGAGAAGGCAATGGCACCCCACTCCAGTACTCTTGCCTGGAAAAATCCCATGGATGGAGGAGCCTGGAAGGCTGCAGTCCATGGGGTCGCTGAGGCTCGGACACAACTGAGTGACTTCACTTTCACTTTTCCCTTTCATGCATTGGAGAAGGAAATGGCAACCCACTCCAGTGTTCTTGCCTGGAGAATCCCAGGGACGGGGGAGCCTGGTGGGCTGCCGTCTATGGGGTCGCACAGAGTCGGACACGACTGAAGTGACTTAGCAGCAGAGGTGGGGATGGCTCACAGGCTGTGTGAGCGCACCTGGTCTGCTCACGGCTGTGTGGGAACGGGGAAGGGTTTATATAAGTAGAGCATCGTCGAACTGCCAGGATTCTGCCGCTGTGTCCAGCCTGGACTCTCCAGATTTGAATTCCTGCTCTGCCACTTACCAGCTGGGCAGGAGACCAGCTGACCAACTTCCCAGATCTTCTCTGTGTCTCTTTTCCCCCAATACGGATGATAATAGTACCTACCTCATGGGATTCTTGGGCCCCCCTCATAGCTCAGTTGGTAAAGAATCCGCCTGCAAGGCAGGAGACCCTGGTTCAATCCTTGGAATTGGGAAGATCCCTTGGAGAAGGGAACGGCTACCCACTCCAGTATTCTGACCTGGAGAATTCCATGGACTGTATAGTCTATGGGGTTGCACAGAGTCAGACATGACTGAGCAACTTTCACTTACAGGATTCTTGTGCAGATTAAGTGGATTAATACACAGACTTAGACGAGGGCCTGGCACATCATAGCCCCTCCACAAGCGTTGGCCTCCGTCATCTCCAACAGTGTCACCCCCACCCTTATTGTCATCAGCCTCTCCATCACTCCCACCTCCCCCTACGTTATGATGGGGATAGAACATCTTACACCTGGCATGTCAGCTGCCCAACAAAGCTGCCCACTGTGGTCTCCACCATCATCACCTCTGTGACCGCTGGCTCTAGGGTACTGCTGTGGGGCCCAGCGGCCGTGGAGCATCAGAAGACGTGCCGGAGCCTGGGCAAGTCGCTATGGCAGCAACCGAGCGTCGGGGACATCCTCCGCCTGCTGGATCGCGACCGCATGATGAAGACCATCCTCCACTTCCCCCAGAACCGGAGGCTGCTGCCCCCCGAGGTGCGGGGGGGCCCCGGGGCGGAGCCATCCGGCTTTAGCCGCTGTGAAATATGAGTGCTGTTTTGCTTGTGATTTGTTGACTTTTTATAAGTAAAACTGGAACCATTTACAAAGGTATAGAGACAGAACCCATATACCCATAAGCCAGCTTCATCAGTTGTCAGCACTGGCCACACTTAACTTCATTTATAACTTCTTTCCACAAAGCAAATATCAAAGGTATCATTTCACGTACAAGCTGTTTGTTGTTTTGTATAGAAACATTTTTTTAGTACACTTGAATATTCAAAATAATTTGAACTCTGAGTGATAGTGGGCAAACATCCACGTGGGGTCACATTTACAAGGCTGACCTGCACGTTTCTGTCTGTCTCGGGCTGTTTCAGGACGCAAAGGAGCCGATATTTAGAGACCGGAGCACGGTGGATCTCGGGGACCTTTATGACCCCTGTTTCCTCCTTCATCTCTTCAGTGAACTGACCAGGCCAGGTAACTGCAGTCTTCCAGAGTGGGTGGAGGGGTCATAATTTTTACCATAATTACCAGTGCGTGTGCCTAGTCACTCAGTCATGTCTGAGTCTTGGCAACCCCGTCGACTGTAACCCACCAGGCTCCTCTGTCCATGGGATTCCCCAGGCAAGAAGACTAGAGTGGGTTGCCATTTCCTCCTCCAGAGGATCTTCCTGATCAGGGATTGAACCTACATCTCCTGTGTCTGTCTCATTGGCCGGCAAATTCTTTACTGTTGTGCCACCTGGGAATCCCGCATAATTACCAGATTAGGACCTGAATCTTGAAAATAATTCTTGAAGGATCTTCAACTGCCTTCTCACCTTTTTCCTTCCATTGATTTTCAGCAAAGTAACAGTTAATGTTTTGAATACACGGTTGTTGTTTTTAATTATAATTTAAAAATCTAGGTGTGTCTTTCATGTTTTCCTAATTGTAATGGCAAGAGTTCTGAGTTCTGAGTTCTCACTGAAATGAGAGATTTTGTCTTTGACGAGTGAGAGCCTGCTAAGGTTGGCTTTCTCTTGGTTTAAGTATATCTGTGAAATGGCCTTTTGTATCTGCTACCCTGAGGGTGGGAATCTTCGCAGGTAAATGGGTTGGGGAGAGAGAAAGAACAGAAACATGTACAGGTGCACACTGGTGAAGACGGGGGTCTGATTCCCAGGCTGGTCGGGTCTGCTGATGTGGGGCATTTTGTCAACAATTGGTGTGTAATGCTATCTCAGTATGGTGTGTATTTGCATTTTCCTAATAGCTAATGATGTTGAACATCTTATGACTTACTTGCCATCTATAATCTTTTTTGGTGAAATGTCAGTTCATGTCTTTTGCCCATTTATCCTGATGGGTTTTATTTGTTTTTACTGTTGGGTCTTGAGGGTTCTTTATATATTGTAGGTATGAGTCCTTTGTTTGATATGTGGTTTGCAAATATTTTCTCCCAGTGTGTAAGCTTATCTTTTCACCTTCTTAACACCCTTCTTCAAAGAGCAGAAGTCTTCAGTTTTGATGAGGTCTAGTTTATCTGTTTTCCCTTTTATGGGTCAAGCTTTTGGTGTCAAGTCTTAAGAACTCTTTGCCCATCCCTCTATCACAAAGAATTTCTCCAATGTTTATTTCTGAAAGTTTCATTGTTGTAGCCTTTATATTTGAGTCTGTGGCCTCTTTTGAGTTAATTTGTGTATAAGGTGTGGAGTGTAGGTCCAGCCACGTTGGTTTGCCTGCAGATGTTCTGATCCAGCCCCCCATTTGTCAATCCACCATCTCTCCTCCTCATCCCTTCTCCCAGTGACCACCAGCCAGGGGAGTCCCGGCTCCCCTGCACTGACACTTCCTGGCTGGGAGGGCAGGCGTGGTCGTTACCACTCTTCACGTGGCCCCAAGCGGGAGCCTCATCCATCTGCTGTGTTAGGCTCCCTCTGATGCATCGTGGGGATCAGTCGTTGTGCTGCCTGAGAGGGTCCCTGACATCTACCTCCTGGTTGCCACGGTCGCATAGGTTAGGTGCCCTGAGAGACCATGCCTCACTGATCACTCTTATGTTCTCCTTTTTTAAACTTGATATCTCTTCCCCACCGCCCTCCCCCACCCCCGGCCATGCAGCTTGTGGGATCTTAGTTCCCCGCCTAGGGTTTGAACCCTGGGCCCACGCAGCGAAAGCTCTGAGTCTGTAACCCCTGGACCACTGGGGAATTTCCTAAACTTGACATCTTTTTATACTCAAATGTTGCTCCTTGCGACCAGATTTGCTGATCCTCCACCACTGCCCTTCAGTTCCTCACAGAAGAATGAGAGGGCTGTGTTCTCAGAGCAAACCCCTGCCTTGGTCACCAGGTTCTGTGGCTGAGCCGAATCTTCTTTGCAAGAGAGCAAGTGTGCATGTCAAGTGATGATGATGGCCAGCGGTGACTATTACCAGTAACTGGGGAGCCATGTCTACTACGCTCTTTGATTCCCCCATGCTTTGGCTGTGCCGGCTAAGTCTGTTTCTCATCAAATATGAAAATAGATTTTCCACAGTCTAAAAATATGATGCAACTTCAGTGAATTACTGCAAGTCATTTAGTCTGTTGCCCTAATTTTCAGTAGAGCATTTAGGAGGCAGAAGGTAGAGGCTTGGAAAACACTTTAATAGAGAAATAGTAAAATCAGGACTGTTGTTCTCAGGATCTTGAATATTGCCCTTTTGGGGCAAAGGAGGGTAGGGGAAGGACAGGATCTGAAAGGCCTTTTGTGAAGAGAGGTAACTAGTAAATGTTCTTTCAAGTTAGGGAAATACAGCCCATTTTACATTTTATTGTTATAACATTTGCAGATCATGTCTACCAGAAAGGATTTGCGCTAGCTTAAAATACTGGTTACACTACGATCATTCACATGAAAGTAGAATTTTTAAAAAAGTGTAGAAATAGATAGGCAAATAGAAATGCAAACCAAACACACCAAGAAAAACTAGGTCGTTACATTTTGCTCTGGGCTACTTGCTTATAATCCAGAACAACAACAACAACAAAATGGAAGCAGAATATTTTAAACAAATGTTTATCATCTGATAAAGGGAAGCATACGAATTCATCAGGAGGGGAAAACTAGCGGTAAAGGGACAAGCTGAATAAAACAGAAGTCTGTGAGCAGCATTTATAATGGCCAAAGGCTTATTGTGGTTGAATTAAGTCATCAATCTTTTTTTCATATTGTTATTTTTTTTAAGTTATTATTGCATTTACTTTTGCCCTGGTGGATAAGTGACCATGAACAATGTTTTAAATAAACTTCTTTGAAGTATGATATATAGAAACCCATACAGGTCATATTATGTATGTATGAGTTGGGGGGGAAAACCCCCAGTCAGATCAAGGAACAGAACATAGTCCACAGCCCCCCAGGCCCCTTGCTGGCCAGGGGGGCCTCAGTAGGGGCCTTCCCCCTCAGTAGGGGCCAGTGTCCTACATTTGAAGTTTATTTAAATGACATTAAACACTCTCTTTTGTAGAAGCTCCATTTACCCACATTGCATTTGTGAGGTTCATCCATGCCGCGTGTGGCAGGAGTTTTTCATGCATGTTTTTGTTTCCTGAGGTGGCACTAGGGTCCAAGTGTTGCCGAACATTTTGTAATCCTAAATTGGGTGTGTGGTTGGTTTTTGGTGTGGTGGCCAGGCTTGAGAGAACCAGTCTCAGCGTTGCGTGTCAACCCTTTGCTGAAAATGGGAACCTGTCTCCTTAACCTTGCTGCTTCTCTCCTTTGAGTCCTTGGCTGAGAAGCAGGGCCAGCCTTTTGCCATGGCAGTGACAAATGCTCGCACAGCAAATGCTTGTCCTCAGGAGAACCAGGCCGAGCCCTTCAGTTGCTGTTTAACAGAACAGGGAGGCCCGTGTGCGGTTCTCTCTAGGGCCGTGGACAGGGCCTCGGTGGACCCTCCCTGGGACTCGCCTTCCTGGCCAGGCCGCCTCTAGGAGATGGTGTGAGAGGAGGTGTGAGGAGGCTGAGGCTCTGACAGCACCACTGCGCTGCCACTGGACCCCTTAAAACGTGGACTGCTTTGCATTTTAATCCTTGATAATTGTCCTGATTAAGCCAGGACAAATTTGTTGTCAGCAGGGGAAATTGCTATTTTTGAGGTTCTTAAACAAAACGACTGGTATTTCTGTTTTTTGATCACCTTTATATTTTCAATTGTCAAGGGGCAGCTCTTTTCCATACGTTTTACAAAGCCAAGACTTCCAGAGGATAACAGATCCCACAGAACATGAAATTGACTTTTCCTCATGGACATATGGAAAATCCTTTTGTCTTTAAAGTGTCCGTGATTACTGCTAAATACTAGCTATTTTTAGTGAGTATAATATTAAATGTTTAGAATGTTCTCTTTCCCAAACTTATTCTATTTATGTGTTTTTATTATGGATCAATAGGTATGTAGGTGTATCTTAAATATAACTCATCTTCCCCAAAATAGTATAATTTTATCCCTCAGTTTGATGCTTTGTAAAGCTTTTGTAAATTTTCCCCCCTCCCATCAGAAGTGGTCACTTGTTAGAAATGAGAAAAGTTAGTCTGTAAGCTGTTAGAGCAGAAGAGTCTTCTAATTATTCTTTTTCCTTTCACTTTTTTTTCCTTCCAGTTTTACTGAGATATAATTGACATCAGCACTGTATAAATTTAAGATATTCAGCATAGAGATTTGACTTAACACACATCATGAAATGATTACGGCAGTCAGTTGAGTGAGCATCCAACACCTCATATACAATAAAATTAAAGAAATATTTTAAAATGTTTTCCTTGTGCTGAGAACTCAGCATTTACTCTCTTACCAACTTTGCTATATAGCATACAATAGTGTTAATTAAATTTATTGTATTGCGCATTATATCCCTAGTACTTATTTATTATAGTTGGGAGTTTGTATGTTTTGACTCCCTTCATCACTTTTCCCTCCTGTCCCTTGGCGTCTGGTAGCCACAAATCCGATCTCTTCTCCTCTGGGTTTGTTTGTTTGTTGTTTTTCAACTATAGTTGACCTACACCATTATTAGTTCCTGGTGCATAACATAATGATTTGATGTTTCTATACGTTTCAAAATGATCGCTGCTCCATCCTGTTACTTAAAATCTGCATCTTGAGATTAAAAGTGGTTTCTTGTAGACAGCAGACACTGGGTTTTGTTTCTTCATCTAGTCTGACCATGTTACTGTTATTCAGTCTCAGTCGTGTCTTTTAATTTTATGGCTACAGTCACCATCCACAGTGATTTTGGGGCCCAAAAAAATAAAGTCTGTCACTGTTTCCTTTTTTTCCCCCCCATCTATTTGCCATGAACCAATGCTTTTTAATTGGAATGTAAATACCATTTAATGTTGACCTTCCCCCCCCCATCTATTTGCCATGAACCAATGCTTTTTAATTGGAATGTAAATACCATTTAATGTTGATTATTGATCTGATTCCACTTCATTTACTGACTTTTAGCAGTAGTTTGTGTGCTTGTGAGTGTATGTACGTGTGTGTGTGTGTTGGTTGCTTTAAGGTTTATTATATACATATTCAATGTATTGTGGTTTACCTTCAAGTGCCATTATACCCCTTCATGGATAGTAGAAGCATCTTAGAATAGTATCTCTCTTTCCCCTCCTGGCTTTCATGCTATAAGTATCATAAATTTTCCATCCATATGTTAAAGATCTCACAATATGTGGTTATTTTTGCTTCAAACTGTCAATTACCTTTTAAAGGGATTTAAATATTTTTGTTTATCCCATAGTTATCATTTCGTGTTCTCTTCATTCTTTAATTTCCATATTCTATCATTTTCCTTCTTCCCAAAACACTTCTTTTAAGAATTCTTGAAGTTCATGGCTGTCGGTGATCCATTTTTTCAGCTTTTAAAACGTCTTAACTTCTGAAAGATTTTTATGGGGTATAAAGTTCTAGGTTGACAAGTTTTTTTCTTATGTATGTTAAAGATGTTGATGCCTTGATTCTAGATTGCATTGTTTCTAACAGGAAATCTGCTGCCATTCTTACCTTTGCTCCTGTCTATGTTTTGAGACTACCTCTAAGATTTTTTTAATCATTGTTTTCAAGCAATTTGATTATGATAAACTTGGGTATAATTTTATTTTATTTTTTGGACTGTTTGGCCCTGTAGGTTTGTAGTTTTTCAAATTTGGAAGAGTTTTGGCCATTATTTCTTCATTTTCAGGGACTCCACTTCCACATGTATTAGCCTGCTTGAAATTGTCCCACAAATGCTCATGGTTTTAGAATTCTTTTTTCTCTCTGTGTTTCAGTCTGGTTAAATTCTGTTGTGTCTTCAAGTTCACAGATTTTTTTTTCTGCAGTGTCTAATCTTCTGATCAGCTTATCTAGTACATTTTTTTGTTTGTTTTGTTGAAGTATAGTTAATTTACAATGTTGTGTTAGCTTTAGGTATACAGCAAAATGATTCAGTTATACAACAATATATCTATTCTTTTCCCTTATAGGTTATTACAAAATATTGAGTATAGTTCTTTGGGCTATAAGGTAGGCCTTTTTTCCCTCATATAGTAATGCATGTATGTTAATTCCATACTCCTAATTTATTTCTCCTCCCTGGTCCTTTGGTAACCATAAAGAAGTTCTTTTTTTTTTTTTTTTTTTTAAAGATTCCACATATAGGCAATATCATATGTTATTTCTCTCTCTCGGGCTTACTTTGGTTGGTATGATAGTCTCTAAATTTATCTCCATGTTGCTGCAAGGGGCATTTTGTTCTTTTTTATGGCTGAGTAATATTCCGTTGTATAAATGCACCGCATCTTCTTTATGCGTTCCTCTGTGGATGGGCGTTCAGGTTGCTTCCACGTCTTAGTTACTGTGAGTAGTGCTGCAGTGAACGTTAGGGTGCGTGTATCTTTTCCAATTACGGTTGTCTGCAGATACACGCCCAGGAGTGGGATTACCGAAGCATATGTTAGCTCTATTTTTAATTGTTTAAAGAAACCTCCATTCTGTTCTTCTTAGTGACTGCACCAGTTTACGCTGTCAACAATTCATCCAGTGCATTTTTCATTTCAGAAATTTAAAATTTATCTCGAGAAGCCTGACTAGGATTTTCTTATCTTCCATGTCTCTACTTAACACACCCAGTCTTTCCTCTAGCTTCTTTTCATTTATTTGTATATTTTTAGCTGTGCTGGGTCTTCATGGCTGCACGGCCTTTTCTCTAGTTGTGGCGTGCAGGCTCAGTTGCTGTAGTTCCCGGGCTCTAGAGCACAGGCTCATTAGTTGTGGCCCACGGACTTAGTTGCTCCAAGGCAAGTGGGATTTTCCCAGACCAGGGATTGAACCTGCATCTCCCAGGCAGATTCTTTACCACTGAACCACCAGGGAAGTCCATCCTCTGGTTTCCTGAGCATGTAGAATTCAGTGCTGCTAACTTTATAAATGTCTTTGTCTACTAATTCTGTTATCTGTGTCATTTACAAGTCATTTCCAAATAGTAAGTTTTTCTCTTCACAATGGGCCATGTTCCTGCTTGTTTGACTGTCTGGCAGTTTTTACTGGAAGCCAGACATTGTGAGTTTTACCTCCTTTGGGGCTGGGTATTTTGGTATTCTTATGAAATGTTGTTCAGCTTTGTTCTAGTACACATTCAAGTTTCTTAGAAATGGTTTGATCCTTTCCAGTGTTGCTTATAAGCTCTGTTAGTTGGGACCAGAGCAACATTTAGTCTGGAAGGACCTTTGCCGCACAAGTGAGGTGACATGCCCTGAGCCTGCTACCTTGTCCCTGGGTGCTGCGGGGACTTGGCCCTGGCTGGTGGGAGCCTGGGGTTGTCTCTGCTGAGCCCTCTGGGTGGTTCTTTCCCAGCCTGGGGTGGCTTGCTCACACGCGCTTGCCGACGGGCATCCTCTCGGTGGAGCACTCTTCTCTCGGGCTCGGCCTCGTGCACTCCGGCCACTTGGCCTCCCAGGCCCCCTCCCCCCAGCTCTGTGTCCTCAACTCAGAGCTGCCTGGGCTCTGCTTCGGTTTGCCCCACTGTGCATGGCCTGGGAACTCTCCAGGTGTGAGCTGCAACGATCGGAGGGGCACCTGGTCTCCTGTCTTCAGGGATCACTGTCCTCTGTTGCTCCACGTGCAGTGTCTTGAAAATCCTTAGTTCGTGCCTTCAGTTGTTTTTTCAGTTGGACAGATGAGTCTCTTTCCTGTGTCTCTCCTGGCTGGAAGTGGAAATGCTGGTCCTTCTGCGATACAGTGTGAGAGCTGAGAAAGGAGAGGGGACCCGCGCGTAAGCGGCTTCCAGGAGCTCTTGCTGCTTCTGAGGAGGAAGAGAGCTTGCGTGATGCGCGGGTCCCCGTCCCTGGCGTGACTCAGCCCCTCTCAGCCCTGTCACCCCAAGGCAGGGACTGTAGGCACACCCACAGGTCCTCCACCTTGTGGTCCCTACACTTTTGGACAGCCACTCGTTTGAGGACCGTTATGTGTCTATATAGCTGTTTGGACTAAGAAGAAGTAGCTATTATCATTCTTCTTCTTGATTTATTTTTAGCTTTTTTTTTGTTTGAACTGCGGACATTATCTTTTTAAGTCTTAAACTTTGGGGAGAGACGAGAAAAGAAAAAAGAGTTTGACTTGTAGAAAATATTATCAGTGGTGTATATATTTTTTTTGGTTTATCTTTTATTGATGGTACATTCCAGGATCACTCATCCGACTGACTACACTGGCTTTTCCTGCTGAGTCCCTTCCCCCTAACCTCAGGCTTCTTCATGCTGGGACCTCAGTGTTGGGTCCTGATGTCACTTCCGACACCTCTGAACATCTCTGATGTTCTCCGACTCCTCGGGTATTTGTGAGAAGTGATGAACGAGTCCTCGTTGGGATTTACAAGTGTCTCAGAGACTGAAGGCGTGTGATTGCTGCTGCAGGAGGGGACAGTCTTTTAGACAGCCGCAGCAGAACCTAAGGGAGCAGGAGGGGGGCTTGCATGTCTGTGTCCGGCACGCACACACGTTGCTGATGATGGTAAACTGCAAAAGGAAATGGAACTCCGTGTTGCACGCGTGTCATGGAATCATTGTGTGTGTGTGCGTAGTTAACACTGTGTTTTATCTCCCTCAGAATTTGTGGTGGATTGTAGAAAATTCGTGGATTCAAATGCTCTGGGCCTGACTGTCGCGGCCCTCAGCAGCTACGACCCACAGATGCGCGCCGCAGCCTACGCGGTGCTGGCGGCCTACTACTCACACCTGGAGGGGGCGCGCTTCCGGGAGCAGCCCCAGGTAAGCGAGGCTGAGGGGGCCTGGTGGGAAGATTTCCTGAAGAATTCAGAGGCGTTGCCCAGAGACTCTGATACAGAACCAAAGTCTTGTCTCCTCCTAGCGGGGCGGGGGGTGGTGCCAGAGGTCATCTTGGGTCCTCAGTCCTGGGTGGTAGAGAGAGGTCTCCCCTTACAAGAACTCTTCCTGTGTCATGGAGGGCAGAGCAGTTCTCGTTTCTGTCGACTTGTTCCTTGATCTGAACTCAGGCTACAGCAGCTGTCACCCAGGACACACAGAGCCTCAGAAGCCGTGCCCTGAGGTGGTGGTGGGGGTGTGAGCCCCTGGATGTGAGGAGTGGGCCACCCTGCAAAGCCATGGATTAGGCTGCCCGAGACAAGGCTGGTCACAGCTGTTCTGCAAATTTTCCCCCCGACCCTGCCCTTTTTCCTGCTTTTAAGGTACTGTACCTGTTGGACGTGGTCAGGAATGGGATCCGAACCAAGAACATGAGACTCACCTTCACCCTGACTCTCTTCATTGCCAAGGCAGCCTTGCAGATTTTGAAACCAGGTACCACTGCTAGAATCTGGTCGGGGTGAGGTGGAAATTCTGAGGCTGAGTGAGCCCATTTGGTTGCGTTAATCCCACTGGCATAACCGGTCCACTGCACGTGTGTGAGGGTCACAAGTGCAAGGTGCAGGAGAGTGTGTGTGAATGTGAAGGGGGACGAGTGTGTGTTCCTATCTGCCTGCAGGCGTGTAAAGCTGCAGTAAAGGCAGATCACAGCTCCACCAGAGGGCCTGCTGAGGGAGTCACAGATGTGCGCTTGGAGGGGGCCTGACGCAGAGGCCCCATCGGTGCTGGCAGCCACGCTCCAAGCTCTGGGGTCAGCGTCAGCACAGCTCACTGGCGCGACGACAAGCGGCTTGTGGGTCCCTGTGCCCGTGTCACCAGGCGCAGAACATGGCTCCGCTTGGTCCTCACAGCCGCCCAGTGTCGGGGTGGTCTGAGCACGAGTCAGTCTATCATGGGACCTTTTCTTTTTGTCACTAGTGAAAAGTTACAGAATGTTGATGCCGTTAGGGACCACAGGGCTCTGCGGGTAATGTGGTTGTTTTCAGACAAGGAGACAGCCTTCCAGCCGAAGGTTAACCCCAAGGTTATGTCGCTTCAGTCATGTCTGTCCCTTTGTGACCCTATGGACTGTAGCCCACCAGGCTCCTCTGTCCATGGGATTCTCCAGGCAAGAATACTAGAGTGGGTTGCCATTTCCTCCTCCAGGGCATCTTCCTGACCCAGGGATCGAACCTGCATCTCTTAGGTCTCCTGCATCTCTTTACCACTAGTGCCACCTGGGATCCCAAATAGTTTGTCCAAGGCCCAGCAATTAGTCTGCAGTCAAGTTGCTGTTGGAATTCAGATCAGATTTTCATCTGCTCCTGTATCATTTTTATTACATGTTTTTTTTTTAGCCTTAGAAATTATGGGAGGGAAGAAGGTAATTAGCCATTTAGACTCTAAAGAAACAGGCAGGCTCTTCAGAGAAAATATCCTAGCTGAGGTCATGAGGGATAGTCTTGGCCTCCCATCCAGTCTGTGCCCCCGCAGTGAGCTGTCCCACGTCAGACCTCATGTCAGTGCAGGGGCTCAGGGCAGCGGTCTTGGATGGGCTGTGAGGCTGCAGGTGCTTTGGATAAATGGGAGATGACAGTCCAAGGGTGAGACCAGGGGAGGAGGTGTCAGCCCTATTGCATCCCAGACCAAGTGACCCAGGGCAGGTCTGAGCCCCCTTTGCTGTGGAAGCTCCCTCAGTGGGAGGCCGATGAGCTGGTATTCGCCCTGTGCTGTCTTCCGTGTGGCAGCCCGCACTCTGCCCACCAGCTGATTGGAGCTTAGGCTGATGCCTCGGAGGGAGTAGTATCAGCAAAGGACTGGACATCCCCAAGTGGTTCCTGAGCCGTGAGAGAAGCCCTTATGCCGTGTAGACCTAAGGTGTCTTACTGCATTTTAATTCTTGAGAACTGATCACCTGGATGAGAATTAGAAAGCCCCGTGGGGGCAGGGATTTCTGTCTGACCCTCCCCCCCAGGACCCCGCTCCCCAACTCCACCTGGTCATGGGGTGTCCTTTTGGCGCCATCCTGAGTGACAGTCAGGCTTCCCTGGTGGCTCAGACGGTAAAGCGTCTGTCTGCAATGCAGGAGACCTGGGTTTGATCCCTGGGTCGGAAGGATCCCCTGGAGAAGGAAATGGCGACCCACTCCAGTACTCTTGCCTGGAAGATCCCATGGATGGAGGAGCCTGGTAGGCTACAGTCCATGGGGTCGCAAAGAGTCGGACACGACCGAGCGACTTCACTTTCCCTTTGAGTGACAGTCTGCTTGTGTTCACAGAGGAGCATATGTACATGAAGATCAACAAGTTCCTGCTGTCCCACGAGTACCTGAACATGAGCAAAGTTCCAGGCTTCTACCAGTTCTTCTACAGCTCGGACTTCGAGGTAGCGCCCTGCCCTGAGGTCCACGGGGCCCCCAGTCTCCTAAGTGGGATGCTCAGCCACCGCGCCAACTCGTCCCTGCAAAGACTTGTTGGCTACAGAGCATATAGGCTGGGGTGGAGGGTGGGGGGCAGGCGGGCCTGCCTGTGAAAACGCTTTCCAGTCCATACCGTGATTCTCGGGTGACTTCTCAGACCTCACAGACTCCAGAGACCTTGAGTCACGGCCTCCTCACGGTTATTTTCTGGGTGAATCACAGGATTGATTATTGATGTGCTTTTATGGAACATATGAGCACAGTTGAGGTCTTCCCTGTAGCTCAAATGGTACAGAGTTCTCCTGCAATGCAGGAGACCAGGGTTCGATCCATGGGTCAGGAAGATTCCCCTGGAGAAGGGAATGGCAATCCACTCCAGTATTCTTGCCTCGAAAATCCCATGGACAGAGGACACTGGGGGGCTACAGTCTGTGGGGTCGCAAAGAGTCGGACACGACTGAGCAACTAACACTACACTGAGCACAGTTGAGCGTGTAAGTCTGACCTGGTCCTTTATTCCTGACCCAGAGAAATGGAACCAGAGAGGAGGGAGGGAGGGTTTTTAATAACAGACCCAGAAACGGAGGGTCGGGGGCTGCCATGCTGCAGTCTTCACCACCCCTTGAAAATAGTGGTGCTGGAAGAGTTTTCAGGAAAAAAAAAAAAAAAGAGCCTTCACATGTTTAACGACCGTCTCTTGTTTGCGGGACTTTACAGCAGAAGACGGAGCGGGAGTGGGTGTTGGGGCTCCTTCGCCAGGGAATGCGGGACAAGCACTGCTTCGAGCTGTGCGCCAGGCGGGGCGTCCTCCACATCGTCCTGTCCTTCTTCGGCAGCCCGCTGTGCGACGAGGCGGCCCAGGTAGGCGCCCCCAGGGCCTGAGGGCTGGGGGGGTCTTCACTCGGGGTTCCACCACCTGCAAGTCCCGCCCCGTGGACCCTCACCTGACCGCCTGCTTCAACATTAGCTTCCCGGCCCTCACCTGGGCCCAGGGCCATCTGGGAGGGAGGCGGGTGGTGAGAAACCAGGAGGCTCTGGGCAGCCGAGAGCTCAGGACTGAGGCGCTTCCAGACACGCGCAAGCCACCAGCGTGTCACGTAACACAGAGAAACTGCAGGTCATCAGACCTTGGCTGGGAAAGGAGCCGGGCTTTGAAACCTCCTGCCTCACAGCTGACAGGGAGTCTGCACGAGTTCTGTCCCTGGAGCAAGAAATCTTGTGGAGTGAGACGTTAACTAGGAAAGGCATATGGGGTTTTGATGAGTTTCTAGCCTGATCAGTGTCTGTCTCTGGCATCACCTAAAATATAGGTAAAGAGGAATGAGTCTGCATAAGTGGAATTTGAGTACGGTAGATTTCTACTTTTTATGGCATGTGAGAACTCTAAGGCACCCAGTTAGGGACTTCCGTGGTGCTCCAGTGGTTAGGACTCCGTGCTTCCACTGCAGTGGGCACAGGTTCAATCCCTGGTTGAGGAACTAAGATTCCCATATGCTGTGTGGTTTGCCAAAAAAAAGTATGTGTGTGTGTGGGGGGGGGGAGCACCCCGTTAACAGTTCCAGCGGCAGTCGCATCTCTCTGTCCTCTCCACGTGGTAAAACGGAAGCGATGAAATGAGCCGCCAGCAGTTCATGGCTGGACTGGCAATGAGTCTTCACTGTCCCACTCAGGCTGCCAGGATGCGGGGCCGTGTGGTTTGCATGCCACGTCTCCCCTTGTGATGGATTAGCGGGTGGGTGTCCCTGGGCTGACACTCTTCCTGTGGCCATCTGTGTCTTCTGGCTGTTACGGTGGGGTGGGTGGTCCCCCACGGCCACCATTCCCGCACACCTGGCAGATGTCACGTGCAGCGACCGCCTGTGGAGTGGGGACACATCGTTCTGCTTTTAAGGCCTTCCCTGGTTCAGGTAACTCAGGTTATTCCCATGGAAGACCAATGACTTTTTGCTTGGTGTTGACAGAACTGGATTCTGGAGATTCTGCAGAATGCCGCCCGGAATGCCAGGTCTGCCTATGAGATGCTGCGGGACTACAGCCTCCTGACGTGGGTCCTAAACATCCTGGAAAGCAAGTAAGCACCTTATGTCCTGGGAAGAGGGGTTGGGCAGGGGTAGGGGGGAGGAGCGCATGCGCACTGGGCATGGGGCTGGGGGGAGGGCGCACATGCGTGCTGGGCGTTGGGGAGAGCACGCGTGCTTGCTGGGTGTGGGCGTGGGGAAGCGCATGCGCACTGGACATCCGGGCGAGGAGGGAGCACGTGCATGCATGGTGGGCGTGGGGTGGGGTGGCGTGGGGCATGGGGCTGCGTGTTATCTGGGCATGGGTGGGTATAGGCAGAACGCATGCATGCATGCTGGGCATCAGGCAGAGGGGCGTGGGATGAGACCATGAGATCATGGCAGCTCCTGCAGCTCCAGTGTCCGCTGGGAGATTCCAGGAGAATCCGCGTTCCCCAAAACAGCGTCCTCTACACCACCTTTCTGTCTCTCCTGCGTGGCCCAGGCTGCTCTCTGGGAGTGGGGTTCTCTCCGAAGTTTCGAGGCCGCTGCCCTCCCTGAGGCAGAAATGGGGAGCCTTGGGTTTCGGGAGCGATCGCTCATGCAGTGATGTGGGTTCCGCACTCCACTCCCACCCAGGGTCGAGGTGCCCTGCTAAGGGTCGTACCGGAGCCGCATCAAGGGCTGGCGTGGCTATCTTGTCTTGTGACGGGGGCTGCTGTCACTAGGTAGCTCAAATGACACGGATTTGTTTTCTCACCTCCGAGGGCCGACGTGGTCGGCCTTGGTGAGAGCCCTCTTCCCGGTGTCCGCACTGCCAGGTGTCCGCACTGCCAACTGTGTCCTGGCAGGGAGAGAGAAGGAGAGCACTCTGGTCTCTTCCGCTTCTTGACAGACAGTGACAGTGAAAGTCGCTGAGTCGTGTCCGACTCTTTGCGACCCCATGGACTATACAATCAGTGGAATTCTCCAGGCCAGAATACTGGAGTGGGTAGCCTTTCCCTTTTCCAGAGGGTCTTCCCAACCCAGGGATAGAACTCAGGTCTCCTGCATCGCAGGCAAATTCTTTACCAGCTGAGCCACAAGCTTCTTACAGGGTGCTAATCCGGTCATGGGGCTCCATCCTCACAACCTCATCTAAACCTAATGACCTCCCAAAGGCCCCACCTCCAAATACAGTCACAGCGGTGGTTGGGGCTTCTACCTGTGAATGGTGGGGCGGGGAGGAAGGGCACACAGTTCAGTCCATAACGTGATCTGTTTTGATTCCTAACAGTCTCCTGCCTCTGAGGCTGTGTGAAAAGATGAAGACTCTTGTCTCAGCAGACAGCCCCTCAGTGGCAGGAATCTTTCCTTCAGACAACTGTCTGTGATAATAATTCTGGGAATATCCAGACTCTTTGCCCCCCTGCCTTTTTTTTCTTTCTTCTTTTGTGCATTTTTTTAAAGAATTTAAAATTTTTTCTCCTAAAGAAAGTAGTATCTTCTCTCCAAAGGCTGCACTGGCTGATTGTCTGCTCCTGGCTGTTACCTCTGTGCTTCAGAGTGGGTTGTTCTCATGGGCAGGGAGGCTCTCCCTTCTGTGCCACAGAGGCTCTGGAGTATCTCTTAGATGGGACTGGGGAGAAAGGAGGGTTGGTGAGAAAGTTTCTTTCACCAGAAAGTTTCTGGTGAGAAAGGAGGGTTGCGCCCTGGGATGGAGCTGCTTTTGTAGCAGACACCCTGTCTTGCCTTAGGTGCTATGCCCGTCCGGGACTGCAGTGGCTGAGTGAGCGCATAAAAGGGTTGGAGGCTGGGGAAGAAGCCAGCCCCTTGGGGTGGCCACCACCATCACCGTCTCCTCCCTGGTTCCCGCCCACCCCTCCAGGAGATGGGAGGAGAGGGTGTGACAGAGAGCTGACTCTCCCCATATTTGGCGTCAGGTTTCTGGAGACCGAGCTGCTTTCCAACCTCATCTCCCTGCTGCACACACTGTGGGTGACCACGCTGGGCAACAGAGAAGTGGAGGCCGGGGCACAGCCTCCCTGCAAGCCTGGGTCCCAGGAGCCCCCGAAGCTGCTGGCCCTGCACCTGGTGGACGAGTTCCTCTACATTCTCCTTGTGCTCACGAAGCACCTGAGGTGAGCCCCTCCCCTGGGTCCCGGCTCCACAGGTGGGCTCTGGGCCAGGCCTGTGGTCCTTGTGCTGACCTCAGGACACCATTTCCGCTGCTCCTCTTTAACAGTTAGACTTCCGAGGTTCCTTTCCAGACCAGGAGAACTTAACACACTCAGAAAACCTGCAGCCTCTCACGCCAGATCATTTTTAGCAGACAAACCATCTACTTGGATATTTGGATTCAAACACTCAAAATGATGTTTTGTAGAAAGAACATGTTTTCCGTGATTTTAAACCTAAGAAAGTTAAGCTGTTCCCAGACTCACCTCCACCTGTATTAGCCTGCACAGGCTCCCTTTCAGCCATGAATTTCCTGGAAAATTTCATTGTTTTCCCCTTGGAATTACACACTTGGTTTCCTCAGGAGAACTCAGCGCTTGTCAGATTCTACTGTGTTAGAGAAAATACACCATGTCTTCATACTTCTGATGTGGGAACAGAGGTGTGCTGATTGGAACTAGACAATGGATAGCAAATGGATTGTCATCTCAGAGTGAAAACCTTGATAAAGAATAGGGCATTTCATTTTCTGTTGTTCTGAAATCAGCTATTGAATCCACGCTTGGTAGCCATGTTTCTTATTTTCAGTTCAGTTCAGTCCCTCAGTCGTGTCCAACTCTTTGTGACCGCATGGACTGCAGCACGCCAGGCTTCCCTCTCCCATCATCAACTCCCAGAGTTTACTCAAACTCATATCTGTTGAGTCAGTGATGCCACCCAACCATCTTATCCTCTGTCATCCCCTTCTCCTGCCTTCAGTTTTTCACAGCATCAGGGTCTTTATTTTACAGTTGTCCAAAGACGCATGGCAGCCTACTCCAGCATTCTTGCCTGGGAAATTCCATGGACACAGGAGCCGGGCAGGCTACAGTCCTTGGGGGTCACAAAGAATCGGACACGACCTTGCAACCAAACCACCACCAAAGACACATTGGTCTCTGAAAACTGGTTGTAATTCAGAATAACAACTGTATCAATAAATGTGAAAACGGTTAGAGCAGACAGTTTGGAATTTTAAATTCCTTAGAACTTGGAGGAATATATATCCTTCCACTGCCCTCCGTTTGGTTTGGCCATGAGTGTTGCTATCCCAGAGCTTTTCTTGGCCTTTAGTTCCTGAATTGGAGAGGATCCAGTGGTCCTGGAGTTGTTAGCAGGGCAGCTGGCACCCTGACCCTCTCCCAGTTTCCAGAGAACTTTCTGTGCCTCCAGGGTGGAGGTCGGACCCTGGTCCCATGTCCTCCTCCCCTGGGGAGGTGCTGGGCTCCATGCCCTGGTCTGTTGGAAAGGGCTGCCCGAGCTGTGGGTGGGCCGTCGGCACCTCAAGTCTGTGGCTTGTCTGCTGCCCGGCCACCGAGGTCCTGGGCTGCAGGCAACAAGGCGGCCTCGCCCAGCCTGGGATTGTGGACTCCCCCCACAGGCCCACCTTGGCCTCCGCCCAGCTGACCGGCTTCTTCGGGGCACTTGACTCGGTCCTGAGGTACCGGGCCACCGTGCTGCAGGCCTTCAAGGACATGAACCGTCTGACCATGAACGCCACGGTGCTGTCCACCCGGGATGTCCTTGTGCTCCTGCACAAGTGGAGCCTCATCGAGAGAGACGTCCGGCTCCAGGAGGACCTGAGGGCCGCCACAGAAAAGTGCCAAGTCCGGGAGCTGCTGAGTGAGTGTCCGCTGCGTGGTTCTGTCTCATCTCTCACTCCCCAGGCATGCTTGCTGCCCTCCCCACCCCCCCAGAGCAGCTGGCGTCTCCCCTCCACCTCTGAGCAGCATGTCCACAGCTGCCAAGGCTTAGAGACAGGGTCTGTGTGTCTTCATAGCACTCAAGGGAGATGGGGCCCCAGCTCCCGCTCCCCTGTGCTCAGCTGTTACAATAGCAGTGATGACGGTCACAGGGAAACACTGACCCTGCCCGAGCTCCAGGCTGGGTGCGTCCTATGGGAACCCAGCTCTGAGCTGTGCCCTCCCCTGCGTGGATGCCCCACCCTCTGCATCTCTGTGGGGACGGGGAAGGGGGGAACAGCAGTCTGATGCCTTTTCTCTTTTTCTCTGTGTGTGCGGGTAACAGAGATGCTCAAGGAGAAGAACAAGCCCAGCGCGCCAGCCCGAGCCAAAGGCATGCGGGCCCGGAAGCGGAGACCTGGCGAGGCGGAGGAGGCGGCCGACCCCGAGCTGCCGGCGTCCGCCCTGGAGGCGTGCAGCGGCCTCCTGAGGTCCATCCTGACCCACTGGGCACCCGAGTTCCCCAGCGCTGACCCGGAGCGCGAAGACCCGGGCCCCGTGGGTGCCGTCGCCTCCCTGGTAGCCGGCTGGGTGCTGCGCTCCGCAGCCAGGAGTACCCTTGGCCGGGCGGACGCGGCGGGCCTCCTGGGCTGGCTCAAGAGCCACGTCCTGCCACAGCCGGCGGTGGTGGCTGAGCTTCTCCGCGATGGCACCGTGACGAGCAGCCTGTTCCGCCTGTACAGCCGGTTCTGCGGTGCTGCGGAGCCGGCGGGATCAGAGGACCGCTTGGCCGGCCTCTTCAACGCCGTCCTGCTGCGCCTGGTGGCGGCCCGGGGCACCGCGGGGATCCCCCTCCAGCCGGTGCTCGAGACCGTCCACCTCTGCTCCCTGGACGCCGAGGAGGATGCGGACACACGAGGTAACGTGGGGGGCTGGGCTCGGAGACTGCAGACTGCGC
>NW_011495041.1:2501991-2506271 GCF_000754665.1 Bison bison bison
TATCTCACACAGAGAATTAGGTTGCACCTCGTGGTCACAAGCACACACACTTGCACATACAGGCACCCAAGTCATAGTTCATATGCGCGGCATTTAGTGGGTGCTTGATAAAGGTGTGGGGGCTTCCCCAGTGGTGTTAGCAGTGAAGAACCTGCCTGCCAGTGCAGGAGACGTGAGAGATGCAGGTTCGATCCCTGAGTGGGGAACATCCCCCGGAGGTGGGCAGGGCAACCCACCCCAGCATTCTCGCCTGGGGAATCCCCACAGACAGAGGAGCCCAGGAGGTGACAGTCCATGGGGTTGCAGAGTCAGACACGACTGAGCAACCTAGCACACGATACAGGTGTGCCTGTGTGGATGAGGCACCGGCAAAGACCGTAGGAGGATAGCAGGGAGGCTGTGGGCATGTACAGGGGGCTCCTCCGCTGTCAGGAGGGTTGGCCCTTCAGGGAGGGCTGGAGGGGGCCGGAGACTGGGCGGGGCCACAGCCCGGCAGGTGAGCTCACCTGGTCGCAGGGAGCCCTGCTGTCTCCCCTGGCCTGCAAACCTTCTTGTCTGTGCCTGTGGCCCAAGGGCCACCCCTGCCAAACTTCAGTTGTGGTTCTTGGCCTGGGTGGGTCAGCACCAAGGAAGAGGCTTACATTCAACACACAGTCATCACGTGAGAAAAGAGATTTTAAAACGAACAGGAAAGGTGAACCCAGCGGTTGAGTACAGGCAGGACTAACGTATCCACACGCTCACCGCAGGTTGCCACCTGGGGCCGAGCGAGCCCCGGGTCACCGTGCGTGGGGTGGGCGGCTCCTTCCCAGCTGACCGGCTTGCGTCCTAACGGTCTCGTTGTCCCTTCCTCAGCCGCCGCCGCGTTCCTGGTATCTCTGTACATTAAGGACATCTGGCTGGGGGCCCAGCGGCCAGACACCCTCCTGAGCCACGTCCGGATGGTCCTCGACATCGCGGAGGACTCGGGAGGGGGCAACGAGGAGGCCATCGTCCGGCTCTGTAGGGACATCGCGGCCACGGTCCCTGACATCTGACTCCTGCGGCTGGCACCTCCGGCTCCAGGTTTCAGGAGTCGGGTTGAGTCGGGGGTTTCCATGGAAAGCCTGTGAGACGCAGGCTGTGCGTGTCGACCTGCTGTTCTGACGGGAAATGTTGGCTTCTCTAGGTGACTGATACAAAAGAAGCTCAAGGGACCGTGTATGCAGAGAGGTCAGGGTTACAGTGGGCCTGGGTGGCCCTGGGCCCACGAGCCCTGGTCAGGGAAGACCCTTCCTCTGAGGTGCTTGTTGTTCCTCAGAGAAATACCTCAAACTGAGGTAACGCTAAAGTTGAAATGTCTAAAAGTATACGAGACACAGTTGCATGAAGAGAGATGTTTCAAGTTTCCTCTTCATAAGAAGTCACAGCAAAGCTTTGTGTAACTTTTTGAATAAATAAACCTTTCCAGTATTGTGTTAAAGGTATTTTACTAAATAAAAGGATGTTGTACTAAATTCTTAAAGTATAAAACTATTTTGTCTTCTGCTTGGAAAAGACTGCTTTATATTTTTAAAAATTCCATTTGAAAGCAAGGACTTTGAATTTTATAACTTGTTAATAAATGTCTATTTTTGTTAGATTTGGTGTTTCGTTTTTATTGACTGAAGCACAGACTATTTTTGTTCTACAGAAACCTGTATTTTAGAAGTCAGGATTTGACTTTTAAGATTCCTGTATAAATTGATATTGTAGCTGACAAACATTGAATATGAAATTTCATGCATTTCATGCCAGGTAAAACTCGGTGCTGTTCATTTGAAGCTCTGCACGTACCATTGTGCCACGTCGGCACACAGCATTCCCGGTCTGTCACTGGGGAGGTGGCTGTTTATTTACCCTAACGGCATTTATCACCTGGAGAAGGTCATGGCAACCCACTCCAGTATTCTTGCCTGGAGAATCACCACGGACAGAGGAGCCCGGTGGGCTACAGTCTATGGGGTGCACAGTCGGACACAACTGAGCAACTAACCACATGACGTTTATAGCCCTGGGAATGGCTTGGTTCCAGCTTAAGCCTTTATACCTTTGTTTCCCTCCAGTGTTGTTTAGACTCTTTGGTGTTTTTTTTTTAATATATAATGACTTAAGGTTCTTACCTAACAGAAGCAGCTGATATTAAGAAGAGGTGGCAAGAATACACAGAAGAACTGTACAAAAAAGATCTTCACAACCCAGATAATCATGATGGTGTGATCACTCTCCTAGAGCCAGACATCCTGGAATGTGAAGTCAAGTGGGCCTTAGCATCACTACAAACAAAGCTAATGGAGGTGATGGAATCCCAGTTGAGCTATTTCAAATCCTGAAAGATAATGCTGTGAAAGTTGCTGCACTCAATATGCCACCAAATTTGGAAAACTCAGCAGTGGCCACGGGACTGGAAAAGGTCAATTTTCATTCCAAACCCAAAGAAAGGCAATGCCAAAGAATGCTCAAACTACCACACAATTGCACTCATCTCACATGCTAGTAAAGTAATTCTCAAAATTCTCCAAGCCAAGCTTCAGCAGTATGTGAACCATGAACTTCCAGATATTCAAGCTGGTTTTAGGAAAGGCAGAGGAACCAGAGATCAAATTGCCAACATCCGCTGGATCATCAAAAAAGCAAGAGAGTTCCAGAAAAACGTCTATTTCTGCTTTATTGACTATGCCAAAGCCTTTGACTGTGTGGATCACAATAAACTGTGGAAAATTTTGAAAGGGGGGAACACCAGACCACCTGACCTGCCTCTTGACAAACCTGTATGCAGGTCAGGAAGCAACAGTTAGAACTGGACATGGAACAACAGACTGGTTCCAAATAGGAAAAGGAGTTCATCAAGGCTGTATATTGTTACCCTGCTCATTTAACTTATATGCAGAGTACATCATGAGAAATGCTGGGCTGGAGGAAGCACAAGCTGGAATCAAGATTGCCAGGAGAAATATCAATAACCTCAGATATGCAGATGACACCACCCTTATGGCAGAAGGTGAAGAAGAACTAAAGAGCCTCTTGATGAAAGTGAAAGAGCAGAGTGAAAAAGTTGGCTTAAACTCAACATTCAGAAAAACTAAGATCATGGCATCCGATCCCATCACTTCATGGGAAATCGATGGGGAAACAGTAGAAACAGTGGCTGACTTTATTTTTCTTGCCTCCAAAATCACTGTAGATGGTGACTGCAGCCATGAAATTAGAAGACATTTACTCCTTGGAAGGAAAGTTATGACCAACCTAGACAGCATATTGAAAAGCAGAGAGACATTACTTTGTCAACAAAGGTCTGTCTAGTCAAGGCTATGGTTTTTCAAGTGGTCATGTATGGATGTGAGATTTGGACTATAAAGAAAAAGCTGAGCGCCGAAGAATTGATACTTTTGAACTGTGGTATTGGAGAAGACTCTTGACAGTCCCTTGAACAGCAAGGAGATCCAACCAGTCCATCCTAAAGGAAGTCAGTCCTGGGTGTTCATTGGAAGGACTAATGTTGAAGCTGAAACTCCAATACTTTGGCCACCTGATGGGAAGAGCTGACTCATTGGGAAAGACCCTGATGCTGGGAGGGATTGAGGGCAGGAGGAGAAGGGGACGACAGAGGATGAGATGGTTGGATGGCATCACCGACTCAATGGACATGGGTTTGGCTGGACTCCAGGAGTTGGTGATGGACAGGGAGGCCTGGTGTGCTTCTGTTCATGGGGTCGCAAAGAGTCAGACACGACTGAGCAACTGAACTGACTGACTGACTGAAGGTTCTTACCGAGACAGGAGTAATGCTCTGTGCATTTATCCCCTTCCTACAAGTTGGGCTGATCATCTAGAAGGCAAGGAGTGTTCACTTCTCCTGTTCCTTCCCCTACAAAATGCCCACAGTGGTGTTCTTAGGATATTCTGAAGCCAGAACGCTATGTTTAGATTCAAGTTGGAAAGGCCATGTGGTCCTTTCTCCCTCTGTGTATCTCTGGAGCCCATCATTGTCCCTTCCCCCATCTTCCCTTCTAACCCACTGCCCCTGGGTCTGGCTGGCCAAGCCTGGCCCTAACCTGGCAGAAATATTTTTTAGTCACATGAGATGGGGTGGGGTGAGGTTTGTGGACTTCATGGTGTGATGCTGGCTCCAGACGATTTACCCGGAGGAAGCTCAGGCCCTAGAGAAGTAGGTCCTTCGGGGGTCTCAGGTCACATGAAGTTACACCCAGCACGGGACCCTCCTGCCAGTTGGGCTCAGGCCCTGCCTGCTGGACCCGGCT
>NW_011495041.1:2506379-2508905 GCF_000754665.1 Bison bison bison
GGACCCGGCTGCATGGAAGGTGTGGCTTGGGTCCCTTGACCACAGTCAGCGAGCCTGGCTGGGCAGGCGCTGTGGAGGGGTGGAGGGGAACCTGGCAGGCCCTTCACGGGTGCCCTAAAAAAGGTACAGATCAGCCATGTGAACTGAGAGTCATTTATAAAAAGAATATTGCAGAAGTAGTAGCTGAAACTAAAAGGTGACATAGTAAAGATTAGTAAATATATTTTCATCTTCATTCATATGTATTTTATTTTTCTGTCCTCAACGCAAGCATAAGCAGTGAGTGCACTAAATAAAAAGGAGCAGTATTTGTGCCTATTTCCCTCGGTTGGCTGGGCCTGGCTGCCAGCCCAGGATAAATGCATACACATGCCCTCTGGTGGAGTCATTCTTGACCCACTTGCCCATCTTGCTACGTAAACAGGCTTTCAGAGGGCACCTGGGTTTGGGGTGTTGGTGCTCCCATCGAGAGGTTCTGTCTGCAGGGGAGGCTCACTGGGCGTGTTGCTGACGTCAGCTGGTGCCCTGTGGGTCCCCACCAAGGGCTAGTTCCCAGAGGAGAGCAGGATGGTCCCTGGGGCGCTGAGGTTGAGGGGCTCTCTCGTTGTAGCCGCTGGACAGCCGGGATGCTCCGGCATCTGGTTCCTCGACTGAGCTCGGTGGGGCCCTGGGGTGCCGGGTTGCCTCCAGATGCAGAGCGGGAGGTTGAGGCCAAGATTCCAGGAACATGTTGGGGGCTGCTGAGTGGCGTTCCTGTGGACAGAGCAGATGGGAGAAGACGTCCAAGCTGCCAAAGGAAGGGTCCTTCCTGGGGACTTCCTGCCTGGCCAAAGCCTAAGGAGGAGGTTCTCCCCAGGCCAGAGCCCCTCTGCCAGGGGAGCAGGCCCGGGGGTGGGGTGGGGGTCAGCTTGGCTCACTGAGGTTACGTCGGTGGAGAAATAGAAGAGAGAAGTGCTCAATGGTAACCTTGACCTTGGGACTTTCCCTCCGACCTGGTGTGTCCATTCACAGCTGGGAGGCAGGGAGATGGAGGGGGATCTGGTTGATCTTCCGTCCACCCATGTGGTTGAGTGCAGCTCGTCTTGTGTCTCAGCCAGAGACACGTTCTCCCTGGATGGACCCTCCTGCCCTTGAGGTGCCGTGGCAGTGGGCAGTCCGCCTGCCTTCGGTTCCATCAGTGAAATGGGATGACAGTAACAACTGCCTCGTGGCATCAGGGTGAGAGGAGACCATGAATTGATAGGTGTCTAAGCTAGAGAACTGGGCCACATGTGGTTACAACTGTAACGTGAATGAAGAGGGTCAGGAAGGGACGCGCAGGGAAGCACTGCCACCTTCCAGAGGGCCTCAGACGACACTAGCATGATCTTTTTTGTTAAATATTTTTTGTTTTGTTTCAGCATGGGAAGAATGCCTCTTTGGGAAGCAACTCACTATTCTCTTTCTCAAATCTAACTTAGGACCCCTTGGCCCTCCCCGAGTGAAGGAGGAAACAGAACAGGCTCTATCTTGAAAGCAGGACTCCCGTCGTGGGCCTGACTGTGGACTTTGAGCTATATGCTCAGTATCTATGGGAAACCAGGCCCCTGGAAGGAAGAGCCCCAGGGCTCTCCATCGCCTAAAAGAATACCCTAATTATCTGTGTAACTGAATAGAATCATACATTCTATTATGCTTATTGGGGTATGACCACAGGCCTATTGATAATTGTCCACTGTTAACTACCTAGGCTTAAAGCATATGAATCACAGGTTAACTTTGATTGTATCTTTCTTTTCCTTTGTTCAGTCTAGTTTCAGGGAATTTGGGGAAGTGGGTTTGGGCACGTACACTTAAGGTATATAAGGTTTTCACAAAAACTGATCGGGCTCCTTGGCTAAGAGGAGACTCTGCCTTGGGCCCGTGGGTATAATAAACTGCACTCCACTATCTGCATTGTCCTTCTGAGTGAGTTTTTTTCTGGGAATGCAGGGCTACAACAGGGAGCATTCCTTGTCTGTCACGAAGTCCCTGGAGAGTGTTTTGTTTAGCAAGCCACGTGGCCGGTCAGGGGTGGGGAGCGGGAAACAGTAGCTCAGGAGATGGGAGAGACCCCCACGTGCCCACTGGACCTTGGAACCTTCTGCTGGGACAGGAGCTGGCGGTCCTTAGCACAGGGCTGGCTCCAGGTCACCTCAGAAGAGTAGAAGACAGAGGCAATTTCTTCAGCTGGTTTGTCAAGATGTCTCTTGAGGGTGAGGACCTGCTTAGCTTCAGTGTAAGCTCTGAAAGCTGAAGGACTAGGTCTCCTCGCTGCTCCAGACCTGGTCCCCACCTCCCACGCCTCCCACTTGCGACCGAGGGGCCCTGAAAGACCTGGTGGGTGAGACACTGTGGCTGGGCGGGTGGCGGAGGGGCTAGAAGAAATAGAGCCCCCCCACCCCCACCGAGGCAAGCCTATGCATCTTCAGAGCCTCAGGAGTCTGGCCGTGAGCCCCCACCCCACCCCCAGGCACAGGGGCTGCCCTCTGGTTCCCTCAGAGGCTT
>NW_011495041.1:2509005-2521142 GCF_000754665.1 Bison bison bison
CTCCCTCTCAGAACAGCTCTGCTCACCTGTCCCTGCCCCCAGCTTCCTGTGCCGACTCGTGGTTCCCACTCCCCACGACTTGGTCCAGAATAGGGGCCCAGCCCTCCGCCCCCACCCCCGCCCCCCAGGTCTTCCTCTGGACACGCCAGTGCCTCCTGAGCCCAGCTATTGTCCTGCCAGGCCACACATTTCCAAGGGCAATGGCTAGCCCTCAGTCACCCTCTCTGGGTTAGTTGCCCATCCCTGGTCCCATCAGCTATGGCAGGGAGACCGGTGGTATAGAGCCCCTTGGAAGCATCATTCTTAGGACAGCGGTGGCTGTCTTGGGTGGATTAAGCCAGAGGAAAATTGAGTGTGGGAGGCCAACTGCATGAACACAGGAGAGTGAACGTCTAATGAGCTCAGCTCTAATTACTGCTTGGAACGCGTGGGTTGCCTCCAGTTGAACCACAGAGATACACAGTAGGCATCTGACAACAGAAGGTGGCCGTAGATGAGGGTCTTCGCTTTCCTGGTGAACTGGTGACCTGATTGGCACAGGGTCACCTTGGCTTCATTATCTGCAGCAGCTTAATGGAGGTATGTTCTATACATAACGAAGCTAAAATGTAAAATCCAGCCATCTTTAGTATGTTCCCTGAGCAGTGAGACCATTACCACGATCGTTGAAAGAAACCCCCTACCCCTGAGCAGTCACCTTCCTTTGCTTCTCCCCAGCCCTGGGCAACCACTAAATCTTCTGTCTATGAGTTTGTCTCTTCTGCCACATTTCACATCAACGGAGTCACACAGTGTGTGGCCTTTTGTGTCTGGCTTCCTTCACGTAGCACAATGTTTCTGAGGTTCATCCAGGTAGCACGAATCAAAAGGCTTTATTCCTTTTCATGGCCAAAGGTATTCTGCCTTGGACATAGTGGCCCCCTGTTTAGCCACACACCCCCGTCCTTACCTTGTCTGTGGAGAGCCTGACCAGGACATGTAGAGAAGGATGAGGAAGAGAAAAACCACAAAAGCTGCCAGGCTCACCCAGAAGGCGATGACGATCGAATCTGTGGGTGGGGACATACACGTCGACGTCAGTGTGAGCTCACGTGCCCCACGGTCCCCACGTGCTGCGGAACTGGGGCTCTGGGAGAGACCCTTCTCAGTAAGTGGCCAGTGAGAAGATTTTCCCATCAATAACCACCTTGAGGGACTTCCCTGGTGGTCCAGTGGTTAAGAATCTGCATTCCAGTGCACCGTGTACATCCCTGTGTGCTGAGTCGCTTCAGTCGTGTCTGACTCTGTGTGACCCCATAGACTGTGGCCCTTCTGGCTCCTCTGTCTGTGGGGATTCTCCAGGCAAGGATGCTGGAGTGGGGTGCCATGCCCTCCTCCAGGGGATCTTCCCAACCCAGAGATCGAACCTGTGTTTCATACGTCTCCTGCCTTGGCGGGCAGTTCTTTACCACTAGCCACACCCAATGCAGGGTATATGGGTACAATCCCTGGGCAGGGAACTAAGATCCCACGTGCCACAAGGCAGCCAAGCCTGCTCCAGAAGTAGAGAGCGTTGCGCCACAGCGAAGACCCAGCACAGCCAAAATAATAATAACAATTAAATAATACTGATAACCTTGGGAAAGAAAGAGGCAGCAGGGACTTGGCTTTTTTCCCAGAGAGACTAGTCACTGGGTCAGTTTAGGGTGATGACTGAGGGGAAAACAGTAAATGAAACTGGGTTCCCACGCCACCACCACCACCCCCGACCCCGGACTTGATTTTTTTGGCTGCTTTTGTTGCTCAGAGTGGGTTTTCCCCTCTTCCTTCCTCCCAGGAAGGAGAAGAAAGTGCTGTAAGCAATTTCATGTGGCATGACAGCCTCCTCTCTCCTGTGAGGACTGCAGCCCCTACCAAGAGCCTTCTGCGATCAGCTCAGTTGGGGACCGCTTCAAAGACCCCAAGATCAGAGACTTAGAAAAATGATATGCACCAGAAAATGCTCCTAACCTGCTCCAGGGAGGGCCAGGCTGTGGAGATGTCACCCAAGGCTGCCAGGCCAGGCTGCGGGAGGTGAAAAGACATGGTCCCTCTCTTTTTGGGGCACAGGGCCAGCTGGGGAGCTGTGGCGGGAGGAAAAAGCACCATTGCAGCCACCACTCTGGCTGTATCAGTGGCTGGAGGGGAAAACACGCGGGGAAATCAGGAAAGATGCTCAGCCTCTTCGGGGCCCTGGTAGAACCTGGTGGAACCTGGCCGTTTGGAGGTACCTTTATCCAGGGCTCTGGGTCAAAACATTCAGCAAGTTGCTAGGGAACTGTAGGAATGTGTTTGTTTCTCTTGTTTGTTTCTATGGCTCTGAGCACAGAGTTATTGTTTTAGTAGCTAAGTCGCGTCCAACTCTGTGTGACCCCATGGACTGTAACCCACCAGGATCCTCTGTCCATGGGCCTTCTCCAGAGGATCTTCCTGACCCAGGGATCAAGCCCACATCTGCATTGTGGGCAGATTCTTTACCACTGAGCCACCAGGGAAGCATACTGGGTTCATAATTAGTATCTGCAAGTATCTTATCCCAGACACACTCTTGCCCCCAGGACAAGATGCCCCAGACTGAGATATGCTAGGCACCTACGTGTATGACCCAAGAAAGCCACTGAAGGACGGTAATCAACAGGCATGTAGTAAGCGCTTATGCAAGTCAGGCTTTGCGGGGGGCTGTTAAGGATCCCAAGGAGGCCAACCTTGCCCACCAGAAATCGCTGACCCCCTTTAGGGTTCTGCATCTGTCCACCAGCATCCTCCTCGACACTCCTGCTACAACCACCAGCACTAGTCCTGCCCTGCCTCCTGTTCAAACAAACAAGATTTCCGTGATGTATTCAGGTTAAAAAGTGCTAATAAATAGATAAATAAATGAACAAATAACTAACTGAATGGATAAATGATTAGAGATGTATGGGGTAAATAGTAGTCATTGAGTAAAATTGTTGCCTCTGCCTCTATGACCCAAGACAGCTAGAGGGAGAAACTAAAATCTTATGAGTTGATTTTAAATCCTAAAAGTGTCAAAAACAGGTAACAAGGAAAAGATGCAGTATTGGCAAAAGGCCTCATGGACGCCACCACCTTGAAATGTATCAGCAAGTTGGCACTCACACTGCAGAGAGGCAAGGACAGCAGAGCCCCTCAGGCTGACTTACACCCTCTCTGCTTTCTGTCCCTGATCTGAGAAATGGCTGGCCTGCCCTGCAGCATCACACTGTTAAAGGGGATGTACGGGCTCCTGGGAAACAGGAAATGAGGTTGCTGCTGTCTGTACTAAGCTTTTTTTTTAATTTTTAAAAATCCACGATCTGGGATAAGAAATCTACAAAATGAGCCTGGAACATCTTGTCTTCCAGAAAGCAAAAAAGCTATAAAAACCCAAACAAAGCAAGCTCCTAACATAGCCAAATGTGTTAGTTTCAGGTGTACAGCAAAGTGAGTCATCGCGCTCTCTCTCTCTCTCTCTCTCTCTCTCTCTCTCTCTATATATACACTTATATACATACATACATATACACATGGCTTCCCTGGTGGCTCAGCTGGTGAAGAATCCACCTGCAATGCAGGAGACCTGGGTTCAGTCCCTGGGTTGGGAAGATCTCCTGGAAAAGGGAACGGCTATACACTCCAGTATTCTTGTCTGGAGAATTCCAAGGACAGAGGAGCCTGGCGGGCTACAGTCCATGGTGTCGCAAAGAGTCAGACACGATATACACTGTTTCTTAAATTCTTTTCCTATATAGGCCATTACAGAGTATTGAGTAGATTTCCCTGTGCTGTATACAGTAGGTCTTTATTAGTTTTCCATTTTATGTATAGTAGTGTGTATATGTCAATCAAAAGAAGCCTCTGACTTTCGAAGTGTTCCTTGCCTGTTCACTGTGTATTATTCCCCAGAACCTGCTTTAATTCAACTCTGTCCTAAAGAGTCACAATTTATTGTCTAACCCTCAGAGTATAAGAGTATATATGTTCTCAGAAAATTTGGTTTGGGAGTTCTAATGTTTAAGGAAGTTTCAGATTTCTGCAGACACTAATGCTCTTCTTCTTTCATTAAGAAAAAAAAAAACAATGCAGGATTTGAGATCTTTGGTACCTAGATAAGTTCCATCAGAGCCTCAAAGAAAACATCATCAGAAACTGAGCAGTTGAGATGCCCTTTCCCCTCTCCCAGGCTCACTCTGTCTGTCCTAGCCCTTGGTCATTATCTCCAGATGCTGAGCAGGAAATGAGATGATACCTCTTCCAGAACACAGAGTCTTCCGAGAAGTGAAATTTTAATTTTGTCAGACCAAAAGAGTGAACAGCAGACACCAGCCGTTTCCTGCACGGTGTTCTCTTTCATCGTGTGCTTTTGAAAAAGGCAGCCAAGAAAATAGGGTTTTTCCCTCTTCCTCCTGAAGGGTCAGCCTAAGTGCTTGGAAAGAACATTTTGTTACAAGGACAAGAGCTGTCATTCTCCAGGGTGGGAACAGTTTAAACAACCGTTGAGTTTGTCTTTACAACAAGGAGCACCAGACTGGCTTGACAATGAAACTGGTTCAGTCATGGAAAACTCCTCTTCCCTTCCCTCTTCTCTAGAGTCCCAGGAGAAAGTTAACAGCAAGATTTTTCCCTTCCTGGGGGATAAAAATGGGGTTAAGAGCCTAGACCCTGGAGGAGGTCAATTTTGAGTTCAAATTCTGACTTGACTATTTCCAAGCTTTGTGATCTCAAGCCATCTGAGATTTTTACATCTCTAAATCTGTTTCCTCATCAGTTAAATGGGGATAATAGCGTGTGTTATATAGGCTGTTATGCAAATTAAATAACATGCATATGTAATGCCCATGGCAGGATTTCCTCATTTAATGGTTGTGAAATGATCTGTACACAGAATTAAAATCATTATTTCTGTTAAGAGTGTTTTGTGGCAAGTGATGTCGCTGCTTCCTTCAAGCTCCCTAAAACGTAAGCTATGAGTAAAGGTAATTGTTCTTGTCAATCCTTCACCTGCTTCCATAGTAATAGAACTCCTCCTGTAGCTAGGCACATGGCTGCCTGAGATAAAGACTATATTTCCCAGCCTCCCTTTCAGTTAGTATGGTCATGTGACAAGGTTCTGGCCAATGAGATGTGAATGGAGCATTTGCAGGCCGGCTTCTAGGAATCCTGCGGAGATGGCTAGATTTCTAACACATGCATCCCTTTGTATCCCCTTACTCCGTTTTGCTGCCCAGAACATGGATGTGATGGCTATAGCCAGGATTGGAACATGATGGTGAGGACACATCCCAAGGATGGCAGAGGTGTGAGCTGAAACAAAGCCAGTCCTTGAAGACTTCATGGAGCTGACCTACCACCCTGCCCTGAAAACTTTTACATGAGAGAGAAATCAGTCTGTTTTATCTGGTATTCCATTAATGTAACCAATTTTCTCCACTGAATCTGGACAAAAATCAATAAATGACTTCTTAAATGAACATACCAAAACTGACAATTCCAAATAAATGCTGACTTTCAAAATAATCATCCTCTCTCTACTGTGGTGGTGGTGGTGGTGGTTTGGTTGCTAAGTCATGTCAGACTCTTCAGACACCGCGGACTAGAGCCTGCCGGGCTCCTCTGTCCATGGAATTCTCCAGGCAAGAATACTGGAGTGGGTTGCCATTTTCTTCTCCAGGGGATCTTCTTGACCCAGGAATTGAACTCAGGTCTCCTGCATGGCAGGCAGATTCTTTACCGACTGAGCTCCGAGGGAAGCCCTCTCTACTGTAGAGTTAGGTAAATTTTCTAAAATACCTATATTGATCAAACATTTATAAATTATACTTTTGGAATTACCTTCAAGGATACACACACACACACACACACACCAATCTTGCCACTTTATGAGATCATATCCTTTTTTTTTTCTTGAGATCATATCTTATTTTCAATACCCAAATGGTACCAATCACTTAATTTCATTCACCTGATTGGTTTATGGGTGATTCTAAACTGTTTCCCAGAAGCAAATCCACCTTCCAAAGAAATACATAATGTATCACTGTGGACATTTCATAGAATGTGTCAGGGCCACCAAAGTCAGTTCCAAAGGACGAGTACCAAGCAGGTTTTGAGGAATGACGGACTCATTCAAATATGACAGCTCCACACGAGGCTAGCTTGATGGGAAATTTGTTCCAAGATCACATTCTCAATCTTTGTTTAAAAATCGCTTTCACTGCTTACATCGCACCCATGGAACTGACCATCTGCAGAAGGCTTAGACATCATAATAAAAGTTGTGGGACTTCCCTGGTGGCCCAGTGGTTAAGGATCCACCTTTCAATGCAAGGGATGTGCATTGGATCCCTGGTTGGGGAACTAAGATCCCACATACTTGCAGGGCTACTAAGCCCACCGGAACTAGAGAGCCTGGGTGCTCTAGAGCCCGTGATCCTCAACAAGAGAAGCCCAGTTGCATGCTGCGACTAAGTGCCACAATGAAGACCCAGTACAACCAGAAAAAAAAGAACAAGTTGTAACCTGACTGAAAGAGATGAATAGCATCATCGACTCAATGGACGTGAGTTTGAGCAAACTCTGGGAAATGGTGAAGGACAGGGAAACCTGGCATGCTGAAGTCCATGGGGTCGCAAAGAGTTGGACACGACTGAGTGACTGAACAGCCACAACAACTTGAACTTGATTGCTCTGACCAGGAGAGAAGATTTATAGAAATCAATCTTTACCCTAAAGTCTATTCACTGTGTTCAGAAGAAATTGGTTAGTGATTGTTCAGAAGAGATTGGTTAGTGATGTGTTTTTGTTCTTCTTCTCCCAGCTGTTGGAGAAGCAGATGAACAGACTGCCTTATTATTGAAGCTGCCAGAGGCAGTGCCTCAGCAGAAGTCAGTGTGGGCTATGACAAATTTTTTCTAACTGGTAATTAAAGGAAGAAGACATACTGACCTAAGAGGTAAATAATACCAGGTAAGGCCAGGCATTACCCAAGGGAAATCAGTCCGCCTCCACACTCCCTGCAAGGGAGCATTCAACCAGTATTTGGAGACTCATTGTATTAACATTATCTGTATTGTCAGTGTAAGATGGGAATATGAGATTGTCTTTTTTTTCTCCAGAGCTTAGCCTCTGAAAAAGGAACAGAATCAAATGTGGAATCCGTTTGTTCAGGCAGGGTCTCAGGAGACAGATTTCTATTTTCCAACTTTTTGACAGGGAGATTCTTAACATTTCCATGAAACAGAAGCCATGTCTGAAAATCACAGGGGTGACAGTCTTTGTGAAGTCCCTGTAACAGAATCACACACCAGATTTCAAGCCTTCCCTGAGGAAGGGCAACCCACAGCCTTCAACTCAGCGTTGAAGGCTCATAAAAATGTGTCTGCATCCCGAGATCTTTCCAATTATCCGTCCAACCATGATGGAATAAATTCCACCGTCTGGGCATGAACACATAAATCTTAAAATCCTTCCTGCTTGTTAGGTTAACACATGAACTTGGGTACTTTTTTCTTCTATTTTTGTCTTTTTCTCAACTTGACATAAGTCAAACCCAATCTGGCCTTCACCATGCCAACCCGCTGCCCCAGGGGACCTTCTAGTGAGGTGGTCTGAGGGAGAGCTTTGCCTCTCTGTCTCCCCCTAAAGCATTCCTGGCATCTTTCTGTCTTTCATGTGCACAGACCTGGGGTGTGACGGTTTGTGATTTGTTTGACTGGGATGGAGATCCAACCCAGAGAAACTGGCAAGGAGAGAAAGTTGCATTTGTCAGCAACGGAGGTCACCTGCCTTCTGTGGCTGACCTCTGTCCAAGCTCACCTGGACTCACACCTACCTTCCTCTACCTTCAAACCCAAGTAACAGAGTGAGAGGGTAACAGGCAGGAAGGCCAGGGGTCTCCAAAGGGAGGAAATAGCCTGCAAGTGTCAGACATTTTTATCTCTCTCAAGCGGCAGGAGGAAACAAACTAGCGATATTTTTTCCTTCTCTGTACAAATTTAAAAGGAGGTTTCTCTTAAAATACTGTGTTGCCATAAGAACACCTGGTTTCGCCTGAAGTTAACTATTCTCAAACCTAGAGATAACCAAGGCCTTTTTCTTATGGAAATGTTTGTCTTAAGCTATGCTAATGTACTATGCGTTTACGCCAGACTCTGTCTTCAAGTCGGTTCCGCCTCTTGGCTCAGAACCTACTTGACAAACCAGTATGTTATACTCAGATATTGTTCCCCTAATCTATGTAAATGAAGCTATTTGTATGGTGGTCTGCCCTTCTTCAAGATTCAAGTTAATCATTTTATGGCCCAGGTTGAACCATTTGGTGCCAAGATTATCCCAAAATGAATCTTATGGGTGAGGGGCCTCGTGCCATTCTGAGTTTTAAGACATTCCTTTCTTTCATTAACAGACTGCTAGTGACTATATACAGTCCATGGGGTCACTAAGAGTCGGACACAACTGAGCGACCTCACTTTCATTTTTCACTTTTATGCTTTGAAGAAGGAAATGGCAACCCACTCCAGTCTTCTTGCCTGGAGAATCCCAGGGACGGGGGTGGGGGTGCCTGGTGGCCTGCCTTCTATGGGGTCGCACAGAGTCGGACACGACTGAAGAGATGTAGCAGCAGCAGCAGCAGCTCGTATTTCTATTTTTTTTTTTCCTGTTGATGGATGGGTTGTGTGGACTTATGAAATAATAAGGTGGTTTCCATTTTAAGAGAAAAAGATAGTTTTCAAAAGTAGCTCCCCAAAATATAAGGAATAGTCACTGCAGTCTCTTTGTCATTCCTGGAATATACCAGGCACTCCTCTGCTTCAGAGCCTTGGCCCTTGGTGTTCCTAAAAGGTTCCTTCCCAAGACATCGTCAAGACTTAATCTCTCATCTCTTCACAGGCCACAGGTGAGGCCTTCACCAGCCTTCTTCCACCCTTGGGTCCCCGCTCTCCTAGCCACCTTTCCCATTTGATTTTTCTTTGGAGCACATCTTGCCATCTGCCATATTTTTCTTGTTTATGGTGAACTGAAAAGACTGCCTCCAGTTTGTTGTTTTGCTTATTTTTGGCTGTGCCACACGGCATGCAGGATCTGAGTTCCCCAGGGAGTGAACCCCTGCCCCCTGCCCTGGAAGCACAAGGTCTGAACCACTGGACCTCCAGGGAAGTCCTCTGCCTCCCATTTTTAACCCTTCTTGCACTGGAACCCATCTAATTCCCTCCTCCTGAATCTGGCCTGGGCTCACCAGCTTACTTACCCAAGACACAGAGCTAGTAAGTGGCAGAGTTAAGATGTGAATTACAGCCAACAGGCTTACAGTCCATGTACCTAGACTCGACAGAGTCACTGGTCCATGGCTGGTCACCCAGAAAAAAACAACAAAAACTAGACAGTTAACCTATTCAAGGTGCAAACACCCCAGCGGGGGATGGAGTTTTGCCTAGCCCCAAATTTCTTTCCCAGAGACAATAGAATAAAAATCAGGACATGAAGCCTGGGATATGTGAGACACAAACAGGAGTAAAGGAGCCCAGAAAAAGCACCTCTCTCTGTGGATATCAAAGATTCCTGATACCTAGGACTTGGGTATAAAATGGTATTTGGCAGCCTTTGTGATAAATTTAGAATTAACTTTCTAAGACACTTTTGTGATACACTGTATCTTTCTAAGATACTTTTGAGACAAAATATTCTTTTAAGATGGATTTCCTTTTTTCTCAATAAATGAGACTTAAAACTTTTTTGTTTGTTTATTTTTGGCCATACCACATGGCTTGTGGGATCTTATTATATCCCTGACCAGGAATTGAACCCTGGACCCTGGGTAGTGAAAGCACCCAGTTCCAACCACTAGACCACCAGGGAATTCCCTTAAAATGTATTTCTTAATAGAGTTTAATGTATTTGTTTGGAGTTCCAGTAAGCTGGGTAGGTTTCTTCAAATTGTAGATATCATGTTTTCTATACTCTGTATGCAGATATGAAAGAGCTATTTAGCCAGTCCCCTAAGATGTATAACTTGAATACTTTCTATAAAAATACCAGTTGATACTTACTTTTCATAGGAGGGACACAGAGCCTGGCCTCTCCCTGTGAGTGTCAAAAGTCCTCAATATCTAGGTTGTCCAGGGTGGGGACAGTGACTGGTCTCTCTGGCAAGATTCCTTACTGAAATAATTGTTATTGGGTTTGGGAATTTGAGGAAGAACTTATTTGACCTCATATCTAGTTCCCCAGGTTGTAAATGTCCGACTCTAGTTCAAAGTGCAAAAAAAAAAAAAAAAAAAAGAACATCTCAAACCTCACACACAATTTAGAGAACACCAGCCATTTTCCCCAGAAATGTAAGTTACCTGTGGGTAATGGGCAGGGGCGGAGATTGAGATCGTGTGTTCTAAGCTCCTGAAGTTGCAAACAGCCCCCCAACACAAAGCAGCGGGGATCAACTTTGGAGCCCAGGTGATGAGTGAGGTGTCAGAAGCCGAGCTAGAATTTTATTTAATTTGTGCTCATTTTAAAAAGTCCTTCCTGAATGCACATCTATATGTTGTCCAGGTCAGCATGGATCTTGAAGTTCTGAACTTTTGATAATATCTGTGAGTGGGCTTTTATTTCAAATCTGCCATTTTCTCCCTATTACTCTATGTCTTCCATATTGTGAGTTACATGTGAAGAAACTGCATTTTCATTTCATGGGTATATAGCTTGTATCAGAAAACACACCAAATCTATTGTCACCCCAAAAGTTTTGCTACAGTGTCAGGAATACAGTAAGTCCTCAGCAAACATGAAACAGAAGTCCTTCACTTCTGGAAGGTGGATATGACACAGGAAACAGAACACTTCCTGACCAGACATTGTATAGGACTTTCCCCAAGGACCCTGCCAGGGCTCTGCCTCCTTTTATTAAATAATACCAGTGATGTGAATTTCAGTTTTGAGCTGGTTTGTAACAGACTGTTTATTTTCATATGGGAAGCATTGTGTTCTTTCTAAGGACGCATTTATTTTTGACAGACATTATGTGTGATTGTAGTGAAGTTCCTGAAACCTGAGGGACTTCAGGATAGGCAGAAAGGATGGGTTCCCGGAACTTTGTTTTCTTTTTTTTTTTTCCGGAACTTTGTTTTCGTTTTGTTTTTTATGCTCATTTCCTCATCTGACTTGTTATCTGGTCTGAGTAACTGGAATAATCAGAGAAGATTATTGAGAAACTACCGAGTTACTTCAGAGATAAAGACTGGGCAGATTAAGATGAAGAAAAGGCTGTTAACTTGTCTGGTGGTCCTTCCTGAGACCATGAAGATGAAGCATCGCTGGGTATTTTTAATAAGAATTAGTCACACGTCTTAGAAGTGAACACAGTAGCTCTCTCCCACATCTACATGGAGACAACAGAAAACTCGAAATCTACAGTTTGAAGAAACTCATCTAGTTATTGGAGCCCTAGACAAACATAACTCTATCGAGAAATCTGTCTTACCAGTGTAGTCTGCCCCCAAAGTGGCTTAGTTTCTCAAGAGGCTAGTTTTCAACTTATTACAGAAGATAATAGATACACCCTCCATTCCCTTCTGTCTATGAGTTCAGAGTCCCATTCTGCCTTTCCCGTGATATCCCGGGATTCATAAGTGAATGGAGAAAAGCCATTTGCGCCAACCCCCAGCCTCTGATCGGCCGGCTTCCCCAGTTCAGGACTCACGTTTATTGGCTCTCAGCTTCTTCTCATCCACGGGCATGAGGTCCAAGTAGTCCAGGTAGTATTCGTAGCTGTAGTACGGGGCAGAGATGTTGGTTCTGTTGGCCATGCCTGCGTCGCTGCCCAGTGGCCCTTCCGGAGCTGCTCCGAGCTCGCCAGGAGATGGCCCCGCTGATTTGTGTAAAATCATCCAAGTATGTCTGTGGGTCTCTGAACTCAAGGCCTCCTCACTTATCAGAGCTGTGGGGCTGGGAGGAAGGTCGGGGGGTGTGCCTGACATCTTCAGAGTTCAAGTAGAGCAATCTATCCCGCCTGGCTTGATGCAGCTCCAAAACAAACAGAGTGCGAGGCGGGAGCCTGAGGTCCCTGTGCAAGTGCTGGTTGGCCCTCAGCATCCAGACAAGAAAACAGATTCCCTCCAGGACCCTCG